>NW_028288902.1:0-337142 GCF_059628265.1 Tinamus guttatus | reverse complement strand
ATACAATTCTACTATCATGAGCTTCCACTTATTATTCTAGATGCTACTGATCAGTCCTAACAGATTCTGTTTTTTAATGCTGTTCATAAAACTCTTCATATGTACAACTGAAATTAATTTGAAACTTGGCCTTAACAGAATCAATATTTGGTTGGTATCAGTAATATATTCAAGTCTGTTTACATAGTGAAAACATTATTTTCACTCCTGAATTTGCGGCAAGAATTGACATACTCTTTTCCCCAAGGTTTTTTAAAAATGAGAGACTTAGGACAGAATATTTGCTAACACAAGAATCCTGGAGTACACACATAGCTGCTCTGCTGAATCCGCATATACTCCATTCCTCATACAAACAAATCATACTCAATTCTCCAGAAAGTTTCAATACTTCAGTAATAATTACTGACTAATATAATTTCATTCAATGAAAGCAAAATCTATGGGCAGACTTAAGAGCTATTCTGTACCACTGAATGAAATCCTTTTTCATTTTATATTTTCTGAAAAAAGTTACATTCATAGAAAAATGATCTATCATTGATTCTTTGTTATTCTTTGTTGTTATTCACATTTAAATGAATGCATTATGGCATAAACTTCAGCTGACACAGGATCAGACTGCTACAGTTGTTTTAGCTTTAAAAAGTGTTCACATGTTGTAGGAAGACTATAATTAGCATTCAATCATAGAAAGTAGCTTTCCATCACCCACAGCTTCATAATTCTTAAGGGAAAAATTACAAATGGCCAATTATCTCCTAGCATCCAAAAGTAAATATTAAACAGCAAAGCATTTGTCACTATATTTCCCCATCTGTAGTTTATAAAGATAACTAACCTTGAAGTGCAATGCCTCAAAATGCTCATGTTTTAAAGATTTCATTTAAAAAAAAATGAAATATTTTATGAAAATCTGAATCTCTGCGTAGATAAAGAAAAGTGGTTTAAAATTTGTGCTATGCAATTTTCAAGCATCTAGGACATCTGCTGGCATATGAGCAGACAAGAAGACTTCTGAGGGGTACAAGGGATAACCTCTTGATACAGGTACCAGATGAGGCAACAAAGGTTGCAAACATCTCGATGCGCTATTCACTAGCAAGGGAGAATTGCCTGGGGACCTGACAGTGACACTAACCTCCTGGGGGCTGCCGACACACTGAGGACAGGGCTGCCATTCAGAGAGACCCAGACAGGCTGGAGAAATGGGCCCTGGGGGCAGCAAGCTGAGCACTGACCAGCAGTGCCCCCTGGCAGAAAAGAAGGCCCACTATGTCCTTGGATAGTTTTCCCTGGAGGTTTTCAAGGTAAGACAAGATCAAATCCGTGGAAATCAAGTCTTTCTTCAGATCTAACCTTTTTTTAAGAGTTTGGTCTAAAGATCTCCTGAGGTCCCTTCCAACCTGAATTATCCTTTAATTCTACGATGCTTAGATGAAATGGTAACCCAACTTTCTCGTATATTCCCTTTGGATTCAGTATGTGAGCTCATCAAATATCTAAATAACTGCCATTACTTTGAAACAGAAAATTGTTCCCATGTTAAAATCAGCATTAACAAATACACATAAGTATACCCTGTCAGTGTTCAAATACTTCAGTTAGGCATTTTATGTATTTCTAAATATTCCTAATAAAAAATTTGTTGTTATCTTGAAGACAGTCATACAGATTACCAACTCTCTTAGAGTATAATCAACTCTAAGAAATATCTTGATATTCCAAAATTTGAGGAAATATTAACCACAGAAAAACTGCTCCCCTTTTCAACTAATTCACTGGTTATTTTCTCACAAAAATAGGAGAAGGAATACATATGAACTTTTGCCCTACCAAGCTGCATCAGTTTGTCATGTTTCAAGATAAGACTAATACTACTTTTAATTTTGTTATACTCAGAAAGGTTGGTGGCTGCAGATTTTATATGACCTTCATGAATCACCTTTGGTGAGTTTTTCTGTTTGTTTGTTTGTTTCTGATTTCCACATTTATTAGCAAGCCAAAACTTTCTAGAAATATTAGAAAACACGCTAGAAGTGTTTTTAATGATAAATACTGTCTTATATATGAGTAATTTAGAAACTTCTTCCACATAAACTACAATAAGCTTTATGAGGATCTTCATTGATTCCTGCAATATACGTTTTCCACTTATTTTGCAAATCTCTTGTAAAGCTACTTCCCTCTGTGGGGAACATTTCCACTTCTTAAAGATCATTAGGCTACAATCACCACCTTAGTCACAATCTAGAAATAGGCTCAAATAGTTACCGAGCATAACTAAGTAATTCAACATTACTTAGTACATAGTTAATCCAATTAGCAGCACTTTTAGCACTATACATATTCGGGAAATGCAGAATTTCAAAACTCATCTTTTTTGCATTTCCATAGTGGCTGAAGACTGTTTAAATGTAAGATCCTTTTACTGGAAGGGTGATACTGGAAGGGTAGATAGGAGCTGCTATGGTTTGAGATCAGGTACACAGGACTGTTCTGATACTTAGAGGTCCCCTATGACAGAATGAGTATTCATGATATTTCTCCAAGTGCTCAGCAATTTGCTGATGAGGTTCATTAGCCTCAGCACAGGATCTGAGAGGTCTTCCAGTTCTCTAATCCTTGCCCTTAGTGTAAAAAATCCAACTTATCCTTCCAGTTCTATTACATGCCTTTGAAGCCCTCCTGTAACAATGATTTCAGCAATTCTAAATGCAAAAAACACATTGCAGTGTGGATGAATTAGGGATGACATCAGCTTATTTTTAAAGGCTGCAGGATTCAGACAGATATGTCCTGGGCTCTGTTAAGACCACTTAGACTTAAGACTTCGTTAAACACGGAATTCTATGCCTCACTAGAAAAAGATGGTTCGCTATTATGTTTCAGCATCTCATCCTGCACAGAATATTCACTGAATACTTGAAATGAAGCTTACTAGTACCCGTCTACGGCAAGAATTTGATTTTTAAATTCTCAAAAAACTTTTCCAGAAGTTTTACAATTTTATCCCTGCATGTCACTTCCTTATCTTGGTTCTTCCCTATCTTGGTTGCAAATGAAAAACAAAACAAAACAAAAAACAAACAAACAAATAAAAAACAACAAAGAAAAAGGTTGCTGTAATGCCACGTTTTAACAGGAATGAACAGCAATGATCTGCAATATAATATGAAGCTTCTACCATAACTCTCCTTTCATGTGTCCAGCTCAGTGTATCTTAAGACACAGAGAGAAGCTTTAATTTGATTTATTTTAAAAAGGTGTAACAACAACATGCAAAGGTTGAGTTCAGGTTGAATTCCTAAGTAAACTAAAAAAAAAGGATCAATGGTTTTCTGAAAGCGTATGTGGATGAAACAGATCAGTTGCATGATGAAAATAAAGGATGGCTCAAAGCACCTATCGCAAATGCTTTGAATTGGCATCTGAAAGTGCCCTATGGTCATCACTGTCTGTAGGAAAAGGCAGGGAACAGCTAAGTGTCTGAAACAATAAAATAGTGATAAATTTAAGAAAAGTAATAATAAGTTTTGGTTTTCTGACGTAATATGTGACAATTTTTCCTCTCCCATATTGAGATACTAACTCACAGTATTTCTATATAACTTTCGCTGAATTTTTGTTTCTCTGAAAGAGCATTTCAGGCGACTCAACACTTGTAAAGGTGTCCAAGTGTGCAGGAGCTTAGATTTGCCACATGCTCCTCTGTGGAAAACTGTGCTGTAAATCAGTTCGCTCAGATTTAGCTTTACCTTTATATAGTAACTAAGAAAAATGAGCATGCGCTCAAAGAAGCAGACATGTAGCAAAATTACAAAATAAACAAAAATACTATTAAAAATATATTTAAGAATAAATATTCAATTTATTCTTAAATTCTTAAATATTCATTTTATTCTTAAATATTCAATTTATTCTTAAATTCTTATTCAATTCAACAAGACTCTCCCTCCCCCAGAGAAGATTTTAATAAATTTTAGAGGCAAAAGCTTTATGCTGCCCATAATCTCTGTACAAGTCCCCCTGATATTACAGGCAATAGTGGAGTTTGGCCTTGCCTGGATCTGCACTCCAACCTATCGACACTAAACTAAACACAGACTCTGGCCTTTTCCTCTTCGTGAGCTTGCCATGTCACATCGAAGAAGTGGGAATTCGGGACCAGTGCAATACTGACGCAGCTGACAAAGTTGTTTCTTTGAGAGGCTAAATTCAACCTTCGCTTGGTCGAATAACTTAATTGTGCTTACTGGGAGCTTGCTTTTTAAAAGGTTCAATTTTTTCGCTGCCAAGAATCAGAGTTTGCTTTCAGCATGTTGGAATTATCTCAGGGGAAGCCCTTTGTGAGTCAAACCATTCCAAAAGTGTTCTTAATTGCTTTCCACACTCTTGTGAAACAGGAGATTATGTGAGGAATTTACATTATAAAATAGGAAAATTTTGGAGACAGAAAAGTGAAAATAAAAACAACCTGACAAAAAAAATACTTTTAGCCAGATATTTTAAATAATAAAGCATAACTTAATATGATAAGAATTGTTAACAATTCTTTTGCTAAACTATAATCAAGTTATGTTAGCAACAGAACATATACTTTGCATAAGACCTACTGAAACAACAAATTGTTGTTATATACTATGTTAAAACTATTTGACAGGTTTGTATAGCTGCATATTATCTTTATTTGCAAATTGTCCCTGAAATTAAACACAATAAATAAGATAGAGTCTTCTGAAGAGTAAATTATGATTTCTTTCTTGTGGTTTGCTTTTATTAGTATGCCAGATGTTTCGAGAAGGATGAAATTATCTTTCATGCTAGAATAGCATAGCAATATCAGAGTTATCATTGGAAAATATTAATTTGTAGACACTTTTAATCTATTGTACTGAACTACAGACATGTTTCTTCGGGTTTTAGCAATACCTCAGTTTGAAGGTAGACAAAAGGAGTATTTGAATCCAGGCTCTGTAATCAGCAGCTTTATACTCTTCAAAATGCCTAGGATTATGTGAGGAAACCCCAAAAGTTCTCAAGTTTAGAGAACAAGGAACTAGAAAGCTTTGAAGACAGATTAGTTAAAAACAAAATGTCTATAAGTGCTATGAATCATTTAATACAGATATGAGTGTAGATGGGTCAGATAGATATTACTCTAAATTCATATAAGATATGACAGTTTTTGTCTCATCAGTGAATCTTCTGTCAGCTTGAATAATTTGCAGGGGAATATATCTGCTTTCTTCCCTCTACAGAAGCATCTCATTCTGTCATTTGGCAAATATAAATATTTGAGCAGACGCCTTCTCTAAATGCATTCACAAACAGACACATAAACATTGGAAAATAACTGCATGGAAATCTCTGAGTATTTAGGTGATGATAAAAGTATATTTTTAAGTGTACCTTAAACATCTTTCTGTAAATAAAGTACAGAAAGCACAATCTATAATTAAAGGCTCCTTAAAGTCAAGTCATAGTGGCATATGAGGAAATCTTGGGTTTGAAATAGCAGCATGCAGTCTCAAAGAAATCTTGGGTGAATCACTTGTTTAAACAGGCAGCTAACAGGTAACACACAGCAAAGACCAGTGGGCACATACTGTCTGGAATATCTCAGCTTAAAAACATGTTTTAAATTGTCGCGCTACTCACAAAAAAATAATAGCAGTTTTTCATTAGGGAATACTCTTTCTGATTAAGGTGGCATGAGTTAGCTTGAAGCAATGCATGTGGAAAGGAAACAGGTCTGTAATCACTACTACCTCTATATAAAAGAGAAATATCTGTAACAGTTATAAACTTGCTATCATGGCAAGATATGTTTGCTTGAAAGTGATTTAGAGATATTTGACCAAGTCCTCAATCACAAAGCAGATTTTATTGGATTCAATTTTATTTAATACCTCTAAATTCAATTTCTCATAGATATATCCTCAGAAGCAGGGTAGTTTCAACTTTAGTTGACATAGCATAGTTAGACATCTATGAGCCCTTTGACACAGCACTGTCTGACATTCTAATGAAAATGTGCTACCTAAAATCAATTTAGCACATCTTAAATGCATTAAAAACTGATTAAGTGATAGATCTTAAAAAATAATTCTTCCCCAGTGGTGCTATTTCTAGTGGAATCCCACAGGATCCATTTTTGATCACTGATAAGAATACTAATAGGTAACATTATTGTTCATAGGACTTTCTCAACTCATCTTAGTCATAAATAATAGTAAGAAAAATCCAGATTATACACAGTGCCTTGATGGTTTGGTAACTTTCCCTTATTGGAATTTCTGATATTTTAACAGAAAACTACAGAATAGAGTTGAATTATCCACACCATACTTACTCTGTAAGAAACTTTACCTCGAAGAATTTAGGTGTTCAGATAATTAACAAACTAATCATAGGTGTGCAAGCTGGCACAGTGCACGGCATGCATTTATTTTTAGTAGATATTGATTGGGACACTGATGGAAAAGATGTACTGCACACTGCATAATTTTATGTATTACAAGCCAATCTGCAGAGTGAATGAAAAATAAGAGAAGACTCTTTAAAGTCTGATCAGAGGCTGATTGCACGTCATCCAGAAATAAAGTAGCAGAAAGACTGTTGAACTACAGAACTCATTAAAAAGGTATTATAAAGGCATTACATCAGCAAGACCCAATGCAATTGCACCACTACCCGCAGGTATAAAAAAAAAATCATATGCATTCTTCACATATATGGGGAAAAATTGCATTATATCCCATTGTTATAAAATAGGATAAGTAGACAGGTCCAGGTCCCATGTACTGGGTCAAATAGTACCCTTTTATAGACTTGGAGAAACAATGGATTTTCAAGTTTTGCAGCTAAATTAATAAAAAGAAGAGGAAAAAAAAAATAAACAAAGGAAAACATTTCTGCTCAGTGACCAGAAAGGACAACAAAAAATCAGTTTAAATTGACTGAATCAAATGTTTTTGTTTTCTGTAATTTTCCTGACAGGTTATTCAATCTTTTAAGAATTCAGATATGTAACTTCGATGTAAAAATCAAATTATTTCATTTCTAAACATTATAAAGTATTATAAGTATGTCCTTAGGAGGAAAAAAATCATAATTTGGCTTAGAATTTAAGGGCATTTTTATGTTTTCAAAATTCCCTTTTCATTCCCACCCAAACTAACTTCTCAGATTTCATCCCATTTCACAATTACTTACAACATCCCTGAACTTGTAAATCAGCAGAAAATACATTTCAGGATGTGTAAAATAAAAAGGTAAACCATAGTCTCTAAATATTGGCAACACTTTGGTCAAATGATCATTCCTTTTTTGAAGGACTGCATGTAAAGGATAAAGAAGAGCTAAGGCGAACATTTGTACTCAGTGGTATATTTCTCTTATACAATGCTTACATGGAAAGAAAATTAAAACAAGTGTAATGAGCATAAAGAAATATCCAAATGCAACATACAAGTAGTATTCTTAGGATAACATGCATAGAGGAACCTGCTAATCCTATGCTTGACAAAGCAAACCCATGACATGGAAAACAGTAAAAGACTGTAGTAAAATCTCTGCTATATGTAGCTATATGCGGGTTGAGATGGAACAAATTCTTCCATTCCAGTGATATTATCCTGGAACACATAAATGAGAAATGCACATTTGTACACCTGCACGCCTCAGTAACTCTGGCACTTCTACGTTCTAAAGTTCATTAAAAGATTTCCATAAGAGCATGGCCAAATCCCAGATCTAGCAGTGGAAATCTAAAAAGTTTATTTTAAGTATTTAAAGACAGTTTCCTTTTTAGTCTTATTACATAGGTACAGTGAGAGCTCCAATTTACATTTAGACAAACTGTATGTAAGTTAAAAAAAGAGCTTCTCCCAAAGAGTATAGCAACTTAAACCAATTTAAAACCACTCACTAAAAACAAATATTGTGAAAAGTTTACATCATCCACTTTTGGTTGAGAACAGCATTAATTTTTCTGAAGACTTCTGTTCTATTTCATAATCTGCAGAAAGCAGACATCAGACAGTCCTTCCACTTAAGCAGAGGGCAATCTCCTCTTCACGGGTTTCTCACTTTTGAAACACAGCTTTCCTTCCCATGAAAAAACGCATATGGGGTCAGACTGAATGCCAATCTCCTCTCCTATAGAATCATAGAATCACAATGGTTGGAAAAGACCTTTCAGAGGATCAGCGAGTCCAACCATAAGCCCTTCAACACCAAGTCTGCTAATCAATGTCCCTAAGTCCCTCATCTACACATTTCTTGAACACTGCCAGGGACGGTGGCTCCAACACTTCCCTGGGCAGTTTGATTACTCTTTCCATGTAGAATTTTTTTCTAATATCTAACCCGAACCTCTCCTGGCACAACTTGAGGCCATTTCCTCTTGTCTGCTACATGATTTCTAGCAGTCGTCAATAGCAGATGTCTTGTAAGGAGTTTATATGGAGCTTGTAACAGGGTAAGAATGCAGGGATATCTTCACAGAATCTTCTAAAATTTGTATCTCAGGAAATTCCTCAGATAGGGATGGCATTTTTGTATTTAATAAGACATGGTGGAGTTTTCTTCATGAAAGTATCCAGTCATTTTTTAAACCATGTAAAACTCCATAATATTCTGCAGCAAGGACTTTTGCAGCTCAGTCTCAAAGTGTGAGAAGAACAGCCCCCCACCTCTCTGCAAAACCCAATTTGATTCCAGAAGCTTCTTTCTCTCCTTTCTTCTCTTCTCTGATGTACCCCAGGGTTTCTTTCATCCTTTTTCAGCATTCTGTCCATCCAGGACAGAAAATCTCCTGATTCCTTGGCTTACCAGTCCTGGATGGAAGATAGCTGTGATCAAGTACAAGGCTTGATTGCACCAAATATTATCAATAACAGAAGTCTTTTGTTTGTTACATTGTTCTGGAGATCAAAACAATTCAGGGCTCTTGCTGACAAACCATCAAGGTTAGTCCCTTTATAATAAACATCCTTATTTTCTAGCTTTGTTATGTAAAAGTAGCATCCCCTTGCCTGGGTGACATGTTTATATATCTAGAGTACCTATAACTCGACTGGTTTCTCAGTTAGCTGAGATACAAGTTCTGGTACAAAGAGGTCAGTAGCATCACTCTGAATTATAACCTCAAGGCTAAAAGCACCACTCTGAATTATAACCCCAAGACTCCTCTATCTTGGGAGTATGCTGTAATATATTCCCTACAACTGGCATTGCTAGGCATATCAGACAAATAGCTAGGAGTCATAACATATAATTTTCAGTTATTGAAGTTTGAGTGAGGTCCCCAGCTAAAAGCACATGCTGTTCTTGCTGAGTGCCTGAAGGAAACCGTAACCTCCACAAGACATCACTTTGGAAGTTACAGAAGCTATTGTGAGCCTGAAGGAATAATTAACCAGAGAGAGTTGCCAACACTACGCAGCCAGGTGGCAAGGAACTAACCCCAGAATGAAGAAGATCTTCCGCAAAAGTGCCTTTTCCACACTTTTCTGTGGGGACTCTCCACAATAATCTCTTAAAGTTACTGAGTCTGAGTATTTCCCATGACCAAAAGGGTACTTTAGTACCACATCTGTTCTTCATTCAGAAAGCTCGTGCTAAAGTCCAAAAGAGATTTCTGTCCTTCGGGACAACCTTAAAGGAAAAGGTTTTTATTCAGCTCCCAAACAGAACAGTAACAAATTTCAAAAACTTGAAAGTTAAATAGAGTTAATAATCTATAACAGTACTAAAGACTTCTTTTTTTTTTTCACTTTGAACTTTCATTGGAAATCTCAGGCAAGTTACACTGCAAGGGGAATCTGGTTTCTACTTAGACTAGGGTGTTTTCAACCGTTGTTCAGTTCTTATTTCAAAAATTTCCTCAAATATACATCCTTGCACAGGGAGAACAAGAACAAGAACACCTACATATGGAGCATTCCTCTGCCCTGACACCTTCTTATGAGCACTAAAGAAAACATGCAAAAGGCCTAGTAAAACCATGTACTCATCCAAGGAAAAAAAAAAAAAAAAGAGCCAGTACTATATCATGTACATCATGCCATTATGTTTATTTCTCACTTCATAAAGATATTTCTTTCTCAAAAGTGTTGAAATACCAAAAGACTGCCCCATGAAACTTTGTCAAGATTCCTGCTAAGCTTAACAAATTTTAAAAATTTTGATTTGAGAAGAATCTCAAGTCTCAGCAAGACTGGTCCAGCTTTGTGCTTGAACAAAGATGTCAGCCTTATAGTTTAGAAAGGCCTTGATGACAACTCTGAATCCTGCTAACATAGTCTGAGGTCTTTTAGAAGTGCACAAGTGGCCACAAAATAAAATATAAATTGTAAGAGGTACCGAGCTTTGCTGAGACTGCTGTTTTCACTATCACATTACAGGGCAAGTTTCCCAGTGTCTCTTGGAGGATAAAAACCCTTATGAAATCTCACATATGCACTGGCACAGGCAAGATGTACTAAAAGAGGTATGGCAGCTGCTTTGGTGTGAATCTAGCCTGTCTTCTACTAGATCAGAAAGAATCCTTTTTTATATTGCATAGGATGTGCAAGTTGGAACCACAGCAAGTACACACTATCAAATGTTTTTACCAAAGCTGACAGACAGAGATAGAGACATCCTTTGCTGCATCCCCTTGCCAATGCTATTATTTGACCTGTCAGCATATCTCAGCATGTCTTGCAGATGATACCATCTCCCAGCCTGTCTTCAGACTTCCTTGCACGCTGAATGAAGAATGTCCTTCTGGCTGCTAGTATATTGCTATAAACTGTGTGAAAACTTTTGCAAAAGTTATGCTACTTGAAAGCATGGCTTATGTGCAAGTTTCTATGAGATAACCTCCTTGTGAAACCACACTATTCACCAGGATACATTCGAGTCCTGAAATAAAAGGTTATAATGTCTTATGTAAATCAGGGGGTGAGTGAAGAAAGGGCAATGATTTGGAGGTCATAAATATTCTAGCCATGCTCACTCCATATGCTCTGTAGTCCAGCTATAAATAGTCTTCAAATTGCTAACATATTTTGAGAAAGTTGAGTGACCCAGCTTTTACTTTGTAATGTGAGGATAAAGCCTAATGATGCCACAGAAGGGCAAGGGAAAAGAACTGCTGAGGCCATGTAGACATCTGCTGAAAAGGTCCTAGCTGTGAACTTCTATAGAGAGAACCAGCTGGTTTTAAAACAGACAAAGAAATGGGAAAGTACAAGGCCAGTCAGCACAAGGTCAGCTCTGTGTAGGAAGAGAGCAAAGCAGCTAACACTGCTGTGAATGGTCTCCGGGAGTGAGAAGTGAATTCATCTCTACACACCTTTACTTTAGCAGCTCCAATTCCCAGAAAATTCTACAGCCAATGATGACTTTAAACTAATTTCCCTTTATATGTAAATATAATCTTGCACATTTACATGTTCAGGGAAAAAAAAAAAAAAAAAAAAGGACTGCAAACAGAATTTGGATAACCTGAAAGCCACTTCTAATCTATCTAATAATAAACTTTGCTGACTTTGAAAAACACTTGATGATTCCAGGCAAAAACTACTGCACCAACTACTCTATCCTCCTAACTCCCTCCATTTCCCTTGGATTCTTCTCAACCTTGCTGCAGGCAGTACTGCCCAGTGACCATTACTCTAGTCCTGGGTATCCCACATCCCAAGTGGCAGCGAACTGAACTTGGGCACAGCTGCCAGCATTTCTGATGCCAGAGTTGTTGTTCTGCCACTCCGCCATTGTAACAGCTTTCAGTGATTTCTCAATGTGACAGTGAAGGGGACACTATCGTCTGTTTGGCTTCGCACACAAATGTCATCCATCAGTTTCGAAATCACTTTTCCCACATCCCAAATAAGTCTGGAGAGATGATAAATTGTAAATAAATATCCCAAGAACATTCAAAAGACAGGCGGGCTCCTTTTCTCTTCTGTAACAACCAAAGCAGGTGAAACACACAGCAATAAGCAAGAAAAAAAACATGTACCTGTAACTTATTATAGATCATTTGTATTGGCATGCTATTTTTCCTTTGACAGTTACATTTAGAAGAGCTCAGAATATCTAAACATGGAAAAAGTTACATACTAAACTTTCTCAAGGCATAACCAAAACAATCACAGTACAAATAATAACCTGTAAACACAGCCCAAATCTAATTTATTTTTTAAAATGTAAACAAAATTGTTATGAACAGCCTTCTATTCCAGGCAATCAAAAAAGGCAGATCATGAAATCTAGTATCATCTGATCCATTTTTCACGAGCACGGTTCAGAGTTCACAAGCATGGCTCAGAGAAGATCTATGCTTAGGCCATGGATCTGTACACACGGCACTTTCTTTTAGAAGTCTCTAGATGAGCTAAGCTCATTGATCTAAGATTTTGTGGATTTGAAGTTTTTGAAGGGCAGCCAAAATTTTACTTCATTTTTCAGCTCCTTCCAGAACTTGCGCCTTGCTTCTTGTTCCTAAAATACTTAAATATATTTACATTGTAAACAACATTATGCTGAGGTGGATGTAGCAGGAAAGGTCAGAAAAAGAAGAGCAAGTTTAATGTTCTTGTCTATTTCAAGTTAACCATTTGAAGGCAGATTTTATTCTAAATACAAGTCTTGAGTTCTGGATGAAAAAAATGCACATAATTAGAGAATACTCAGGCAGGTATCCAGTTCAAATAAACATGAATATTTTCAACATTGTCACAGTGTTCTGTCTAGCTTTCCACCCCCCTTAGAGATGCCTCAGTTCAATTGCTTGGCCTCTATGTTCTTTACTAAACACTTTCTGATAATGTGGGGTCACCCCTTCTCCTCAGAACTCCAGTCCCAAGGACATTGTCTCTCAGATAGCCCTTTGAAGGACACATCATAATAGAGGTAGGCAGTTTTAATTGACTATGCAAAGATCTGAAAGCAGTTACTCTGTGCTTCACGGAGAGCACAATATTCAGTGATACATGACCTGCATACAGCACTGTGTTATTCATCAGTAAGGAGTATTTATTCAGCGTTTCAAGTCCTTTTCACAAGAGCCTGCTGCAGTGGAGGACTGTCTCCCATAGGGTCTGTGTTCTCTTGACCTACATTGGTCCCTAGTCAAACAACAAGTTTCATATCTAACTTCTCAGTTCTGTTTCTGGAGAAATTTCAGTCCTTCAGTCCAAACAAAACAGTCCAAACAAAAACAAACAAACAAACAACAACAACAAGGATTCATCCTCATCCAATCTTCCTACAACATGAAGAGATCATTAAGGCTCAACGCTTGACTGTGATAGGTTCTTGGACAGTAAATGGAAACATCAACAGTACAACAATGCACATAAAAAATGTGCAACTAAGGCAAGACTTGTAAAAGTCTTGTTTTCTTCTTAAAATGAAAATAGGTCAGTACAAATTCTCCAGGACATCATAGATATCTACATAGCTATTCATATTCAGATTCTTATTTTCCACAATTTTTAAAATTCCCTAAAACTGTCATGTGCAAAAACTATATTTTCAAGAATTATAAGCAAGGTCATTAAAGTATTACTTCTCACTGTACAACTATGAACTAGTCATCACATATCAATAGCCAAATTTACTAGCCCCTAACTATAGGAAAACGGGCCAGTTTGATCAGATGAATTTTTTTACACCTGCAACACAAGGTTTGGCATATTTATGGACGAAGCAATTTTCCCTGCAGAAAACCCAGCTTGGTTTTCAGAACAAAATGCATAGTATGTCAGTTCTTGAGCTAACGCTGCAATGGCTCTCCCAGCCACCCAAAGTCCACAGTAATTGTGGATGAGATCCTTGGATGAGTCTCTACTGGTTGGACAGCATCTCTTGGCTAACAGGAGACTGAATTAAGAACTAAACTTTCTAAACTACAGCTCAAAGGTTAAGGTCCTTTCTTATAACCTGTAGAGGATACTAGCTAGAATCACTGAAATAAATAACCTGACCTAGAAATACCAACTCACCTGTGCAAGAGGGACACAGCTCTTACAACAACCTGCTCTGTGGCTGAGACCTAGAAATGTTTTAAATCACATTTGGCTTTCAGCCACAATTTTCAATTAAATGTTAGAGAAAGCAAGGGGAAAAAAAAAGAAATTCAGCACACAACAAACTACTTTCTTCAATAAGAGAACTTTCTCTTGGGAACATTTTGCAGAAGGCTCTGGAAATAAAACCCATTGCAATTATTATTAAAAGTATGCAAAACACATTACCTAAGAGAAGATTTTGAGGATGGTGGAGATTAGTTTCTTTCAGTAGATTACTTGAATACAAAGCTTATTAAGCTTCCTCTCCCTTTTCCATGACTTCCTGATCATCAGCTCTATCTCAAATAATTTTTCAACATTTTGACATGGTAATGTCTGCTTCTCTATGAGGAGTTTCATAAAGAAAACCCCTCTCTTTCATAGTCATAAAGATCTGAATTGGGACTCCTCAGGGTGTACAAACTTACAAGTAGTTTATATGAGATTTCATAAGGGGAATTTGATCAAAATACAGAACTGTTTTTTTTCAGGATATGTGTCCTCACTGTATGCACATACTTTTTTCCCATGCACAAAGTCACATTATACATGCTGCCTTAATTTACACCCACCATCTTAATTTGTGTTGCAGAAAGTTTCCAGCTGGGAGCTGTAGAATTCCAAATTATATCAGAGATCAATAGACGCTACAGAGACTTAGAATTGCTAACATTAGGGGCCTGTGTTACCTTCAAATGCAGTCCTGTTCTCCAAAAAGCAACCAATGCTTTCAATAGAGAGGTAGTAGGGGTTTATAGTCTCACAGGCTCTGAGAAACACATCTGCATCACCGAGTGCACAAAACTATTGCCTTCTTGTGTTGAAGCTTCATTTCCATTCACATTGAGCAGTACTGCTGATGTAGCTCAACATTAGCAGGTTAATCAGACCCCATAAAAAACATCTACTTGTCCAGAAAGCAAACTTCCTGGTCTAGGTTTAGACTGAAAATGGGATGAAATTCAAGATTATAGTGACAGTCTTTCTGAGATTCTCTTCTATATTGGTATGAAAGAAAATCTAACATTTATCAAAAGTAAGAGTAGCAAAATTTCTTCTGGAAAATGGTGCTAGTGAACTCATTTGGGAAAGTTCTTGAGCAACAGAAAGTGGGAACAATTCAGAACAGTTTCCACATTTCCGTCATCTCCCTCTTTTTTATTACAAAATGTCAACTGATTATAAATACATCTATGTAGCTATTGAAATAAAAACTGCCAAAAGCTACAAAGTTAATGCCTCAGATTTAATGGATATAGTAAATCCAAGTTAATAGCAAAATCTGTTTAATATGGAGAAGAAACTTTATGACTCTTGACAGATACTTACTCTGAGCACAGCATATATGTATCCTGATTAATGTTGGTCCTACAGAAGCCACGATGTAGATAATTAAAAAGTAGAAAAATCATTTTTATTTTCCGTTTTGTTCCAAAGTCGGTGGTTGTTTGCAGCAGGTATATATGCATGTGTATAGCATGTGACCTGCACCCTCAGGACTATGCTGTTTTACAGCTTTCAAGTACTTGCACCCCATCAAAGGGTGGCTCATAGAGCAGACTGAAAAGGGTTCAGCAGACATCTTTCACTTTGTACAAATACAGTTGGGCAGTATCTTGCATAAGCTTTGTAGAAGCTCATCCAGAACATGGCCCAAAGCAGACACAGCATTGCCCTATTGCTATGCATTAGATGTCTTGTTGGAAGTTTTCTCACTTGTCATGAGCATTCCAGACATCTGCACCCTCATGACTTGGTCAGAAACCCTGGTCAGATACTTAATGGTTATTTTGAACTAGGGATGATCCCTAGTTGATCCTTCATACATTTTTACCTAAATGGCATTCAGCATCAATTCAGCTGTACAAATTGCTGACACTAATTCTTTCTATCATAATCAGACCCTAGGGTTTTAAACTGTATCCATCAATCTAAGCATATCTATGCACTCTAACATTTAAAGACAGATTAGGTCATTAGTTATGAAACCTCCAACAGTTATTGTAAGTTATCATAGATAATGTAATAAGAATTTTAAAATGTTTTCTAAATTTATAAGCATCTTAAAAACTTATTTAAAACCACTTGGTATTTTCGCTAAACAGACAGCTAAGATAGACAGCTATCTACCTAAGATAGATGACATTTATTTACTGAGAGAAGTACAATTCTCAAATTCCTGCAGGAGCTTACAATCAGACCTGCCATAGAGTATTTTCTGTCTGTGACACATGCCATTAGGATTTTTTTTCCAAATATTGTATCTTTGGTTATTTACATCATTTGTTGTAATTAAAGTTAAAAGAACTCTTCACAAAGCGATACGTAGAATCTTCACAGTCATAATTAGGGTTTTCATGTGTTTTGCCATTAACTAGAAATCTAGAAAATGGAATTATTCAATACTCATTGAGTGATTAGACTCCAATTAGTCACATATTGATGCTCTACTAACAGAGGAGTCCTGCAACACCTGCTCACACAGAGGTTCAGGGAGGACCAAGGCAATTTCTTGACAGTCCAGAAATAGTCATGACCCTCAGCAAATTACACTACAGTGAAAAACTATTTTGCAGATACTGAGGAGTGAAGAATTCTGGGGAAGATACAGAGAATGGGATATGGGCTGAGGAGATATGACATTCTGCCCAATCATGTCAGGGTTGGGACTCAAGTATTTTGCTTTCCTCAGTACCTTCAACTATTGTTGTATCAAACACATTTTTTATACCATAAGAATCATTTCACAGGGCAAATGATAAGCCTTATAGGTAAAATTCTCTCAAATTCTCTGGTAAGGGGTTTAATAATCCAAGAAGTACAAAGGAAGATGAACTTCTTATATTGTTTCTTCCCATTAGGCAATGAAATGGAGGAGTTGCTTCATTTTGTTTTCTGTATTTTTCTTTCAAATTCTGGTTCTGTAGCTTGATTCTATCGAGCTCCACTGAGGACAGCAGGAGTTTGAGGGCTGATGCCAGCAGATCTATACTCTACATAGCAGTCAAGACTAATCACTGAAGATGCTTAATGAATCACAGGCTAATCACTCACAAGAAAATCAAAACAACAAAGGAAACCTTTATAACATTCTTATGGTTTGTTCTGATAAAATACTAGTACACATTAGAAAAAGTGTACTTCTCACTCTTATATGTCAAGGCAAATGGATCACTGCCCCAGCCAGAAAGATGTTCTCATTTACAGCTATAGTCCTAGAGGCAGATAGTTAAGGTAAGGGCTAAAGACTGAAAGAACCAAAATAAAGAACAGCAAATTCTTTTGCTTTATCTATGTATAATATCCCACTCAATAGGATTGCGATCCTGACTGGATATGGTAAGTGCCACTGTCACAAAAATAATGAACATAAAATATACCTCTCATGTCTGTACATTTGGTTTATTGCCCTGAAACAAGATTTGTACGCTGATTCAGTATAAATCCATTAATTTACATGGAAGCTCTTTGCCCTCGCTCCCCGTATTACACCACAGACCAATAAATACTTGTGCTGAAGTGAACTATCCTTCTGGATGATACTCTCAGCAACAAAGTTGATCTGAGAAATAAAATTTAGTTAATGTCATGCTCTTTATGATTTAAAATGAAAGCTGAAATCAACCTTTCCAGACGCACTTTAAGCAAAATTATTCTCTGATCATTTATTCCTCTTAGAATTACCAGGAACATTAAATCTAACTTACTCAGTTTTGCCAATGGGCTCATAATTTTCTCGTGAGCTTTTTCAGACAGCTGAAGATCTAGCCTTTGAACTAGGAACAGAGATACTTTCTATGTGAAGTCTTTTCTATTTGTGAGATATTTTCTCACACAGTCTGGATTTTGCATTACATTACATCACTAATTAGCACACATACAAAGAGCTGAAAGCAGTTTTAGCAGAAAATGCTCCCAAGCTTAATTAATTTCATAATTGTTCTATGTATTGTCATTCTTCCTGTTATCTACTGGGTCCTGGGACGGGACTTAATTCAAAATCAAGAGACCTAAATATAAGTACTCAATTCAGCAGACTGGATATGGTCATCTGGTGCCATCTGTCATGGCTATGAGTCTATGATAGACCTACGTCATAGATCTAATACAGACCTGTAAGTCCCATGCAGATACCTTAGTTACTTTGGCACATTTGAGGTATTTGCTACTGATGATTACACCACAAGTTTGGGGAAGTTACTCAACTTTGCTAACTTGCCATGATCTGAAATACAGTTGATCCAAAGTAGGTACATGTCTTAAGGCAAGCAGAATCACTCTATAGACCTACTGACAGACATTGGACTCGGATAGCTAAACACAATCACCTAGTGCTCTCCAAGATGCCCCAGAGCAAGGGATAGGTGGATATTGTACCAGGCATATAGGATTTTGCCCCCATCTGGAGTAGTACTTGGAGGCCAAACAAGATACTCCCATGTCTAAAATTATCTGAGGTGCTGAATCCTACACAAGATCTCCATTGACTGTGACGTTAAAGCATGTATCTTGCACATAAACAGTTATAGTTCGACATCTGTTTTAGGTGTCAGTCTCAACCTACCTTTAAAGTCCTCGTAATCTGCTACTGAATTTTCAGTAGCAGAAAACAAGAAGCACTTCCTTAAAACAGAAAGCATCAATGAGACAAGTTTTTATATCCTTTGCATATCACCTAAGTCTCTGAAGAAGTTTCCATAAACATTACATTAGAACATTGTATCTTTGAGTGCATCTTTGTAAGGATTTGTTATCTGACAATGAAATGATTGAATTACAGCTAAAGACATACTACTTTTAGTCTTATGTAGCTCATTTTTTGAAGAAAGATGGAGATGTCTACAAAGGTTTTCTTTTCATATTCTTTATGCTGGCTCAGGGATTTTACCTGATGATACACCATTATTGCTCTTCTCAAAACCTGGGGGATTTAATATGCTTTTCAGCAGAGGCTTCAAGATTTAAAATAATAACTTTAAAAAAATAAAATAGCTATCATACTTTTGAACAGGCAAGAACCACAATACTTCGAGACTACTGCTGCATCCAGCTGTATCACTTCAAATCATAAATTTTAATCACTGGAAAAAAAGATTTTCAAGACAGTCAAATAAAAAGAGTTGATGGTATTGTTCTATTGTTCTCCAGCTTCCAGACTCGCTAATAACAGTAAAAAGGTAAATTTTAACTACAAGTTCTATTAGTGCTGAAGATGCTGAAAGGTGGCTCCGCCTTCACCTTTTCAATGAAATCAGCCACCCAAAGAGCTTTTATTGTGTTAGGAGTCATAGAAAGAATTTGCAGAATATCTGCAATGGTTGTGTGAAAGGCTCCACTCTCTTTTCTTTGACAGATTTAGGCCATCTGAGCAGGTTTTAAATTTCTTTCATCTCCTCAGAGACCAAAATTAAAGAGGAGCTATTTGGTACTCAGTCTGAAAGCTTTACCAAAGCTTCTCCAAAGCTACTGAAGGCTAGTAGAAAAACTGAGCACATGGAGTTAACCACGAAGGGCTATTTTAACAGTCAACATTAAAGACAGGACTGTTAGCGGTTACAAAATTCACTGCATCTCTGTATTGCTTGTAGTGCCTCTTGGTGAAGCTATTTAACTTTTTCCCCAAAACTGCTCTGTCCTACACAGAGCTCTGTTTTATCCTTGCTTAGATCAACAGCAGAGCCCAAGTCTACCTGAGCAACCCACAGGAAGGGACCTCCTCCTGTTTTTAAATCCATTTTATATTGCTCTACTTAATTCCTAGTATTAACATGAAAAATAACTTTGGATTTTTTTTCTGCCTGTTTTATACACCAGCTCTTGCAGAACAATTTGACTTGCTGAGTAACCTAGTCCGTCAGCGGAAGGTCAGTGTTGACTAGAGAGTGGCAAGGCAAAAGGAAAAGCAGAAAGGCTGAAATCATTCAGGGATATGAGCCATTCAGGGATATGGACTTAGTTCCAAGTTCATTGGAAATTTAACTAGTAAATTAAAAACACTGAAAATTACTACTAAAAATTATTACACTGGAGAGCCTGGAAAGAGAAAGTTCTCTTATTACCCCAGCAGGAAAGTAATTCAGCATTATCACTCACTGTGGTAAAGGACATTTAACTTAGAAGTCCAGTTTTTGTAGAACCACTTACTTACAAGCATACAAAAGCTCTTAATTATTGGCATGTAGGTATTGATCAGGGATGCTCTTTCATCCAACCACAATCAAAAGTAAATCTAATGGAATGATAGATTCAGTTTCATTTTTCAAAGAAAGAGATTCTCGGACAGACGCCTGCTTTAAAGATTGTTTAAATTAAAAAAGGAAGGGCATACATGATCTCTTCATCATTCCCCATCTTCCCCAGTTATGGCCCTGTCTTCTTCAATGTTCAAATGTATTTACAATAGTTAAGAACAAAAAAGCCTTGAAAAATTAGGCTACCCTAGAAAAGTCTGAGGTCGGCATATCTTTCTTCAATGTATGGTTAGAGATTTCTGGTAATTGCAAATCAGCAGAAATTTGAAATAGCTTCAGTAAATGAGAGAAGAGCTCCAACTAAAAATAAAAAAATAAAAAATGCAAAGGCTTCTTTCCTCCCAAATGGAAATGACGAAATATTTGTAAGAATTAGTGTTATATAAGCCTTCCAATAGCAGTGTTATGGGAAAAAAATAGTTACTACTAAACAGAAGAAGTATGAGAAAGTATTTGTCCAGCTAAGAAGCAGTATTTCTTCGCATTCTCCACTCCTCCTTCTGTGAGAATCTATTCCCACTTGTTCTCTGGGATCCGGTGTGCACAAAACAGAGCAACTCCCATTCTACTTCTCCAAAGAGATCTACTGGATAAAAACTAAAGATCAAGACTATAGTCAGCGGAGAACCTTAACAATTCTTGATAAAAATAAAACAGAGAAAAGGTTTGTCCATTATGCTATTCCTTTTCCAGTTGACTTCAGTCATAGACTTTTCATACCATGGACAGTTACATGGACGTAAATTCAAGAATTCTTGTGACATGAGGGCCAAGAACACACAAGAGACAACGAGGATTTAAAAATAATAATAGTATCTATTAAAAATAATTATACTGTGGGAGCCAATGTTATCATTGCCCATTGTGCTCCAACATTGATTCTACCTCCAAAATTACAATAATCTAAAACCTGAAACTCTTGTTGAAAGCTTGATCCATCCTGTAGCAAAGATTGATTGTGAAAATGTAGTTACCCAGCAAACAACAATGTAGAAAATGGTATAAAAAAGAAACGTGTATCCTGATAAACCTTTACACTCTGCCATTACTGTGATATGAGCTCAACAGTTCACTAACGAATCTGAAAGGCAAATGTGTGTAGATCAAAACTATGCACGTTTGTCTCTAAATTTCTGTTGGTGATGTAAGACTGATAAATATTAATCCTATAAACGCCATATACAAGTAGTTCATAACTTCTTTAGGACAGCTATACTGTATTTTATAGGCAAGTGGAAGTGCAAGCTAAAAACAAAACAAAGAACAGATATATCTGTAGAGAGATAATAACTTTAAAGTAACAGTAGCCGGGCTATTTGCTGGAAAGATCACCTTTCCAGGTGCCAGACAAATCCTGTGCAGATCTTCTGTTGAGACTAGAATATACACAGCAATTGAAAGCACTGGATGGCTACAAGCTGTCTCCGTAGGAAGGAGCCCATGAATTGCCAACAATTACTTGAGTTAAGTTATTGAGAAAGGTGCAGACAGCCTGAAATATGCCACTGTGGCATATGCTGTGGGTGAAATAAGAACTTCCTGCTTTCTCCCATAAAATAGCAAAGTTTAGGTAGGATGGGGTAGACACAGATATTTGTTATATCCCTTTGTTTAATGGCTAACATGTTTGGGGAAATAAATGATATTTTGCTTTAAAAATGTTACATTGAATCAGCTTAATCACTGACTACTGAGACACATTTTATTTCAGGTGACTGTGAGAGTTAGGCCAAGAAACTAGAAAGATTGCAATCCTACTTAAACAGTGCTTCACGGGAAAGAGGGAAGTGCAGCTTTCACCTTAACTATGTGCTCAAAAGAAAGTGCAAAGGAGTCTAAGGCACAGGTTAGTTTTGAACTTACATTATCCAACAAAATCATATCACTGAGCTGTGGAGGTGACAAGAATATCAGGTAGCTAGAAAACCAGCTTTCTTCCTCATATTTGTATTGCACTCATTTTACTCCAGCATTTAACACACATTCGTTCAAAGAAAAGAAAATGCCCCCCTTATAACACTGTCAGTATTGCTCTTACAAAACAACTGTGAGAACCAGGAACAAACTGATATGCAACAAAGAAAGGAAGTCAATTAGAGGATTGCTTTCACTCCAGCTTGATTACAGGGTTCAAAGCTGAAAGACAAAGACTTTCAGAACATGCACTTTCCACCTGCTGCTATAACCAGGTCATGGGCAAAAATTCCCTGTAATAATCATTTCTATATTCTGTCGAAGCGCAAACTCTGAGTAGGAGTCAAAAGAAAAAAAAAAAAGATTGGAATTCATGGAAGTTTGGAGGATTTAACATAAGCCCTGCTATTAGCACAATGCATATATATTTATAGGTTTTAGTTTCATTAGTATTCATTAACTAGATATAATTTACCGCAATGATAGAATTGTATAGCCCCACTACTAGATTATTGATTGAGTACACACACTGGCATAATCGAAGCTATGAGAACAGAATTTGCTTACTGTTACTTAGCCATCTGTAAATTTTGCAAGTTTTTCATTAGATGATTACTTAGCTTATAATATTATTGTAATAAATTGAATATTAGCATTAATGAAGGAATATATGAGAATTACATTCCAATGCCAAAATGACCTCATCTATACAAAACATATGGAATATTACTTGTGTCTGTGTTTAAATTTTAAGTGTTACTCAAAATGTTCTCCAGGGTTGGAGGAAAAACAAAACTGATTTCTATAACTGGTTCAAAGCAAAAAAAAAAGGGGGGGAAAAAATCCATCCATTTTGAATTTTGATTTTGTATGCTGTTAAAATAGCACTTGCAGTAGTCTTGTCTATATCATTGATGACAACATGGTGGCTGTTGGACTGACATAAAGATCTTCAGAGTTTCTAAATATATATATATATATTCTAATGAGATAACCCCTAGAGCATGGATAGAAGGAATGCTATCCAAATAATGTCACTTCTATTGCAGAATTGGTTTCCAATTAATTGTTTCTTTCTACAGCTATAATTATCAGGAGGAATGTTGTTAGTCAGAAAAGATGAAGTTAAAAAGTGCATAATGTTTAATAGCTCATTAAATAGAAAATACACTGCAAATTTGGGACTCAGAATGACTTGCAGCTAACTGTGAGATGATGGGTCATGGCATATGAAAAGAGACTTTTTTGGCAGGAAAGCAATTTGGGAATGCTGACTGCAGACTGCATTTACTTGACATTCGGAAAGATCATATAACACCAATGCAGATGAGGTGAACTTCGACAGTGAGAAGAAAAGGAAGGGCAAGGAGAGCTAGAGGAGACAAAGTTGAAGTATGAGTGGCTGGTGTGTGATGAGGAAGAGGAGGATACAAGTGTCATTATCATGAGTTTAGTCTTTATAGGGGCAGTGAGGACAAGAGGTTATATTAAAGAGATTCAGGGCATTCACACAATTATAGTGATAGCTATGTCAGCACTTTTCTTGCAGAGGAGTTTTATTTACAACACCTATAATTGAAGAACAAGTAATTTTATAATTTCTCTGAGAAAGTATAGTAGCTGTTAGGTAGCATTGCTCTGAATATGATTTTAAAAGCATGCTTCATTTTTAAGAATCTGAGGTACGGGTTTACCAGATGACAACTACATATTTGTAACAGACACAACAAATTAGAGCAACTCTAAAGAAATTCCAAAACATTTAGGAATTATCATACTGTTAAAAAAAAGAAAATCCCCAAACACTACATTGCAGCCTTGAAAGTCCAACTATGATAAGACTTTCTCCTAGCATATTTTCACACAGGCATCAACCCGAGCAATTAGAGGAGAGCGTAAATGAAATGGGAGAAGGTGGCTGTGCACTTGCCTGGCCACCACTGGATCCAGGCACTGGCCTGCGGGACTGGGAAGGTTAATGCTTCTCACAGTCCTCTAAAAGTGATGTCTGAAGTACTGCGGGCTCAGGCTTGCAGATGAAGCCCAAGCAGCTTATAGCAGGAAGAAAGCCACACACTGTTGCATTCCTCCCTTGATATTTTTTGACAAGTTGATCCGTGTGCTAAAGCACAAAACTCCAGTGCAATCACCAAATTTTTTTCTATCAAATTACAATGTCTAAAAATAGAAAATAACAAAATAATACTGACATAAAGAAGAATGGATCTGTGTGGAAACTTAAAAAGTATTTCCCAAGACTGGAATTCAACTGGCCTCTATTTTTAAGACCTTTTTTTTGGGGGGGGGCGGGGAGGGGAGAAGGACACAAGGAGAAGAGAACATCCAAGATATAAATATCAGTACAAAGTCTCGATTATAAAGGTCTGAATACTGTAGTATTCACTACTACTACACTATTATACAGTAGTGTATTTTAAATATTATCTTAATTCCAGTGCAAGTGACATCCTCATGATTCTAGCCAGAACAGAAAAAAAAGCAGGATCATATAATGAAAAGTGTCAAGCAACACTAACCGTATTGGTTGATGATATCATATCTGAATTTATAGCATGTTATGTTAGCATACAAATACAATATTTCTTCTGTCTTCATTCCAGCAAGCTTAGAAACCAGAGCTTATCTCACTTTATTTCTTGCTTTTACCAGGCCTCAAGATAAAAATTCTCATCTTATTTAAGCATAGCTTACTTGTTATAGATAAATAATTTTCAAAGCTAAATAAACATAGGTAACAATACAGAGATGGTATTCTCCTGTCATGCTGCTGAAACATCTTTTTTTTTTTTTTTTCCAATTACGCTTTAAATATGACATAACTTCTTACGGGAATACCTTAGGCTGATATACTTTTTCAGAAAGTGTTATTTTGTTCTAGGCTCTAAGCTAGCAATATTGCACTGAAGAATAACATGCTTGTAATTGCATTTTCTAATACCATAATTCCAGATAGCTACTTGTATCATCTTTCTGAAAACTACCTACCAATGTATAGTCTCTGTTCTAAATGTAAGAGGATTGAATATCTCTAAAAGACGCAAGGCTGACAATCTATTGAAACTAAACTCAAGTCTTGCATTTATACACAGAGCACAGATATGAATGCAGTCTTCTGAGCAGCACCCCATGCATGAGCCTTCACCATGGATCACCATAAAGCCATAAAAGTGCAGTTGGCTATGCTTACCCTGTCTTGCTCCAGAAAAGTCTTGGAGCATGTAATTATTACGACTGGTCCCATTGGAGCCACACACTTACACCTCAAGTGCCTTGCTTGATCAGACCTCTCATTTTGCTTCTCTGGGCACGCAGCAAGAGCATGTCCACATTTTTGCTAGTGGTGACTTTTATGACTCAGACAACTCTGCAGTAGCAACTGAAGTGAGACTACTAGCTCATTTTAGATAAACCATGAGACAAGCTTCAGATGGTACTGACTTTTGTCCCTTACTGGAAAAGATCCAAATTCCAAATGACTTCCTATATAGAAATGACACAAAAACCCATTACCCATCCTCTGAGCCATCGAGCCATTCTACTGTACTTTACAGTGTAATTAAGTGTAATGATACCACAGCTAAATATGAATTACAGTTTAGCTTAGAACTCTAAAGGCCAAAGAGATATCTTACACAGGAGCAAACACCAAAGAAGTCTCATCTCAAAGAGGAACTGGAACACATAGTTTTAACCCAGTGCCCACAGACCTCTATACTTGCCTTTCTGCCAATGTGTATGATCCCACTTGCATTTCTGCCAAGGTGTGTTGGCATGCGTGTGATCCCATGTGTGTGGTGGCATGGCAGAAGAAGACATCTATCTTAAGCTCACACTTGGGATGCCCTGGGGTAGCCTCTCTCTTGCAAATGGTTTCTCATGATAAGCCATAGGGAGAAAATGCAACCAGGGAGGTCCTCCATACAAAGATGCTCCTTTGAGCATGAAAAACCATTTGGTGACCCAGGAACAGCACTCTGCCGCCTGCCCCCTTCCATGACATGTCATGTCAG
Organism: Tinamus guttatus; assembly: GCF_059628265.1. Classification (NCBI taxonomy): domain Eukaryota; kingdom Metazoa; phylum Chordata; class Aves; order Tinamiformes; family Tinamidae; genus Tinamus; species Tinamus guttatus. The sequence continues at coordinate 310,877 of NW_028288902.1, read as the reverse complement.
ACACGAGCGGAGGGCCACACGTCACTACAGTCTGTTACAATGCCCGGCCATATCAGTATAAGTGATGCAGGAACAGCGGTGGGGCAGCATGAGGACAAAAATCCAATATAAAAGTATCACTGTGAACATAAGAGACTTGTAAGGTCTGTGTTCCTGTCTCCAAAAGAGCTAGTGTGAAACTACACATTGCTAAGAGATTTATTTTTAAAATGCATTATAGCATGTTTTTAAAATAGAAAAAAATAAAAGCAAAAACATTACACCAGGCAAATGCAGTTTGGTTCTAATAAGCCAGTTAAAACATACAATACTGCAAAACTGTGTCTCTGCATTTCAAGAAGGAAATTACTTTATTGAATTAGGCCAGTTGTAGGCCAGGAGGCCCTACCAGAGTCCAGTACCTCAGCGGCAGATAGTTGATGTTAACACTGCAGCAGATGAAAGAAATCTTCCACACAGGGAAAGGCTGGTGTCCACCCAAAAGTAAAATTTGTGTATTTGTTTCAAAAACATTTTATAATTACAATTCCACTTCAAAATCAACTTGCTATTTAAACAATTGAATAGGGTTTTTGTGCTGTGCTTGTGCATTTGTTAAGAAGTTTCACAATTTAAAGCACCTCACATAGCCCTAATTCCAATTCACGCTTGGAGCCTAGAAGATTACCAAACCTCAACAAGTCCAAAAAAAGTTCTATGTGCTTTTATGTGTGTGCTACCCTATATTATGGCCCTCTCCTTGGCATTGCTGAAGGGATATTCAGAGTAAAGGAGGCTGTGTACAATGCTGTCCGGGTGTTAAGAGACTCATGTTCAAGTTTTATATTACAAGATCAACATGAAGATATGAGATGAGGTTGCTGGAAAATGTCAGCTATTAACACGGCACTGATTATGAGGTTTGATAGGCTTTAAACAAGGGATTAACCCAATTTCCCACTCTTCAGGAATGCAATTATACAAGCGACTGCTTCTATACTGCAAAAGATATGGGCACTAATCTTGCAAATGCTTACTCATGAAAGAACCTGCTAGGGGGACCAAAGATCAAATCTATATAGAGCATTTTCTAATGCTACATCAAGCAATGGCCACAGCTACAAACCATTCTGCAAATAAGCATTCTGAATAGCAGAATTGAAGAAAAAGCTAAGAAAGCTTTTTGGGGTAACTTCCTCCCAATTTGTCTATGTAGTGTCCTGCCATAGCTACTGCTGTAAAGCACAATCTCATTTTTCCTCTTCTATTTCTAAAGTGTTTTTCAGAAAATGCTGCATGGTAGAAGTTCTATAAGAATATCTTGAAATTTGTTCTTGAAAATGTGGCTCTTTCACGGGAGCATTATGAAAAAGTACATCAGACAGACATCATTATTTTGTGTTCTCTTCTAATAAATAGTGGCCTATATATGGTGAGCAAGAGTAGCTGGTGAGGGTGTAAAAAGAATCAAAGCATAATCACATAATAATCACTCTTCCGTGTTCTCCCAAGAGCAAAAGGAGAGAGCTCTGTGGGCTGCCACTGGGAGAAGAAGTGACATTATTGTCAAGGTTGTCACATTCATTCTAAAGGCTCAAGTCTGGCCACTTTTATAAGTCTGAAACGAGACACGGGAAGGACTGTTCTTAAGCAAAAGTGCATATTAGTGGCTTACCAAACCAAATAACTCCACCAAACTTTCTGTTGAAATAAACTGCATAGTTCGCACAGTGGGTCTCTGTCTTTAAAAAGTATTTCAAATGAGAAGAATCCTAAAATGGATTCTGTGAAACTCAGTATTTTCTCATCATAAAAAAATAATAATTAGGCAAAATCCATTTTAAATCCAAACGTAGTCCAGTGATCTAAAGACAATAGAGCTAGTGGGTTAAAAATGTCAGAGCTTCAGCCACTTTAATGGAGCTACAACAGTCTACATCAGTTGAATGTCCCCCTTAACTCATATAAATGGTGGGGAACATGGAGAGTGGAGCATTCAGTTCCACTGACATAGAACCTTTCTATTATACCCACACAAGCACAACTTCTGATTCTACCCTTTTAAAATTCCGCATTTCAAAAGGAAAATGGAAAATGTATTTGAGAATGAAAAGCTCTCGCTACCTGAATTATCTGGAGCTGTAGTAAAAAAATCAATGTAAGACAACAAGCACGTCATTTAAATCAGATGCTTAAATATAGACTGTAAATATGAGACTGAACATTAATTAATTAGATTTGTAGAGTCTTCACTTGCTTTGGCCTTTGTTTTATCATTCAGTCTTTATTTACTTTCATTTATTTTCTTTGTTTGATGACGTTTGACTAATAAATGCATTGATGAATTGCATCAGTAAATGCCATCCATATATCACAAAAATAGAATGTGCTCAGTGCTTCTAGCACGGTGATGCTAAAGGATTTCTCTGGTCCGAACTTTTGGTCTTTAACAAAGGAACTAATACTACTTTGCTGGATAAACTTCCTGATTTTAATTTTAATTTTCAATGAACAAACAGCTGCTGAATAATGTGACTTAATGAAGCATTTCTAATAAAATACTGCAGAACTTAAAAAAGAGGCTTGGTCAATGACAGTTGTACCATTCAGAATAATTTCCGAAGATGGTGATCACAGTTTTGTGTAGATGAGTATTACGTAATGTGATTTTCTCTCTTCCGAAGTCAGTGATTTATTTTAGTGTGAAAACTGGTCAGCATTTTTCTATTACTTATTTATAGTATATAAAACATACAACATAATTAAGGCAAGATATTTTTCTACCGCACAATTTATGCTTTACACAGGTTGGTAAGTAGTAATCGAGTCAGCAATAAATGTAAAAAAGGTGATGCTCAGATCTGAAAATTTCCATATGCTTTGCTCATTTGAAAACATACAGTTTAAATTCGTAAAGATGTCTTTTATCAAGAGTCTGTCGTCACCTGTGAGGAAATTATAAAATTTCTTGGCTACTAAATGCTTTTCTACCACTACAATCAGTGTAAAGTGTTACATGCTTTAAGTAAATCGAGGTAAGATTCAATGAATCATCACTTTGCAACTTGCTCATAAAACAGTCCCCAATATCCATCTGTACACACACCTATTTACCTCCACACGGAGGTAGTTTTTTATGCATTCTCTTCCAGAATCATCAAGTTTATTACCTGTATCTGCATGAAAGGTTATGTCACTGGTTTCACCAAAAGAGACAGGTAAAAAGGTTACCCCAATATGATAAAAGGCACTGCCAGATTAGTCTTCATTCTCTGATTAAAACAGTATGACAGGAATCAAGAATTTATCTCAAAGTCACCCACTATCAGCAGCATATCTACAATTAGTACCATATTTTTGAAATTTCCCCTATGTTCAAACAACATATGGAAACAGTGAATAGTAACCCCAGTCTACCCTCAACTAATTGAGCAATGCTTTCCACTAAAACGATGGCACTTAACACGCTTACAATTAAAATAGCGATAGTACTCTAGCTTTTGAAATTAGGACTACATGAAACCACAAAATACATAGTTTGGAATATTGCCTCAGCAACATCAGATCTTTGAAACAAATAAATTTTTCATTATGGAATTTATATGAATTACTACTGTTCATTGAACACTTACTTAATTTAGAGACATCAGTATGAAATGACTGCATAATTACTGGGGAAAAAAAGTATAACAGATGTAACCTTCGCTACCCGTGATAAAAATGCCTCAGAAGCACCATCTTTCCCAACTTCATCTAAGCTGTATTCCCAGAAGTATTGGACTATATCTTAAGGATTTTTTTTTTTACGTTATGCTTCAGAAAAGAATTTATCAATTTGGTTTCACTGAGATCAGTCCATAAAGTAGCTTTAAAGTGTTAAATACATAGCAGGCTGAATGCTGATGCCTGGAACTAGTTGGTAAGACAGAGAAAACAGATAACAATTATCATTTAGTCAATAGCAATTTAAATGTATCCAGTGCTGTGAGAAGACCCTAAGACCCTGGATGTTTATGGGGCTTTCAAGGATAGGGGTTGAGTTTGTTTATTATTAAAATTGACAGTTTTTTCCAAAGCCAAAGCACAATTCTTTAAACACAGAACCAGTATCTACCAGGGGTGCATGGCATGAGTGAGGAAGATGCTTAGTGGTTTAAAAAATTGGAGAATCTCAAAGCAAAAGCTGGAAAGAGACAACTGTAACTACACATATGATTCAAGATGCTTCAAGCACTGATTTTAACTTCTGGTAAGAATGAAGCCTACAGGAGAGATATAAATGATAACTGTGAGAGGGCTGTGGAAGCGAGTGTTCCATATGCTCTGCATAGACAGGCTGGTGTCCGATCTTACACTTCCACCAAGACAAAGCAGATTATGTTAAAAGTCTCTCTCATGAAGGCATAAGCAGGGCAGAAGAAAAAGAAAGAAATGCATTTTCACTCTGAACTACAGACCCTCTAATATTTTCAGGAGGCAAATAAGCTCACTAAAATGGTAAAGGAAGCAATCCAGAGAGACGAGCACTGTTTCAAATGACACACACCACAACTTGGGGAGCATCACAAGCCGAAATAAATGAAGTGGCAAGTCACTTCTTTATAGCTCTTTCTAAAATGCCTCGTAAAGGGACTCCTCGCTCCTAAGCTGTCCCCAAGCCAGGCAGGGAAGTGTCCTGTTCCCAAAAGGCAGGAACCCCCCGCCAAGCACCTGCCGGGGCCAGGACTGGTGGCCACCCTTCCCATGCAAGTAGCCGGGCTGCAAAACCGCTGGGCTGCCCTCGCCCCCCAATACACACAACACACAGCTCCGCAGAAAGGCTGTTGTAATCAAAATGAAATTTCCCGAGCCGCGGAAGGGAGGCAGGGCAGCTCGCGCCCGGCTCCCCGCAACTTTCGGGCCGCACGCACTCGCTCGCACACGCGCTCGCAGGGCCGGGCCGCCCCGCTCACCTACCTGCAGCCCCGCTCCCCGCTGCGGGCGCCTCCGGTGCGCCGCTCACGCCGGGGGCAGCCGCGGCCTCAGCGCCCCGGCACGGGCGGGCAACGCGCCCGGCGCCCGGCGCATGGAGCGGCTCGGGCGGCGGCGGGGCCCGGCTGCGCCCTCCTGCCCGGGAAGCGCGCAGGGATCCGGCGGGAGGGGAGCGCTGGCTCCGCGTGCCTCTCGCGCACGGTGTCACGGGATATGCGAATATAGATTAATAATAACAAAAAGGCTTTCAGGAGAGGAAGAAGTCCGGGTTAGCTGCTGGTGAGCAGGAGAGCGAGGAGGTCCCGCGGTGGCTCTGGCCGCTCTGGCAGGTCCCGGTTCTCGGCAGCAGACAGGAGGTACCACGGCAGTGCCCTCCGCCGGGGTGGCTGTGCCTCCCCGCACCGCCCCGCTCGTCCCCTCCCGCTGCCTCCGTCCCCTCTCGGGAAAAGGGAATTGGGAGCGAGAGCTTCGGCTCGGCGCGGGGCGCGGCGAGGCGGCAGCGGGGCTCGCAGCCCGCCCGCTGCCCCGCTCCGCCCGTGCCCGGCCCGTCGGCGAGGCGGCAGCTCCGCGGCTGCTGCTGCTGCTGCTGCCGGCTCCGGGCTGCGCCGCCTCCCCCGGCCCGCCCCTCGGTTCGGTTCGGCCAAGTTTCGGCACACGCACACGTGGCTCGAGGAGGTGGGGAACCCCTCCCCGGGCGGCCCCCGCGGGAGAGCCGCGACGGGTCGGGTCGGACCGGGCCGGGTGGGATCGGATCGAGTCGGGACGGGCGGGCGCAGGAGGGCGATCCCCGCGAGGGGCGACCGGGACCGCGGCGGCAGCGCGGGGGCCGCGGCGGCGCCGAGAGCCAAAAGGCGGCCTGTGTCTCCCCCCAGAGGGAGCAGGGAGCCCTGCCCGCGGCTCCGCCCGCCCGCGCAGCCCCCGCGCCCGCGGAGGGGCCGCTGCTCCCGCGGGCACCGCGGCTCCGCGCACGGCCGCGAGGCAGCCGCAGCCCTCGGGTGACAGGAAGAGCTGCTGGCGTGGGGGGATAAATCAGAGCGCGGCTTGCCGGGTTCTGCCGCCGTGCCTGGGAAAGCCCCTCGTTCACTGCAGTAATATCAAGCACACACACGGAGGGTCAACCTCTCACTTTTCCCCTCAAACTCTCAGCTCCACCTAGGCTAAAGTGGGAATAAATGCATGCAGGATTAAGAAGTACTCATGTAGCTCATGGTCTTCATCTTTTTTTTTTTTTTCCAATCTGTGCCAGCTACTCTAATCGTCTTGTAAAGAGCTTTTTCTTCAGGCCTTAGTCTCCATAATGCCATATGTGATGATGATGGTCAACTCTGAGGAATAGAAAAAGAAAGCCAGACAGCAAACCCTGCAATGTGCCTGCTCCTACTTGATTTCTATGTACTAAAAAAAAAGAAAGAAAAAGAAAGAAAAAGAAAAGAAAAGAAAAAAGAAAAAAAATGGTAGAAATGGTAGCGTGTTGGGACTTTTTTTTTCTTTTTCAAATTCCAGTCCAGACCTAAAGTTAAACCCAAAGCAAAATGAAGAAAAAGAAACTTTAATGTTGGCTGCCATCCGTGACACCGCTGTAGGATAATGCTGTGGAAAGCTCATGCTGAAAGTCACCTGGTGCCTGGTTAGCACCAAGCAGCGTTAGAGCAGGCACTGAAGCAGTGCCTGCCTGTGTGCAACCTGGAGCCAGTTCAAAGAAGGTGGGTTATAAAGACCAGGGTGATCTTGCCCTCATCCACTGGAAGAAAACTGATACAATAACACGATTTCTCTAGTTCGCAACTGTGCCGCTACATCCCTGGCAAGCTAAAAATAATGAAGTAACTAAGACCCTGTGCATGCTGCAGTCAGCAGCTTAATGCATAGAAGCAGATCCAAACTTGCATGAATACACATGGATTGGATGCTCCTGTCCTGGCAATACAAAGCGGCCAACGACCCCGGACACATAAGGGACTGGGTAGTCTTGACACAGATGCTACTTCTGGTTTAGAAGAAGCAAAGTACATCTAAAATGAAATTAGAACTGCTGTTGCTGTGTAGACATAGTCAACAGCTTACAACCCTAAGAACATATATGCTCGTTAGAGTTAGGGCATACTGAGAGACCAGAGGATACTAATTTTGTATCACTGTCTAGCTATAAAGGAATCAGACAAATACATCAGAAGACATGGAACTGTTATAACCTAGTTAAAGCAATACAAACAAGTAAACCACAAACAATAGAAGAAAAAAAATTAGATAAGACATGTCTTCTTATTTAAGCCCAGGAATTTTGTCTGGATAAACTTTGGAAAATGCGTTCATTCTTTTTGGTGCACTGCTGCACATGAGTGGTTGTTCTAGACCAGTTGGCCTGCACCTGAAAAGCTGAACGTTTCCACAGCAGTCACACACTGGTTAAGTGGCACTGTGCAAGAATCACAGAATGGTTGAGGTTGGAAGAGACCTCTAGAGATCTTCTAATCCAACCCCCTGCTCAGCAGGGACATCTAGAGCACGCGGCACAGGGTGGCATTCAGGTGGGTTTGGATGATCTCCAGAGAAGGAGACTCCACAACCTCTCTGGGCAGCCTGTTCCAGTGCTCTGTCACCCTCACAGGAAAGAAGTTCTTCCTCATATGGAGATGAAACATCCTGTGTTTCAATTTGTACCCGTTACCCCTTGTTCTGTCGCTGGCCGCCCCTGAGAAGAGTTTGGCCCCATCCTCTTTACACTGCCCCCTCAGGTATTTGTACATATTGATAAGATCCCCTTTCAATTTTCTCTTCTGTAGAAGACATACTTGCTGTGCACTTTAACTGTAGGATCAGCACTTCTTGGAAGAACTAGGATGATCCATTGCATCTACGTGGTGCAGCAGTTTTTACAGATGATTAATAAGCTCAACTCATCTCCAAAGGTGTATTTGTGCAGGCTACATATAAGCAATATGATCTATTTGTCATTTTCTGGAAATATCAACTCGGCAGCCTTTCTCCTACTCATGTATTTGCATGCATCTCTCCAGAAAATCCCCCCCAGAGCACTTAGAACATGTGACAGCTACAGCACAGCACATGTGACTTAGAACATGTGGCCTTAGAACATGTGACAGCTACAAAATCCAATTATTACATCTGTTCTCTTTCTCCCTCTTCATTTTGTCTCATCTTTGAGTTAGTATCACTATTTTCTACTTTTCATCCCTTCGTAATGTTCTTCTGCACACTGAGAGAAAACCATAAAACATGAAAATGGCCATAGGAACTCACAATAGGTACAGTATTCAGAATAACTTTATGTTTTGTGTGTTGTGGTTTGTTTATTTGTTTTGTTTGTTTGTTTTTATTGACTGCATTCAAAATTGAACACCTCAATGTAAATAAACAGAAAAAAATGAATATTTGCATGTTTCAGAGTGAAGATTTATGTCAATCTACTAAGTATCTTCCTTATGCACTGATTTTACTCAGGGGCTTGTACATTCTCTGTTAAACAAGAGAAAAGGAAAATTTTATTACGGTAGATTCATGTAGGTTTTGCCTCTAAGAGCTGTTGAGCTCAAAACTGTTTACCAACAATCTTGCTCCTTTAACTTTGCTAAGAGATGCCCCTTCTGTTCCTCACGGTATGACTAGCACTACAACAGCACTGTTTTTCAGTTTAGGGACTGAGGACTTGGTTTCTCATTTTATTCATAAAGACTAGGAATTTTCTTGGGTCTTTCATCCTTCTTAATGCAGAGTTTCAGATACTAGAATAAGCAGGGATGAAAAGCTCTCACCAGGAATACAAGGAGTCCTGTAGTGGCTTAGATCAAGATGTGCACAGTCCCACAATGTCCCTCTATGCCCACCCCTTAAACCTGGGGAAAAGAAAGCGCAGGCTCCAAACGCCATCTGACATCACTTATTTGTGTTTATCAACCTGACACTCTGTGTCCCTATAGATGGAACAGTACATCAGTACATAAAAGTCAGCTTTACAATACGTATATGCATATAAAGTTATACACTCATATTTTTATCTCACTCAAGCAAGAGTCAGGTCCGCTGATTTTAAAGTTCTTTAAAAGCTGTGAAACAATCCAAATATTCACATCTGAAAATAAAGCCAACCAGCACAAGAAGTGCTGAAAAGCTGGTGGAAGGTGAAATGGCAATGGAGCAAATTTTTCTGGGGTTATTAAATAAGTCTCCCACAGGCATTTATTAAAATCACGCTGGTTATTGGATTGTGAAGGAAATAAGGTGTTTAATTAGAATACCGGGGTCATTGCTGATTTTTCAAAGCTTCCATGCAATATGGAAAAAAGCTGATTGCAGAAAAATAACAGAAGTAACCAGTCTTCTTCTGCAATACCTAAGTGATACACTTTTTTTTTTTTTCATTTACAAGCATTCTCATAAAGTATAAAATGACATAGATCACTTGTGCTAACATTAATGTTTCTGCTGGGGTAAGGCCACTTCCAGGGGTAGAAAAACAGGCACAGGAACACATTCAGTGCCCGTTTGTCCACAAGACCATGTTGAGGCCCAGCTCTCGTATTTATCCAAAGTTTTGATCAGATACTGTTGCGAGTGGGAAAAACACTCTGGTTCAAACTGTCACTGCAGGAGACTCACAGGCCATTTTCACATTGCAAAGGCATGGTTCACAAGTGGACTCACTGAGCTTCTGCATTTAAAAAAAATGCTGCCAAGAGGAAAAAATTGTTCATACAGATCTGCCCTAAAATTGAGTTAGTAAGTAAATACTTGTTCACTGCCCTTACACAGTTCTTAATCTGACACAATATAGCAGTTACTATTTTCCTGTGAATTGAACAGGTCTTGGAGCTATGCTTATCAAGAACTTCAAAATCAACACATGTTTTATCCTTGGCTAAGCATACCTTAATTTTGTCTCAGCATTATACTGACAGTTGCATTATAGACAAAATAGGTAAAAAAAAAAAAAAAACCTTTTTAATTTGCAATTTTGTGGGACATTGATGAGATTGATGAAGATAAGATTTTTCCAAAATAGGAACTACACTTTTTAAAATAAATATAACAATTTAAAAAGTGATGCCTTAAATTATTTTTTAGTAAAATACTTCTTCCTTAAGTTGTACTAAAGAAAAGGATACTCGGCTGATGAAGTGTATAAAGGTAAGTAAAGATCAGGCTGGTTTCATAAAAGGAATCGTATTTAGTGGTTTCAGAAACCTCTTTACCAAGGAAAACCATCCATTGGCAGACTGAGAACTCATCTGCAAGAAGTATTAGATTTCACTGTAGAGATTCATGATGCCATTTATTATCTCATCATATACCATTTTCTAATCTGCGTAGTGTCATTTTAAAAACAGGCATCACAAAATTTTGGTATTCTGGTAAAAAAAAAAAAAAAAAAAAAAAAGGTGTCAGTGCTTATTAGCCTAGTAACTCAGTTCCCTCACAGCGGGAAATAGATTAGGGGCTTGTCTGATATATTGCTTGCTGAAAAAAAAAAAAAAAAAAAAAAGGTCAGTGTGAGCTTACCTGCATTTTTTTCTAAAGAAATAATACCTTTGTTTTATAACTACAGCATAGTCTTTCAAATAACACTATCCGAAGTTCAGTAAGTAGCTCAACTACAGAATACAGTGCATTAAATAGCAGTAAGTTGTTTTGTCTCTCAGGATTTCTTCCTAATTCTTTTTATTTTGAACTTTAACCACCTCTATTTTAATAAGGGAAGGAAAAATAAAAATGAATTACACTCTAGTATACAGTAAGCTTGTGTATGAGGATTAAAATGCATTAAAAGATGCCTTAAAGGTTGCAATAGACTTTGCATTTTATGGTGTTTTAGTAGTAAGGCAAAAAAAAGTGTATTTTGATATCATCTTTCTGCATATTGATTACAGGCAAAAGTAGAGCTTTCAAAGAGTTGAGAGCAAAGGCAGTGCTATTATTTAGGATACATGCTGCAATTATTCCAAAACAGCCTGAAACTGTAGGGAGGAGGGGAGGAGGGAAGAGAGGGGACCAAAACAAGAACAGAATATGATCAAGTTCAAATGTTCTGAACTGCAGATTTCAAGGCATTTTCAAAAGCCAGATAAATAAAAAGGAACACTTTTTTTTTTTTTTTTTCTTGAGGAAAGAGAACTGAAGAACATTTCCGTGTGGCTGAGGACAGGGGGCTTTTACTTCAGAATGAAAATAACATTTATTCATGCAGAATCAAAAAAGTCAACTTCAACTTACTGATGCTTAGCCCCTTACACACACACACGCACACACACACACGCACGCACACGCACACACACACACACAAAGTATTTTTTAGGATGGATCATTTCTGATCCACGCGCTTGCAGGTCAGAAGTTCAGTTTTCCCAGTGAGCAGAAGGAGCGTTTAGCTTGCAGCCTGCAGGGCACACGTACATGGCAGGTGCCGTGCAGGCAGGTATCCTGGAGCTTGGCAAGTGGAAACAGGCTGAGTGCTCAGAGCTCTATGTGGAAAAATAATCGCTTTTCTGAGCAGTTTGGAACTAAGGCATAGCCTTAGAGGGAGAGAAGTTTTTCTGTTGAGCTAAAGCAGTAAACCTTGTTTTCCTTTTCCCTTGTAAATCTTGTTTTCCTCCCACTTTAAGCTTCATGGTATATCTACTGTTGTTCCCTGCTTGAATCTGGAATTTACCTCATTATCCATGAGTGGTCTGTTTTTTATTGCCATTAAGCACCCACAAATGTCAGAGAAGCCTTCAGAGCTGCCAGTGTGGGGTGTTTTGGGAAAAATCAGACCAAATACTGATATTAAGAGATTTTGCCACTAGATGTCAGTAGATAGAAAGCTGGCTTTATAGTTAACACAGTGCGTTAAGAGGTCTTGCAAAAGGACATAAGCTCTTTTAAATTTTCCTTTCCTCATCTCTTTTTTCTTTCCTGTGACATATATGCATGTGTATACAGAAAGAATAGAACCTAGGGAAGGCTGCGATTTGTTGGGTTTGTTATCATTGTATCCCTATGGGGATAAAAAATAGAAGATCTTAACACTTTGCTAAGCTTAAGGTAACATACAAAAGACTAGGCATTATCCAAAGTTTGAAGTGAAAGAACAAACTGAATAACTGCAAGTTCTATGAGCTCTGGAACTAATGAAATCCAATTGCCTATGGGCTTCACCTCATGGTTGATTGAAACTTATCTGTTCTTTTTTTATTTTCTCTTTTATGTAAAGGGGACCTCAAGGAACAACTTTTCAGACTGAGACATTTGTGGCTTTTCTCTCTTCTGTCCAGGCACCTGTTCTTATTCTACCTGAATACTACTCATCTTTGAAATTTGGTTGAAATCAGCCGGAGTGTGAAGTCTTAAGAGCAACAGGGCGTATAGATTTTATGGTTGCACAAGACTTGCTTCCATAAGAAACTGAGCAAAGAAAATGCAAGGACAGTTTAATCTACTAAAGACTCAGATTAATGAGACCATTTACAGTATAGATCTGCTAGAATTACTTGAACACCTGAACTAGCACTGGCAATTTAAGTGTTCCATTAAGTATTCTGATGATTCCTTATTTTTCTACTGGATCATGAACTTAAAGAATATGCTGAAATGTGCCTAATGAAACCCTAGTTCTTATGATCACATATTAGTGGGTTATCTCACTCCCCTTTTTTTTTCTCCTTTCTTTACAAAGCAAAGATCTGGAGCTGGTAGATAGCATCCTTTACCAAGTTTGGTACAGCAAAAGAGGCAGTATTGATAACAGCAAGAGAAGAGCAGATTTGCCTACTTTGTGTATGATATAACTCCAGCTGATGTTGTTCAGAACTTCTACAATTATTTCAATGAGAATTATGTTAAACCCTCAGCATTATTCTCTTCTTATAAGCTTGTGCTTACTCCAGCTCTTTTTAATTATAGGTATTTTTACTATGTCAATTAGTTTTGCTTTATTATTCCATCACATTTTAAGCTTTGATTTGTTTAGCTCTTAAAATGTAAGCATAATGAGCTTTTTATTAGCTATTATTTAGATACTCACCTTAAATTGATCCCTTTGTATTGTGAGGCTGTGTTGCCTTGGTTGTGTTGCATTACAATGATTCCTTACGCTAACTGACTTCAGAGTATATACTATAACAAAATAGCAGCAGATTTTAAAAATCCTTCCATTTTATTCCTCTCCCATGTTGTCAACACTGCAGATATTGTTGGTTAAGGGCAGTTTGAACCCTAGTGCCCATTAATGTCTGCCTTTCTTCCAACATAACCCTCCCCTTACGCAACACCCATCTTTGGAGGTTAATGGACCCTCTTACTAAATGGAGGCATCTGGATTTGATCATAAACACTGATAAAGTCTATGAAATTTTAATGCAAAACAAAAAGTCAGACTGACCCCATTAGAATTGTCTGAACACATTAAAGTAGTTTCCCTGCCTGCCCTGTTACCATTTAAACAGACTAACAAGCAGACAAGAAGTGGAAGAAATAGATTTTCCAGCATATATCCAGCATAAGCTGAAAATAAACACTCTCGGGCTGTCACAGATCAGGGGAGAAGCATAAATGGCCAAGCAAAATGTTTTTGCTTCTATGCATATAATAAAATACATTATCTCATCTAGTCCAAACTAATGGAAAACACAACTAAACAGAACAAAAATACAGTAACTTTCTAATTTATGGATACCCAAACTCAATGCTAGCATGTAAGTATTTCAAGAAAATGGCCATAGTTCTTAGGCTGTTGGCTTATTGGTGAAGAATATAAATATACTAAATCCATACTCAGCCCTAGGTGAAGTTTGTGTATTTGCCACGAGTAGGCCATGGTAGATCAAAATTCCAGAGTTCCTGTTTGAAGAAATAGTAGGCACAAGTTGTAGAGATCTGAGTGGTAGCAGATCACCAGCTTCTCAGAAGCAACGCTGAACAAGATCCACCTAACGAGCCCGGTTGCAGAAATCTGGATGTCTAAAGGTGGAAGATGCATTTAATTCAGAGGAAGAACCACTGGTTCATCATCAATGTAGCTGTTACCAGTTCAAGCAGCTGTTTGCACTTCATAATTCTCTTCTGTATTCACACAGACCAGCCCAGATAAAAACCAGGAGGAGGGAAAAGGGGAGGTTGCAAGACCATTTTCTTTTTGTCAAAGATAGAAGATAATATAATCAAGGGAAATCCAGTAACATGGGAAACATGGCCCTTCATATGTAAATGTTATGTTCAAAATACTGAGTTATTTTTAAGTATGAGTTTGGTCATTATCAGGGCAATGATAACTGTCTATACTGTCTCTGGTTGCAGTCCACTTCAGCTGGTGCAGGGGCAAGACTTCTCCACTAAAACTGCCCTGTGTTTTGCTAGGTGACTATTTAGCTCTTCAATAAAGGGAAAGAGGGAGATGACCTACAAAAAGCTCTAAAATAGAGATGCAAGGCGTCCCTGAGACGTGCCGGCAGAAGCTCTGAATGCGCCCAGCTTTGTGCGATGGATGAGCTGTTGCTGCCCCCGTGTGTCTGCCAGCTCCAACTTGCTCCTCTGGCTTCATTTTTAGCCTCTCGCAGCAGGTTTTTGCCAGGCAGCTCTGTTGCAAAGATCTTTTAAATCACCCTTCCTTCTTCACCACCACCTTCCCGCAAAAAAACGTGAACTTTTCTATATTTACTTGAAGATCTTTGTGAATTCAAAAGGAAAGAATTTAATCCTACAGCGTTAGTTGTCAATCTGCAATCTTTGTCATTACATTCTTGGTTGAATGTCATACCAAATGCCAGTAGCAGAATAATCTTAGCTGTGTTTAAACAAGGTGTTTGACCTAAACTGACCAAGCATCTCTTGAAATACTCCACGCTGCTTTTCTCAAGGAAAGCCTTAAATAATCTAGAGCATTTACGTTAAATAAGGAACATAAGATCTGTTCATTGCTAATGTATTACATTTTTAAAATAATTTGCACTATTTTAGTATCAGATAACAAAAAAAGAGGTCACAGATCAGATCACTAAGTAACTAAGATCACTAAGATACTTGCAGTTAGAAGCAGAGAGCAGAACCAAGAGCATGTTTTACCTCAAATATAATGATAAAATGAAGATTTGGATTAAAGTGAGGCATCTAAAGAGGTAAAGAGATGCCTGAACACCTTTGGTGACCTATAAAGGCATCTGTCCACACTAGTACACACACTGTCAAAGCCTGACTTTCCCACGGCTTCCATGTAAATCTTGTGCTGATAAGATGTGCACCTCCTCAGTGGGAGAGTGCCTCAACTCTTAGCTGAGGCTTTTCAGCCCAGTGTTTGCTCCTGACTTGGTTTTTCTTGTGGCCTCACAGTGTTTTGGCCTCCAATAGCCACAATGGACTGAGGAAGAATTAGACTCATTTCCTGCAGCAAACATTTAAATCTAACTGCAATACGTGCTGCAGTCTGCAGTATTTTCACCATATGCTTCCCCTCATCGGTTATCAAATTTCCATCCTAACTCAATTATATGCACTTCTACTGTACCAGTTTCACATTTCACTTTTGTTGTTCATTTTACACCCAGGATATATTTCCTTTGCTAATTAGAGGTAATTTCTTTCCCAAATAATTTTCCACACATTTTTAAGACTCAAACTACTTGTTTTCTCTCTTTTTTTTTTTCTCTTAGAATGTGTTCTACTAAGCTCAGTGTGTATGGGAACAGGTCTAAAGTCATTTGTCAAAAAACATATTCTGCAGGTATTCCAGGACCTGTTAGTTTGTAATGAAGTATGATTTTACCCATGAAATAATTAATTTAAGGTGAAGAGCTGGTGTAAGAAAACCTTATTCAGAAAGTGAAGAATAATTAAAAAAAATAACAGCTCTATTATTTTATATATAAAAAGAAAAGATGGCCCCCTGAGTTCAATTTTGGTAGAGGCCACTCACAGAGGAAGACAGAGCTCTTGTCCTCAGTAGCTCGGTAGTGTCCCAAATAACAGACAAGACACGTAAAGTGATAGACAGGTAGGGAGAAAGCTATATGACAGATCAGTTACCTGGCTGAGAATGGAAACCAGTCTCCTGCCTTCCTTCCCAGTTCACTATTAACCTGACCATTAAATGGTTCAACCACCAGATCATTCACAAAGGCAGGTCTTGCAGCTATTTGAAGTGAACAATACTCTACTTATAAGAATTTCAAATGGCCATTTATGTCTATATTTAAGATACAGATATCTAGAAATGGAGATGACAGAGAGAGACATAGAGCTATAAATGTCACCACCTACCTAAGCTTCACAGAGTCCCCGAAAAGGAGCGGACTGATCATGAGGAAACTTACCCAGGCCTGCCCAACAGAATTGCACTGCAATTCTGTTACTACCTTACACTAAAGAAATTAAGGAAGTACTATAAGCACTTAAGTTTATTAATTGTTTGTAACTGTATACATCTTTGTGTTACTCTGCTACTCCTTTCATAATGAGCATGACTTTTGGCAAGACTAGAGAGAGCTCATTAAAAAAAAAGAAAGTGTAATCCTGACTTCTTCGTCCATCCAAGACGTCCATCCAATATTTATCTTATTTGCAATGAATACAGATCAGTTAATTACAGCAAGCTTTATAGATACTCTTTTAATATGACCTTATGAGGGACAGATAAGACCATTGTTGTAGGAAATACTTTTTAGAGCTGGAGTAACCGACACTAAATAACATTATTGACTGTAAAAGGCCTTGAAGGCCTTGTAAAAGGCTAGTCTTCCCCTCGCGTCGGAAGAGGCAATTCCAACAGTTTCTGTATTCCCCGCCCTAGCGTGCTGGAGGCCACAGCTCCAGCCGGCTCATTAGCTGCTCGCAGCTCCGCTCATGCCCGCTCACTGCCCGCCGCTTTGCGCAAGGTTGCAGTGGAAATTGCTTTCCTTCATACTACTGCAACAGAAATTTGGTCCCGATGCAAAAAGCAAAAAGTGTTTTTATGTCACGCGCACCAGCCAAATGTTACATCCCACAACTCCAAGTTAATGGTTTCCTCTTCTTAACTCCTATATGCACCGAGAAAGAGACAATGCTAATATTTGATAAAACCAATGTACTTCTTACACATTTTCTCTTAAAAAGTCTCTCATCGCCAAAATCCCCTAAAACAACTTCGGGAATTCAAGAATTTTATCTCCATGCCTGAAGTATTTCAGTCAAAATGTTTATTATTTTTTCCTTTTGTACATCCAAGGACATCCTGTCTTTCTCTATAGCTTGCTTTGCTAACACCCCGTTCAGATATTTTCACAGTTAGAATAAGTTTTCCCAGATTCTACAGTAACAGTAATCTTTTATTTAAAGGAGATTTACAACAAGAAAGCAGGAACCACATTTCTAAAATGTACAGTACCAGCATATTTCATCATCATGTAATTTTACACATGATGTATAAGAAAACACAGAAATAGAAATAAAGGTTATTTGAGGTATTGCTTTAATGGTTGCCATCCATATACATATGTGTTTGCACATGTAAAGTTTGAATTTGTTCTAATACATCCTACACTGGTGTTTTACTTCATGTTTTCTTGGTTTTCAATGATACTTAGCTAATAAAATGAATAGCAATTTATTCATTCTTCAGACAGCTGAAAAATAAACTTATGCCAGTGATATTCATTTCTTCAACTTGCCCATTTTCTATATTAGGCCTTGCTATAAATTTCACTATCTCCTTCCACTTAACTACAAACTATTTTCATAGAACGACAGCCTACTTTTAGCACACACAGGGCAAACCTTACCAAACCTAACTTTTACATTATGTTAAGATTTCATAAATCCTCAGCAGCTATGGCTTAAACCCTACATAATGAAGCATCCCTTTAAAACTAATTTCTTTTGAATTATATTAGCAGATGCATTTCGTGTATACTTAATATATTTAATTTTATTTCTTGCCCTGAAAAACAAACGGTTCATTTACCAAACATACAAGAGAAAATTTGGACCCACTATAGTGTGCAAATCAAATATAGAAACTGATAAAAGGTTAGATACATCTGCCAACCATAACTAAACCCTGCTCCCATAATATCTTTAAAAATATTTTCTATATTTACAATTCTCGAAGGAAAAAACTCTTCTAAGGATGATATGGTACTAGTGAAAATGAGAAGACAAAGGAAGACTGGACAATTCATGTTACATAAATTCAAAAAATAACAGCCACATCACCGGCAAGATAAACACTTGTCTGTCTTTGAAAGATTTAAAAATGTGTTAAAAGTGTAATAGTTTGATTGAATTAACTAACTTAATAACTACAACCTTTTCAAGTGCCAGGGATGTTTTCTTGTCTCAGTAAAATACAGTGTGATATTGTTAACAGTATCTAGAAATTGCAAATCCACATAACTCAATCACAGATTTAATATTGTTACATGCAGCCAACATGAGCTTTTTACAGATTATTTGCACATCTCTCTGTCTTTCTATCTCTATTTCACGTGTTCTGTCTCATTTCTTTCTCGTTACTCTATCTTTCCCTAAGTTTCAGAAGTACTGAATTTTTGTTCCCATGTTGAACTTTGCCTACACGTGCCCTGCTTTATCTTCTCAATATATAACTTGAGTCTATGGTGATTTCTGCTTTCTTGTTTCTATTATTGAGCTACTTCAATGAAACTTATAATTTTGTCATTATTTTCACACAAGTACCATACATTTGAGAAAAGCAGAATGTGAAAGGGAAACAGCAATGGTGAGTACTGGTGACTGACCTTTCATTCCCCTTTATGCACTTTAAAACACACTAAGCCAGTGAGATTGGCTTTAAAAGAGTTTCCATCTGATTTCTCACCCACAAGTGAAGTTTCCACTGTGTTCACATGACTATATGTGTGAATGCTGTATGTAAAACCTGTACCCACCAGTATTCACACTGCTGTGTCAGGCTGTATGTGTGAATTGCCTCCAAACCACTCTGGAAATTCCCACAGCAAAGTGCCCTAGACCTCGAGTGCTCAACAGGCCTTTGGGGAAGGAACCTGAAACCCTATTTTCTGCTCCATAAAGGCTCAGCTACATTGTAGGAGTCTAGGAGGAAAAGAGGTCAAGCACATTTTTCTGTGGTACCTTTGAGGTGACACTTCCTATTGCATGTTCCCAGTGGGAAGCAGAGGGGCTTCTATCCCAGGAGACAAAGCCCTGAAATTAATACCACTAACTGACTCAGAGATGGGAACTGAGAGCACAGGTTGTGCTGCATTGGGAATCAGTGGGATCAGCAGCTCACACGCTCTGTTACCTGCAGCCCATTTACTGGATGCCTGAGCATTTATACATTATTTTAATTGCTTCCTTTTTTTTTTTTTTTGATCCATGCTTAGAAAAACAATGCACCGTGTTTACAAGAATCCATCAGGTAGCACTAAAAGCAGGTGACCACGGAGGCCCAGTGATTACCGGAAAGCCCACCGCCTTCCTCAGCTACATTAACAGTGTCCGCAACTCAATTATCCCCAAAGCAGCAGGATATAAACCGATTTTTTTTTCACCAGAGGGAGCGGGAGAGCACTCGTCAGCATCCCCACTACTAGTGCTGTTTATCCAATGATTTAAGATGCGGAGATCACCCAGGACTGTGTAGTATAAATGTGCTTGGAAACAAGCTTTCCAGGAACTTTCCTAAAAACACAGATTTAACAGTTTTCGGGAATTCTCCATAGAGGCTTCCCGAGGCGGCGCCTGCGGGCGAGGGGCGCGGCCAGAGGAGGAGCCGGATCGAGGGGGCGTGGCCCGCGAGGGAGGGGCGGGGCCTGATTGAGGCGGGGCAAGGGGAGGGTCCGAGGGGCGGAGCCTGGCGAGACCGCTCCCTGGCCCGCCCTCGCGGCCGGCGGTGCGCGCATGCGTGCTGCGCGCTGCCACGAGACCTCCCGCCCGCTAGGGGGAGGAGCCGCCAAGGCGGCAGCTGCCGTGGGCAGGGCCCCCCCGCATCCCGCCCTGCGCATTGTGGGAAGGGCGGGGGGGTGAGGGCGTCTCCGCGGGCGGCGTCACTCCCAGCATGCAGCGCGGCGCGCTCCTGCCCCTGCCGCCGCCGCCGCTGGTGCCGGGGGGAGAAGATGGCGGAGGGAGGCGCGGCGGATCTGGAGACGCAGCGCACGGACATCGCGGCGCTGCTCAAAACCGCCCTCCGCAAGGGCGACACCTGGTGAGGGAGCAGGGCTCGGCCGGGGGGCACGGGGCTGAGGGGCGCGGGCGGCTCCCTCCGCCCCCGGTGCCGCCAGCGGGGAGCGACCTCCTTCCGTGCGCGGCGGCGGCCGCGGCACCGCGGTCAGCGCCCTGGCAGCGGGGAGGGCCCACGGGGAGAAGGACGGCGGGAAGAGCGGCGCCGCCGGGCGGGCTCCGCCGTCGTCCCGGAGGGCCCCGGGCGAGGAGGCGGCGGCGCGGGCGTCACCTTTAGTTTCTCGGAACCGTGTCCGCCGTGTCGGCGCGTCCCTCCCCCAGACACTGCCGAGGCCTCGCTGGAAGCTTCGCGTCCCGGCGGCCCCGCGGAGGGCACGGAGAGGAGCCCTGGGAGGGGCCAGCGGGCCCCTGGGGCGTCTCGTCCGCGACAAACGTCCTGAAATGCGCGTTTCGGCGCGCCGCGGCGAGATGCCCCTTCCTGGGCCGTGCGCCTTGCCCGCAGCATGGTCCGAGAAGCGTCAGGCAGGCGAGGGAGCATCTCTCCCTAGGTGTGTTTTGGTTAATGGAGCTCCTGTAATTGAGGCCGTTGAGGCCAGGAAGCAAGGCTTTTTTTTTTTTTTCTTCTCCTTCTTCTAGAAAACAGGAAAAGGAACTGACACTTTTTTTTCAGCACCCACCCTCTTCTTTTCTTTCCCTTGCAAAATTTTAGCACCCCGAGACAAAGACTGCAACGCAAACTTGACTGAAAATTACAAATACACCCAAGTAGAACTTGCCCACCTCATTTCAGCTGTCATCACTTGCTGTTCCAGTTCTATAAAAGACTATATTTAACGGTGTTGATACTGCAGTGTGTGTCAGAGCCATACATATATTCTGATGCATTATTCAAATACTGCTGAGTGTATGTTCAGTTTTTGGCATAAGAACAGACTGCTCTTAAAACTGAGAAATATAAGCAACTAGAAAAAGGAAAGCAATTCACATGGCAGTGTTGAAAACGACCACTGGTAGTACAAGGCTGTTTAGGCTTGAAATCTTTTATTTTAAGAGATTCTTGTTTTATGAGTCTGTTGGGTGCTTTCCAAGTACTGAAAATTTTCTCAAACGGTTAATATTACTCAAAGTGAAAATAACTTTATGACTGTTTACATAACAATTAAAACCAGTAAGTTTATTGGGCTGCATTTTTAATACATAATATATTTTAATATATATAAAATCATTTGGAGAAATAAACTTCTAAACAAGTATTTTTAAATAGTTTATATTAACAATGACAGCTAAATATACTTATCTAATATTCTAATATTAGTTGGGCGTTTTCGAGCTGAAAAGACTATGGTAAAATCTTAGTAGCTCTATTCCAGTAAATATAGAGGCAAAAATGGATGTGCGTTAGCAGGTTAAGGAATATGTTTAGTCTAGATATGTTATTCAGAGGTATTTTGCTAATAGCTTTTTGATCTCGTAAGGAGTCAGCAAGGACACATAATAACTAATGTGCTTTAAGTCATGATTCGGAATTGCAGTTTCATTTGATAGCTAGTGTTGTTGAGAAGGTAAAAGAGCATATACTTCTAAAATAACAGCTTATTCTGAAAATTTTGTCTAAGCTATTCAGAATGTAGAGTTTAGAGGGAAACCATAAACTACATAGGGAAAATATAAAGTTTTGGAGTTTTCCACTAATAAAAGAGGAAACCAAAGAACAGGGTGAAGAGAGGCAGATCTGACGTTATGTACAGTGAGGGCAATGAACTCTTCATTAGTTCTTCATATTCGCTGCAGAGGGAAGAAAATGAAACTGGCTTCAAATGTAGTATTATAAAATTTAGATGTTACGTAAAAATGGTATAATAGTGAAACAGTTGTGCAATATAGTGAGCTGAAGTACTTGTTTAATCAGATGTTCTTAAGAGAAACTTGTACATAACATAGATGAAAACATGCTCTCTCAAGGGATGGGCAAGGTAAGTGACTTTTGACTGTCAAGTCCTTGGAGACAGGATTTTGGGCCAGTTTGTCTGGAGTTTGGCCTTTTTGCATTCTTACACTTCTGTTTTCTTAGGCAGTTAAGAAATTAAATGATTGAACTGGGAGAGATTGAGGTTTCTTCTAACTCTACTATTTTTTTTCCTAAACAGGTATGTTAATTAAACATAAAATTAAGCTTTTCCAAGGCAAAACCTTATTGGATTGCCAGTGGCTTAAAAGTAATTCACTAGTTTTGTTAATGAATTCAACATATTGGCATTCCCCATAACTTGAATTATGTATTAATTATTTCTTCCTGTATTATTGTCCAAAAAATCTTAAGATTCTGTGGCAGAAAGAACCTTCAATTCTGTTTTGGAACAGAAAAAAAGTGCTGTATTTGGCTTTATATCTCATTAGGATCTGATAAGATTAATTCTTAATATTTTGAAATTCCACCTATTCTTGACAAGAGTGGGGAGCTTTAACTGTTTGTGCAGATTTTAGCTTCTCTTTTAGAGGAAAAAAATTTTGGTCATGACAGTTGCAGGCAGACATGATCGGAGTATTTTTCTTAATATACTCTCAAAAAATTGAGCACTGTTGATTTTCATGGTTTTACTAGTCACTAGCCTTAATGGTGTCGTTTAGTGCCTTTGGAGCTGCAGTCCCGCACAGCTTTTCTGTTTTTTGCAGTGTTGCTAAGATGCAGTCTTCAACGCTGAAGGTTATTGGTCTTGGAGCAGTTGGCTTCAGTAGATGATGACACTGTCTATTCTTCTGTGTGACTTCTTAATATCTCTAATTTCTCCCTGCGTGGAGGACAGGTTTCCTGTCTTTACCTTCAAGTCTTTCAGCCCTGCTTTCCCTCTAGTTCCTGATCTGTTTTTGGCTTAGTCAACAATGTTACGGAAGTTACTAAAATATGAAATTATAAATGCGCTCACATTCTTCACTTTTCTACCTCTTTTGCGTGTTTCCCCCCACAGGCTGGACTGGGAGGCTGCATTTCTCGCCTTCAGGTATCATCTGCTGATAAATAGTTCATTTGCACTGAGTACTAATACTAATGCATAATAATGTCAAACAGCATGTTTGTTAGTCATATTCATCTGTTTTTCTCTCTTTCTCCCAAAATTTCCCCACT
Organism: Tinamus guttatus; assembly: GCF_059628265.1. Lineage (NCBI taxonomy): Eukaryota > Metazoa > Chordata > Aves > Tinamiformes > Tinamidae > Tinamus > Tinamus guttatus. The sequence continues at coordinate 287,677 of NW_028288902.1, read as the reverse complement.
CTGCTTTCATATACTTCTTGCTTATATGAACTTGTGAGCAGGAGTGAATATAGACGTTTGTTTTCTTGAAAACACTAATTTGAAAACAGATTAGGCTGTCAAGGGGGACGAATAACTGTAACAAGGCTAGGGCTAAGGGAACACCCAATCCTTAAATATTTAAATCTGTAATTCTGTGTCACAGTACAATGATATGCCTTAGAGAGTAAGGTATTAGTAAAACAATTGGTAATGTCCAAGTAGGATGTTCATATGTTACAGAAGGTGCTGATTTGGAGTAGGTTCAAAAATCTCAGTTTAATAGAGGAGAAAGCCTTTCTTGCCCAGAGGAATGTAAGGGGCTCAGTCTGTCCCGATAGAATGTCTAATTCTGTGTTCAAACACTTCTATAAGATAGACAGTATCTTTGTGGGATAAAGAATTTAGGCAGATGAAGACTTAAAATATCTACAAAGTGAAGGTAGTCAAGTTTAGACCAGAAGGAAGATGTTCATTTCCAGCATTACTAGTCAATAAATTTTGCATCCATTTACCTAGTGATGGGATACGTGCTTCATCTGGTCTGGATTTTTAAAACCTGTAGATAATAAAAACTGCAGAACTATAGTAGCTTGTGTTCTTTCTCTGATAAACATTGCTCCTCAAATTCTGTTGAGTCTGGAGGGAGTACAGCAAAACATGTTCTACAAGACCTAAAGAAAATATTCTTCCTTTTTCACTTTTTGGCTGAACCTTAATGAGTGACTATATGTAGCACTACATGATAATTCTGTGGTCTCTGTCATTGATGATAACCTTGATATTGAAGTGAACCTTAGTAACATTTTATACTCTAGTCTTTCAGCTGATTTCCATGTTTGGTCATCCATTAATGTGCTGTACACAAGTGGAATCCAGGTTGAACATTAACGAAAGATTGTAAAGAAAATTATTTGATTTTTCTGAGAGCATGATCTGGGATTGTGGGTCTGTACTTCAGCAACACTCTGAATAATATTCTCAACTGATGACATAGTTCATCTGGAAATAAGGAGCACTGCTCATGGTTCCAAGGGTAGAATTGGACTCTCTTGCTTTCAAATGAGGTTTAGGTTGTTAATTTCTGTTTTTAAGATTTTATTGCCCAACCTCTTACATTAGATTGTTGACTGGTATAATCTAATTAGTTGGGGTGGAATTATCTTGATGCATGTAGTTCAACAAAGCTTTTATCTCTGAGATGTGAAATATTTAGGCTAAGATTTCTTAAAACTGGAGACTAAGTGATATTTTTTGATTTCCTTGACCCCTGGATTTTTTTCTTGTGTGCTTGTCTACTCCTTGAATAACACCATGATTTCAGTTCTACCCAAGGAAGTAGAATAATTCTTCTCCTTTGAACTCATAAGATTTTGGCTTTCTTATATGTAGAGCTTGTTAAGATTCAAAAGAAATTGGAATTTTAAGTCATCTCTTAATCATGAATGTACCTGGTCCAGCAATGTTGGCTGGCCTAATCATTTAGAATAAAAATACAGGTATAAGCCCCTTGTTTTTGTACTACAAAGTACTGTCTCGGAATCTTGCAAGAACAAAAATGGGATGCTGAGCCTTTAAAGAGGAGTCCTAATTAGCTTTGAGCAACACAGTCGTTCCACTTTGTCCTCGGTATTGCTTAATCTGTACTCATTCACAATAAGGAGGGGGGAGAAAAATGAACCATCTCTCTGGACAATTTGCACAGTTTTACTGTGAAACGATTTGTGTTCAGAAGCTTGTGTGTCCTAGCAGTATTCAGTGGTGGAACGAGTGCCTCTGTATGAAGTATCTGTATTACAATTTCAAGTGAACTGCTTTGATTTTTGATGTCCAGGGACTGACCTGTCATTATAAATGAGTTTGGTTTACCTGTTGTTTAATTTTCATGCTGTATAACTTAAGAGTATGTTTGGAGTGCTGCGGACATCAGGGTAAAAGACTAAGTTTGTGGTAATACTGTTTAGGTATTTTCATAGAATCATAGAATGCTTAAGGTTGGAAGGGACTTCTAGAGGTCATCTAGTCCAACCCCCCTGCACACGCAGGGTCACCTAGAGCACGTGGCACAGGACTGTGTCCAAGCAGGTTTTGAAGATCTCCAGAGAAGGAGACTCCACAACCTCTCTGGGCAGCCTGTTCCAGTGCTCTGTCACCCTCACTGTTTAAAAAAAAAAATTCCTTAAGTTCCTGTGGAACTTTTGGTGCTTCAGTTTGTGGCCATTACCTCTAGTTCTGTCAGTGGCCACCACTGAAAAGAGGCCAGCACCATCCTCCTCACTGCCTCCCTTGAGGTACTTACAGACATTGATCAGATCCCCTCTCAGCCTTCTCTTCTCCAGGCTGAACAGGCCCAGCTCCCTCAGCCTCTCCTCATAGGGCAGATGTTCCAGGCCCCTGATCATCCTTGTGGCCCTGCGCTGGACTCTCTCCAGCAGCTCCACATTCCTCTTGTACTGTGGAGCCCAGAACTGGACACAATAGTCCAGATGTGGCCTCACCAGGGCTGAGTAGAGGGGCAGGATCACCTCCCTCGACCTGCTGGAGACTCTCTTCTTAATGCACCCCAGGATCCCATTGGCCTTCTTGGCCACGAGGGCACACTGTTGCTTCATGGTCAACTTGATGCCCAGGTCTTTCTCTGCAGAGCTGCTCTCCAGAAGGTCAGTCCCCAGCCTGTACTGGTGTCTGGGGTTATTCCTCCCCAGGTGCAGGACCTTGCACTTGGCCTTGTTGAATTGCATGAGGTTTTTCACCGCCCAGTTGTCCAGTCTGTCCAGGTCCCTCTGGATGGCAGCGCAGCCCTCTGGGGTATCGGCTACTCCTCCCAGTTTGGTATCATCAGCAAACTCGATGAGGGAGCACTCTGTGCCTTCATCCAGGTCATTGATGAATAAATTGAACAGGACTGGACCAAGGACTGACCCCCTGGGGGACACCGCTAGCTCCAACTAGATTCTGCACCACTGATCACAACCCTCTGGGCTCTGCCATCCAGCCAATTCCTAATCCACCTCACTGTCCACTCATCTATCCCACACTTTTCTCACACTATTGTGAGGGACGGTGTCAAAAGCCTTGGTGAAGTCAAGATAGACGACATCCACTGCCCTCCCCTCATCTGTCCAGCTGGTCATTCCATCATAGAAGGCTATCAGGTTAGTCAAGCAAGATTTCCCCTTGGTGAATCCATGCTGACTACTCTTGAGCACCTTCTTGTCCTCCACGTGCCCGGAGACAACAGCCAGTATGAGCCGTTCCATCACTTTTCCGGGGACGGAGGTAAGGCTCACTGGCCTGTAGTTGCCTGGGTCCTCCTTCTTGCCTTTTTTGAAGACTGGTGTGACATTGGCTTTCTTCCCGTCCTCTGGCACCTGCCGCGTTCTCCAGGATCTTTCAAAGTTGCTGGAGAGTGGCTTAGCTATGATATTTGCCAACTCCCACAGCACTCTGGGGTACATCCGATCAGGGCCCATGAATTTGTGGGTATTGGGTTTCCTTAGGTGCTCTCTGACCCAATCTTCTTCTACCCAGGGCAAGTCTTCCTCTCTCCAGGCTTCTTCTCTTGTCTCCAGGGTCTGGGACTCTAAAGGTTTGGGCCTGGGCCTCTAACCTATGTGTTAAGAGGAGGAGTCATACTTACGTTAAGAGCGTGTGAATTCAAAGTGACAGTAAACCACAACTGAAGTTAAACTATATGGAAAAGTGAGAAGACCACAAAAGATTTTTAGAAATTGGGCAACAACTGTTCAGCTACTGCCATTGTGAAGTGGAAGATGGTGTCATATGTGGTCATGCAGGTGTGAAGTTTTAAAGGTGGTATAAGTTTATTATTGATGGATTTTTCTGTTTGTTGAATTTCGATATGATGCACGTTTCCAAAAGTTGTAATATTTTTTCTTTTGTTCTTGTAAATTAATGGACAAAAGCTATTAAGCTGTTCCATTCTGATTGTCCTAACTCTCTACATTTGATCGTTCACAGGGCACAGTCTTTGTGGGTAATTTTAACTGCTTTACCTGATAAAGACGCATATTTTGGATATAATGAATGGCTATGAACAGATAACTGCTTTAATATTTGAATACATCATTACTTAGTAGTTCAGGGGCCAAAATACTTATTGCTGGTATAGCTACAGTAGGACAGCTGACAAAGCTCTCACTGATGTGCACATCATATTGGAGAAACTTGAAGTCCAGTAATTGATGAGGACACAGCCAAGTATAAGACTGTTACTGGTGTCCCTTAATCACAGGTATCAGCAGACCTTGGTAAATGTTGGAAATGGTCACTAGTTCAGACCACTCTGCTGGAGTCTGAAGTACAATATTGTCCGCAGTGAACTCTTTTCTCTGTATTGTCTTTAGGTGCTATTTGAGGTTGGAATAACTGATCTACAGTGATCATAAGGATAGTTTGTTTAATCTTTTCAGCTAAAGTAGGTTTTATACCATTGTCTTTTGGATTTTAATGTTGGTTTCCAATGTTTCTAAACAAATCTTATTACTTTCTAACCATGAGAATGAAGTAGAATATCACCTTTTAATATAACTTTGAGTATTATGTAATTTTTCAAGGAAATAATTTAGTTTAAGGTGAAAAGTAATTGCTGCCTTGGAGAGGGAAAAATAAAAAAGATGAACATAGAGAAGCTGGAAGAAGGTAGGTTGAAATATTAAGTACTGTGCTTTGTAATTATCAGTATGTCTCAAGGAATCATTCAAATAAATAATTACTTAAAAGTTCTGTCTCTGCCTAAGTGGTAAGATAGTATTAAAAATAGGTTCTTAATGGGATGAGCTAGATATGGCCAGCAGTTACTGCTTTTCAGGGAAATTAAGTGATATACAATATTAGAGGATACCACGAGGCATTCTGATTATAATTTTTTCAACTCTTCACCTTACTGAAGGAAGACTTCTAGGTTGAAGTAAAACTGGAAAACAAGAAAAGCAGGTGTAATCTGAAGGGACTCTCAGACCTCAAATAAAGCCTATCACTTTTATCATCAGCTGCTGAAAGGAGGATATTGATGGAGTTTACACTGCAGAGTTCAGAATTTCATCTTCTGTTTCATCACCTGTGATGATAACATTGAGTCTACATGATCTGAAAGCCTATAAGGTAGTAAAGGCAAAAAGAGCATGATGCCGCGTGTGCAAGGAAATCTTCACCGTTGCAAAAAGTTTTCCATGCCTTTGTTATCAGAATGTTCTAGAACACCTTATAAATTAGAAAACCTTATAGATTCTCCAAATCTTTGGAACATGTCTGTCTGCAGGGACTGACTTTTCTTGTGACTGATCTGGTGTGCATAGTGTAGGCTTTGGTTCTACAAGCTTGTTTTGTGCTCTGAATGGGTATACAGTTTTATTATTGATCTGGCATCTGGATGGATTTAAGAGTATAAATTGTCTCTTGTTAGTCTGAAGCAGATTATAATATACAAAAAACATTTTAGTAGTGACAGCAGATATATTTTACAAAGAGATCTGAAACTTAGTCAGAAGTAAACACTGAGTCCCAAAGTTGGCCAGACTCATAACTGGAACTTGGCCATAAATATGTTTCATGGCTCTGCTTCAGCTTGTTAAAATATAGATATCCTTAAGCATATTCAAGATAACTAAGGGAAAATTCTTAAAACTACTTAGACTGTACAAATATTTCCAATAACAAGATCTAGCAAAAATGCCATTTTAATGTAACTTCCAGCATACCAGACATGCATTTTTCTGATTGCTTTTTGGTATCACTTTGGGGCTATTTGAATATTCGTGGTCAGCTCTAGGAGACTTTATTATAAACAAACTGGGTTATGTTGTTCATATCAAGCAATTTATTGTAGTGACTCCGATTTATTTAATGTCTGTGAATGTTAAGCGTTTATCGTTTAAAAACTAATGAGTTTACCTGACTCTGAGTTTGTCTTGGTTTTTCAATTTGCACCTCAAAAGAGCAAACTGAGAAATTTGAGACTTCTCTTCTTCAGGAGCTGCTTCAAATCATCCATGTGCATTTTGCCCCTGAAGTTGGCTTGACCAGCCTGTTTGTTAGCTTGATTGGTAACTGAAAAAGTAGCATAATGAAATCTTGATGCCATTAGTGGTAGAAAGTAATCATTTGTTAATAGTGGTTTTCAAGAACCACTTGGTCATATTTGCTAAGATGCCCTGGGTTAGCTGTCTAAATGAGGTCCAACCACAGTTCCAAAATATATAATGCAGTTTTTGAGAGCTTTCTGGCATTAGGTAAGAGTAATAAAAATAATAACAAAGCAATGTAATAAATACACTGTGCAGACGTTTGTCTCTGTTATTAATGTATGGTATGTTATTTGTGTATCGCACAATACATACAGTGTAGTTTATCTAGTCTCAAGAGCATCTTGCAAGTTTTTGATACCTTTCCTCTAAAAAGTAGTCAAATCTTACTTAAGAAATGAGGCTTCAGGAGATGTGGTTCTATTTATTTGAAGTTTGTATTTTTCCTTTTAACCAATTCATAGGTTAGTTTTCAGATGCTTTACTGTGTCACAGATAATGCAATATCAATGAAAAGGCAAACTAAGTTGCCCAGCTTCTTGTGATTTCCTGGCTTCATTTTGTGTAGTTGACTGGTTTTGCTGATTTTGAGGATGCCAAATTGATCATGTTTATAGGATTAAAATTCATCCTCTCTAAATATCTGATTTTTACTCTTTCCATTAATGTTAAAAAGTCTGGATTTAGGTTATGTGTTTTAAATGCTTTAGTAAATTGATCCCCTAAGTCTAGCATGGTAAAATTACACTATTCTTTTTACAGTAGAAACTTTAACATGGTAAATCTTCATCGAGATGGGGGAGCTGTATGACATTTGCATATAACCATCCATTTACTTACTGAAAAATACATATCTATTGCTTGAGAACAAGTTCTTGTAAAAGTGCAAGATTACCATTGCTGTGATAGCGTTCTGTAGTAAATCAGAAGCAATGCTCTCGCCTGTACTAGATTTTTGTTGGAAAAAAAAATTTATGCTGATTCAAATGTCGTATATATTTACAAAAAATATTTATACATACATATCTAGTAAAGTCTGAAAGAATTTACCACTACAAGAATTCATAGCTCTAATATCTGTTAGAATTTGTCAAAAGCTGTAACATCTTTTTGTCCTAAGAACTGGCTGTGGACTGTTTGCTACTTATCAGGAAGTTTATTTTGTTAGTATTTCTCTATTTAAAAATGATTATAAATACTGCTTCTTATTACAAGCAGCTTTATTTAAATTATTAAGTTTTGTTCCTGAGTGCTGTGAGGTTTTACAAGCGTTTTTAGCCTTTTCATTAATCTTTAGTAGAAAGATTCTTTAAAAAAAATGCATGTAGTCCTTTATTTGTCTGACAAAGTAATCAGTTTTAATTACACTCTTTTTATATTACTTTATTTTTTACAGTTGCACAAGTCAATGTTAATGTTTCACAACAGTTTTGCTTCACATTTTTTTACTGACTGAAAAAAAAAATGCAACAAAACTACCAGTGATATAGTCCTCCTAGCTCTGACCATACGTCCAAAATAAGTCAAGCTTACAGAGTATTGCTCGGTGTGAATTAAACTGGAAAATGAAAAAAAGGAAAGAAATATTAAAAATTTAAATTATTTGAATAGCTTTCAAATTTTGGGCATGCAGTTCTTCACTTTCCTTTTTTCTGCTTTACTACCGGATAGTCATTGTTCAAGGAATCTCAAATTTCATGTCAATTTGTAAGTCTTCAGTGTGGTTTTAGCATTTTATTTCCAGAAAGAACCTCAGCTGCCCTCTTCAGTTCTTATACATCGATGCGCTTGCATGTTTTATAAATGGCCTGTTACTGTTTCTGCGGTAGAAAAATTCTTCTCTTTTTGAGCATGCAGATACAAATTCCTAAATATTAAGGAGAGAGATGCAAGTTCTGCTACTTTATTTTAGGAAGCAGAAATTTTAGAACTTTCCAGTTAGGAGAATTGTAAAGAGACATTACAGAGGAAAATTTAGTCAGTGCAAAATTAATTGCGTGAAGTGTAAGGACCTGATTGAGCTGGTATTGAGCTGGTAATATTGAAGATAAAAAAACCTAGAAGAGCACATTCCTGAGCTTTCTTGTACTGTGAGTATGCCCAACCATCAAGATTTTGCTAGTAATATGTTACCTGCATAAACAGCAATTTTACAAAGCAGTGCAATTCTACAGCTTCCTGCTGTCGCCTACTACCTTGGGAGCAGTAATTAATTAAAAGCGTGGGTGGGTTTGCCCATATGATAATTGGCCTTCTATGTAGACTTAATAGCTCCTTTTTAGGGTTTATAATTTCCTCAAATTCAGGTCCAGAAAGGCAGGTCATGAGATGGCGAAGGAGCAAGGATGGCAGGTGCAGTGGTAGAATGGATGGCTGCAGGTGACTGAACACAGCTGTGGCCTTTGTGAAATAGTGCTGGAGGGTGCCAGGTTTGAAAGATAAGCAGAGAAAGATGCTATTGGCCTCTGGTATGTTTGTAAGATGGAAAACTGCCTATAAAGCGAAAGGCAAGGGCATGTCAGGACAAACAAACTCCATCACCTTTTTGCATTTATTAAGGATAAATTAATTAGAGGTAGCTAGTAAAAGAGCTGAGACTTGTAAAGGCAGCTTAAAAGGACAAGATTTGTTCTTGAGTCTGTATGTCCAAAATCATTCTTGTATTCACTTCACCAGTTAGCATCTGAACCAGATCACATCTGAAGACATCTGTGTATAGCTGTTGATTTTTGGAAAAGGAGACACTTGTTAATTCTGTAGAATGTAAACCTGTTTATCCCATCTTTATTATGTGAAAGATGTTAGGTAAAATACAGTTGAAAACAAACATAAAAATATTTTAAAGCATATTAGACATCTGTTATCTGCATCTGATCTTGCTTCGCTCCCTGAAGCTATTGTATGATGGCTAACATGGTGCTTAGAAGGGAATTTTTGATGTTTAAAGCTAATATCTTTGCTGCTCTGATCCTTAAAAATATACTCATGCTTTTTGGTTTTTTTTTATGGAATTCTTTTTTTATATAATTGACTACCAAATTTCAAACTGCACTTAGACCATCATGTTGTACATCTGTTTTCACAAGGTGGTCTTTTTTTGGTAGTTGAAGCTGATTTTTGTTTAGTTTTACAGGTGTTTGAGATTTGTGGATTCTGTTGCAGTGATCATTAAATCTATTACTGTGTTAGCAAGCCTGAAAAGATCAGAAGAGACTTTAACATAGGAGAACAGTGCTTTACTTGGATGCATTTGCATGTTGTAGAACAAGGGATTTTGTATGCAGAGGTATAAAATGTTTTGGGAAATTCATTGATCTGTCATGTAGCACTTGTAATTTCACTTAACAGTGGAGCCAATTGCATAGTGTCAAGAAGTTTAGTATATCTTACTGACAGAGTGTGATTTTTCTTTTTGAAGTGCAGAATATCTGTGGGGCTAGAACTCCGATTTGAACTAAATGTTTTATTTTAAGGATTAATAAAGTTTAAATCTATGCATTTATTTTATTTGTTTAAAAGGCTGCAGTTTTGTCTTATCCCAACTTTCACCTTTGGTGATGCGGTTTAGTCTTATCTGGTCATGTTTTGTTATATTTGGAGCATGTTTTGAATATAAGAGGAAACATACTAAGGAAATTTTGCCTCAATCCTAAAGACCAGGATTAAGGATCTCCTAATTCTGGAGTAGGGCTTTCCGCTGCTCTGTTTCAGACTGATCCAACAAGGTGCATGTACCCAAAACACCCCGGTAAGGCTCTTCCTGACTTTAGTAAGACTTCAGTAAGAGGTCATTATTGTAGAAAAATGCTTTTTATACAAATTTCTTTAATGTTACTTAAAAGATAGCTTTGGTTAGACAGTTTTGGTTCAGAAGGCAGTTTGAGACCATTTTCTGAACTGTTCAAGTTCTTCAAATTTTTGAAAAAAAACTTGTGCTTGTGTGCAACATCCGTTTGAGAAGAGTTAGTAGGTTGTGCAGCACTGACACCCCTTGAACAGTAGTAACAGGTTGTGGGTGGTGGAATAGACATGAGGCAGCACTGGGACATGGATGGTCAGGGTACTTGCTGCAGAGTCTGGTGGCATTGGTGAGTCTGGTCTGTGACAGTTGAGACAGAGTTCTGCATTTGCTGTATGTGCTGTTTTCTTTAGGATAGTTGCAAACTGGTGCTTTAGTCATATTTAATGCTAGGAATAGCTTCTTCACTGGGGATGTAAACACATTCTGGAGCAAGACTATTTGCAGTGTGAATTAGGATGGTGTTGTCATTGATGTTGCGAAGTTACCTTTAGAAGACTTCTAGTCTTTGGCGGTTTTGAAAGGAGATAGAGAAAATAGGCACCCAAAAGCTGGGCCCTTCCTTGCCAAAGAGCCTTATAGATTCAGATGCTTAAGAGTACATTATACAGACAGCTGAACCACAAGGGCTTAGCGAGAAGAGAATCTGGTAAGTTGACTACAAAGGCTACTAAGTGCCAACCCTTAGCAGTAATTACTCCTTTAGCAGGGGTTTGCTAAGGATGCTTCTAAAGGCTGGCTGCAGGCTGGGTCTCTGTGAATAAGAGAAACTGAATTCAGAACCATGATTTAAGTCAAAACTTAGATGTCTTAGGTTTCTTACGTAGTTACATTGATTAAAAACACAAATTTATGCTCTTATTAATTGATAGTATGTTTACCCCAACAATTTATTTGTACTTCTTTATTTAAGAGGGATTGTATGGATGAATATTTTGTTATCTATCCCTTCCCTGGTGTTCATGAGTAACTCCTACATACACGTTAGCTACATGCAGTAGCGGGCTGGTATTTGACTCAGCAGGAGAGTTTTGAGACCTGACACAGAGGCTCAATAACATATTATTGTTATACTACAAATATAGAGTTCAGTAGTCAAATACTGGAAAAGAAAAGAAGAATTAACTTGGCTCTTCATTTTTTCCCTAACATTTCATCCAGATCATGATTTCCTGGCATATGAGAGGGTGGTAGCCAAGGGGTTGGTACAGACTAGAGAGGATTTGATGGTTTTTAGCGAGAAAAAGTAATGAAAGTGGAGAGTTTTTAAAATAAACTTTAAGAATTTCAAAACAAAGCAGGTACTTTAAAATTGGATAAAATATGGAAAGAAAATTTAGAATGTGGGTTTTGCTAAACTTAGTAAAAGCCTACATATCAAGAATTTAAACTCAGAAGAAATACTGTAGACCTGAATTTACAGAGAGATCACTTCATATGAAAGTGTGAAGTTCCATAAGGAGAGGCATCTAGTGCTTCTTCAAGATCAGAGCATTTGCTGCTGTGCATGTGTTGATGTTGACTCAGAGTGTCAAAATCCCTCAGTGCTTTGTTTTTTGGTGTATATCAGCCTTCCAAAATCTTTGTGCTTGCATATGAATGCTACAAATAAAACTACATCAGAGAAATCATTTTACCAAAAGTTGCTCTTTATTTTTAAAATATCTGTTCAATAATAAATCTTTTGTATAAAGATTTAACTTGAATCTTTTGAATTAGTAAACTGAAAACAGAAATTAAAGCTGGTGATATTTCATGCTAAAGGGAAGGATTTTGGAACTTGTCATTCTTGAACTTTTGGTGTGCTCCGTTGGCAGCCTTGTATCTTGCATACAAATGACACTCACTTCTGAGCTGTTACCTTTTTTAATATCTGATTATAATGTAAGGCAAAAAGGCCTAGCCACTGGAGTAGAAACCCTAGGTGCCATCAGATGTGCTTTAAAATATGTGAACTTGTCCTTCTAGAATCAAAGTATACCATCATACATAACTTACAATACAATTGTTATTATTACAATACAAAATTATTATTAAGAAGACAATTTTGCTTTAGATCTGCCAATAATTATTTGTCTTTTTCTATTTTAGGTATCTGGTGGACAGTCGCTGGTTCAAACAGTGGAAAAAATATGTTGGTTTTGACAGCTGGGACAAATACCAGATGGGGGATCAGAACGTGTACCCTGGTCCTATTGATAATTCTGGACTTCTCAAAGGTAACTGTTTCTGTTTTTATATTAAGCCAACATAATTCTTAGTGGAAATTTCTCACAGTTTTTTTTTTGTAATTCATAATATAGATGAATCTCTGCTTTATGCAGATGAACCTTTTTTGGTTTTCAGTGACAAGAGAACTGGAATAGAGAGATTTTTAATATTGGAATTTCTTTGGAATGGTAACAAAATATTTAATAATGTATAAAGTGTAACTTTGCAATGGTACTTGAGGCATGGAAGTCAGTCAAATTCACAAGTAAGTAGCCTAATTTCACCTAAACTTTTCAGTTGAACCGAATCAGTTTAGAAGTACATTTTTAAAGCTGAATAGTAAGATTTCTTTTGTCAGTGAGCTCCAAACGATTACACTGATTCTTGACCAATTAGTGAAGAGTTACTAAACAGTTCAATGATTGTATAAAACATTCTGAAATGATAGAGGATGATCTTGTCATCTTTTGTGGAGTTCTGAATGTGGTTAAATTTTGCCATTTTTGAAATTACATTGACTGTTACTGAATATGGTCAGATTTTTAAAGCTGTTCCTGGATCTTTATATTTAATATTAAAGTATTGAAATACTATGAAAGCTATTAATATTTAATCTGCAAAATATAGTGACTTACAGGATCTAGTAGATAATTAATTTCCCTCCTAATTACTGATAGCATAACTACTGCATAATTTGTTTACATATTTGAATATAAATTTTTACAGCCTTACGGGGTTTATAGTGAACTATGACTTTCTCCGTACAAAACCTGTTAACTGAATTCCTGTCCCATTTTTTAATGTTGTGTGCTAGAGACAATCATATCCTTCATAAGACTTGTCATACCTTGTTGCCCTACTTGTCAGTTTAAGTAAGCAGTGACTAGTAGCAGTGCTTTCAAGGAAGTTGCTTTATTATCCCATGCGTGTTCATACAGACTTGTTCTTTCTCTGGGTGGATGACATGTTTTTTTTTTCTGTGTTGCGAGGGTTCAGTACTTTGTACATTTCTGTAGTAAGTCTTGTAATGAAGCAGTACTTTGTTTCTCAGCTGAAATCAGATATAACAAGATTTTTAGCCTCAAAGAGGTGGCCGTAGCACATTATTCTCTTCTATGTCTGTCCAATCAGGAAAGGTGACTTCTAGATGTGCAAAACACCATGGTAGTTGGTGCTGTGCTGGTGACTTTTATAATCTGGGTACATGTTCTGATTATGTTTAAAGTTACTGTGCATTTGAGGTTCAAATAATCGGAAATCGTATTAACTCTTTTGCGTTAAAATTCCTGAAATACACTTTTCTTACCACAGTGTTCAAACTGCACCCCATCCCTCTCAAAGTAAGCACAGCCTCAGGGTTTATTGTCTTAGTATCTTTTTTATTATTCATCGTTCTAAAAGTCTAGCTCTGCATTGGCAGTGATAGTGTATACTCAACTACCGTCTGGCATCTGTTGTTCCTGTGTGAAGGCATTAAAAAAAAAAAAGCATAGTTGCTCAGCAAATAGGGGCCACGTAGTTCACATGCTGCAGAGCAAGAATTCTCTGTGCTAGGATTCTTAGCATAAATTGAAACTCATACTTTTTAATCTTTGGCACTTAATAAAACAGTAGTTGCTCTCATACTCCTTTCCTGAAGTGGTAACAGTGGAAATGGTCATCCGATATAAAGAGTATAAAATAAAAATATGCATGCTTTCTCAGATATTCTTTGGTGTAGTGCACTGATGAGGGAAAACTATTATTAATTTCAATAAAATACTGATTCCAGCAAACTGAAGTAATATGTTATGTTTATATTACTTAAATACTGCTCCCTTATTTCCAGAACATTTGCATGATGTGAGAGGAATGCAAAATAACTGGTATAGGTTTCTGCTAATCTGAGCATACTCGGACATAATGCTGAGTATAAAGAAATGCAGGGCTACCATGTTCAAAAGGATAGATGTCTGGTCAGCTTTAGATTAGAAAAACATGCACAAGGAAATTGCTATTCAGGACAGTTGACTGCTTAACATAGAAAACACTTTTGCATGTGAGAGGCTCAGTTATCAGTGTCAGAGGCTGCTTTAGTGGAAGTAAGGATCTGAAAAATTCATACTAGAAAAAAAATGTTTTTAGAAGGACATAATTGTGGAATCCAAATTACATCTTTTCCCTATAGATGCTTGTAGCAATATTGTAATTGTTGGTGGAGTTATATGTTCGAATCTTCCTACTAAGTCATTTATATAATTTTTATTGTAGGAAAAAAAATTCACATAAACGATATTGTACCCTTAGTCTGTTCGCAGTGATAAGCTAATAGGGATGAGAGCACTGTGCATCCTTGCAGCATTTGAGGGATTAGAGGGGCAAAGCAATGGTCTTGCTTGTTTTTCCCATCAGATCACAACCCCTTTAAAGCAATTTAACATACAGCAAATGCAGGTAGAATGAGGAGGTTGTCAGAGTCTTGGTGTGCTGAATTTTTTTTTTTTTTGATTTTCTGAATCAGAAACTGTTATTTTCACTTAAGCATATTCTATGTGTTCTCAGCAGTGATGCAGTCCTACAGAAAAGATCACAAGGAAACACATTTCTTGACTTTACTTTTGGTGCAAGAATTTTAAGATAGCAATTATTAAAGGACCTTTTAATGTAAGCTTTTTTAATGATTAGAATTTATTTTTTGCTTAGTTGAAGCAAGTAATGTTATGTTTGCTGATACGTACAGAGGGGAAAGTATAAACATGATCAAATTGAGGGAACCTTACATGGATATAGTGAGGGAGCCTTACATGCATATAGGATGGACTTATTTTTCTTCTTGCAAAAGGTGGGTAACAATTTATTTTGTTTGGAAGCATTATTTACAAGTCGTCTTCTAAGAGGATGGCCAATAAAAGAAGCAGTATGAGATGATTTAAGATCCTTGTTATACTCAATTGTGTGCTTTCTGTGATTCACTCACATAAAATAATGAAAATAAACACAGAATCTGTTTGTTTTTATACTTCTCTCCTGATGGTGTATGATAACAAGGCAGAAGCCCATGATTGCAGGAGTTTGTGTAGTCCTGTTAGACTCATGAAAGCAGGAATACTGTATGTGATGAGAATGCCATGCATGTACCACATAGCTTGCCCAAATAGTTTCAGAATAGTTTTGCTTTGAATGCCATTATGCTCATTACTTAATTATGACCTGGAAAGTACTTTTTAAAAAAAATGAAATGCTAATTCTAATACAAAGTGTTGTTAACATTCAAGTAAAATTATCTTTCTTTTGCAGATGGTGATTCTCAGTCTCTCAAAGAACATCTCATCGATGAGCTGGACTACATCCTTTTGCCAACTGAAGGCTGGAATAGGCTACTTAGCTGGTACACACTGATGGAAGGTCAAGAGCCAATAGCACGCAAGGTACTCATAAGTGAATTACTCCCTGGGATGAATATAATTGTATTTATATCTTGCAGATAGTAGGTACAGAGGTACTGTGCTGAAATCTGTTTGGTATTGGGATTGTTAGGAGATCATAGGTCCTAGTTGCTTATCAAGATGTAATTTTTAATTGAATATTAGACTTAAGTTTTGAAAATTGAGAAGGATACAAAGTACTGTGATGCTTTTTTGGAAATAATAAGTTATTCTAGAAGAATTAGAGGTTTTTAGAAGCTTTTTAGTCTGAAAATGCAAATAACTTTGTAAAATAAATATAAACCCTAAAACTATATTGATGACATTATGAAAAGTCTAGCTGTTAGAGTGTTAATACCGACAGAGTATTCAGTCGTTCCTTTTGCAAAGAGGAGTCTTCCTTGTTCAACATATTGCTTGTAGTTTTTCTTCAAAGAAAGAGCAATCTTGATACAGGCAGTAATCCTTAGTCCAGTGGCCCTTCCTTAGTGTGAGCTGACATACAGAATTTTTAATGTATGGATGTTAAATATTAATATTTTTGGTTGCTGGCTCCAACCTTTGCCTATTTCCCTCTTTACTGAGCGGTTAATCTTCTAATTAGAATTTAGTTTGGTGTAACTTCTGAACAAGGGCCAGTTTTAGCTGTAAAAGGAATTTTGTGCCTTCAAGATTTGTTCAGAAAAAACAAGTCAAGATCTGAAAACATAACTATTATTTTTAATAGTCTCTTTTACATAATAAAATATGCATTTTTTAAAGAGACATCCCAAGAATGTCTGCTTGCTTCTAGTTCTGTAAAAGCTGAAGTCTGTTAAGATGACTCTCCTTCTTTAAAGATACCTATTACTTGTCTTGTTACTGTTGTTCTGGAGAGTGGCTTTCACCAAACTAGTTTCCTGCTTTCTTCCTGGTTAAAGTACAAGCTCTGTAATTTTTTCGCTCTTGCTTTCCTCCCTATCAGCATAGGGGTAAATGGAAGGAGAGAGAGAAGGGAAATTACAGTAGCTCTCCTCCTACTCAGGAGGAACTAACTATAAAAAATACTTGAAGTAATGAGTAGCCGGGTAGACTGGCATAGATTTATTAGTTTTTGCCAGTGTGAAGAGTAGTTATCATGCGAGATCACAAATTTAGAAAAATGGGAATATGTTATGCTTTTCTCATTTGTTCATTGATTTCTCTTGCCAGTATTTTTTCATAGTGGTGGGTTGATGCTTCTCTGTCATCCCATATGTCACAGCAACTTTCTTATTAATGTTAAATGTTAACATTAAACATTTTAATAGCATGTGAATATCAGTTTTATCCCAGAATTGTCTTGACACTACTGCACAGTTCAGCTTAGAGCAGCTATTTTGTTATTACTTTAATAGCTGAAAATCCTGGTAAGCTGCCCAAATTAAGATGCATTTAATTTTAAGATGTCAAGTTTGGGAGACATTATAGGTAAGGCAAACTACTGAATAACAGTATACTCTTTCTTTTTCCCTATGGCACATGCATAAAAGTTATATTTGTCCAGCAGTCCTCTCCTAGCAAGTAGTTGGTTGGTTCTTTTTTTTTTTTTTTTTTTTTTAAGCACCATGTTTGTCAGTTGTATCACATATCAGGCTGATGGCTATTTTCAGAGCAGGCTACATGACTAAGTGCTGCTGTTACATTTGGGAAGATCAAAGGGAAAAACATTTAAGAGGTGACCCTGAATATTTTTTCAATGCTTTACATTTATAAAAATGATTCCAGTGTATTTTACTGTTCTGTAATAGAGGTTGCAAGGAAGACATATAATAAACAGTTGAGATAGAAATTGCAACTAAAATATTAAATCTTAGAACATAGCTGAAAGATCTAATTTGCAAGTATTTGTTTAAAAAATGGCTATGCGGTATCCAGAATTTAGCAGTTTGTCTGTGTTTTTGATGTGTTTGTTAATTGTCATAAAAAGCAACTCTTCATGTTTTAAGAAAATAGCATACACTGTGTTTAAAAACTCTAAAAAATTGTGTTCATTTTTGATTAGATATCTTTTGATTAAGTCTATGTGTTTGATATTTTTTCCACTGTATTTAAAATTTGAGAGGCATGATGGTGTTTATAGACAGGAAAGATGATCATGAGAAAAATTACTTTTCAGATTACTATATTTTTTAAAAAGTTATAAGTGTATTTTAGTTCTCCTTTTTGGCATTTATTATGTTTCTTAAGCTACCTGAAATTTAGCTTCTTGAAGAGCTCTTAAAATATTTTGAACTGGGTGTATTAAAATACACTTGAACTGATACCTAATGCCAAACTGTTTTTCAGGTGGTTGAACAGGGTATGTTTGTAAAGCACTGCAAAGTAGAAGTATATCTAACAGAATTAAAGCTTTGTGAAAATGGAAATATGAACAATGTTGTCACACGAAGATTTAGTAAAGCTGATACAATAGGTATGTACAATTATTTTAAAAAATGTAAGATTGTTGTGTCCTTAAATGGTACTAGGTAGCAAGTTCTGAATAAATTTGTCTCTGGGAAATTGATATATGAGTATTGAAACCACTGTGATGGATGGGACTAACCTTATTTGGGTCAAAAGTAGGAATGGGTCAATTTGACACATTTTGAGTGTTAATACAGTTTTTGAAAAATAAGTTTTATTATCTAGGCCTCTGTTTTAACTCTGTAGTTTGTGCTTTTCAGAGAGTGAGCATTTTCATGATCTTTATTGGATTCCACAGTGTTATTTCTTGGCTTCTAAAGTGTATTTAAAGAACAAAATATTTTGCATGTGTTCTTATTGATGTTATTCAATATCTAATAATTCCAGTTATTTTAGAAAGGTATATTGGGAAACACAGGAATGGATTGAGTTTGATGGCCAAAGGTAACATATAAAGATGACTTTTTGGAGCTGTGGAATGGCTTTATGGTAACTGAGTTCTGTTATTTTTAACTGTAGCTATTTTACCTCTTTCCTGAGTATCATATGTCAATCTATTTTGACAAAATATATAAAAACAATAGTCAAAACATGTGGAAGGATATTACTGATATGTATTTATGTATTTGTATATGAGATAAGAGCCTTTCAACCACCTGCATTTGTGCAGCTAAGTGTTTTTCTTTTTTGCCAAAAGCATAAAATCAAGCCCAGCCATTACTGTTATTTGACAGCAATGTAGTCTTTTCATTGTATGCTTCTGTTTATGTTGAGTAGTCACAGTCATTTCTTGCTTAGTTATTTGCTTAAAAAGAATCATTTTCCTTGCTTTGAGTTTAATCTATAGGTTAGACAAACAGGTACGCATCTGCCTGTGCTAAAATAAAAGCTTACAAATTATGAAATCTGTCCTTCAATTCTGGGATGTGACTTTTAAGTGCAGAATATGTACTTTATTTTTTAAGCAAACCCTGAAATTTAGGGAAAATAAAAAGATTTAATGTTCTTCTTCAAGGGGACTGAATATAAGCTATTTTGAGTGATAGTGAATTAAATTGTATTATTGGTAACATAGATAGTGGATGTGTTTTTGATGTTTTCAGGGCATTTCAAAATGACTGTTTCTTTAGAGGTGTACTTGTTTTTTTCTTATCACAGACACAATTGTAATTATGAGAATGTTCTCTTGATGGGCAATAAGAAGGAGTCAAGCTTGCTGGAAACTATTCCAAGCACTGATCATATTTGTTTTCCTGAGATATGGAATGAAATGTTCTTAAAAGCCTTAAAAATATGCCCTTTCTGAAGCTGGATCCTCTTATGTGCAACAGCACAGAGAGCCATCAAAGAGACGCCATGCAAACAAAGTTGTCTTAGAAAAATAAGTAGAAAAATGGAGAACAATTTCAAGGGTGAAAAAATAAGCCATCCTGGCCCTTTTTATTTTATGCTCTTAGAGATGTTTTTTAGCTTTTGGTTTTCTGTCCTTTAGTATATTTGAAGTATTCCTGGAATTCATCAAATGTATAGCAAAGATGCTCATTTGGTCAATAACAAATATGCAAAAGGGTATCTTGCAGAACCTTGAAAAATTCTTGCCCTTTCTTGCATACGTCAGTGAGAAGGGGATACGTGTCACCGTTTCATTACGGTTGCAAAGGTTTGTAGCACAGAAGAGTCCATACCAACCCCGTTGCAGTGAGTGGGTATAGGGGTCTAAGATATTTTTGGGAGGCTGGAATATTTCCACCTCCCGTTGTAATTGTTCATATTAGTTACTACCCTCTGGAGGTCAGGACAAGAGCTTCATTAATCCGCAGAGAAAGGCTTGGGGATGCTTATATACCCTAAGCACCAGATATTTTCATCTGCCAGAGGACTCTGATTTTGGAGTCAGTATGTGCTAACTTTAAATGACAGGAAGAGGGTATACAGCTTTTGTTTAGGACAGACTAACTTTAAATGACAGGAAGAGGGTATGCAGCTTTTGTTTAGGACAGAGGGGAGTCAGGTTCTGGGATGCCATAAAAATAATTCCAAAACTGAAGTGATACACTTCTTACAAGACTACACCATGAATATACATCTGATGATGTATAGATCTGATGCTTTTAGACTTTGGCTAGTGAATAATCTTGGCAAATGGCTTTGTGATTCGTCTCTTCTAATTTGTTGCAGAACAAAACAGGGATGATAAACGTGCTGTCCTTGAGGACACTTTATGTGGGATCCTTCCTTTTCCTCCTGAAGCAGAGATTGCTATTCCACAATACATGTTAACATCTTCAGTTTCCTTCAGAGGGCACTAGCCTTTACGAGTGCATGATCTTGGATCATGGAATACGAGTACCTGGATCTCCTGAGCATCTCTAGCATTTCACCCAGGCTCTTTTGTGCAGTTGTGCAAAATAGTTTAATCATGCAGGGGGGTTTTGGGGAGCAATTTCCTTTCTGAGAATAAGGGTATGTCCTGTACTGGAACTATAACACTTAACTCTCAATTTGACTATCACAAGTTTAGAACAACTCTAGAATCCCTTTATAGGTGATGGTGAGACGCCTCTCAACATTTCATTTCACACTAAAAGCCTAAGTTAACCAGTATAAGCCAAACTTGTAGTTAATTACCTAGAGTATCTGCAAGTACTATATTGGCCAGCTGTGCCATGCATTTCACAAGCCATTGGTTAGATTTTTACAAGATATGTCTAAGCTGTAGTTCTTGTTTTGACTTTTTCTGTTTGTCATAGAAGTATTGGATGAAAAGATAATATGCGTAGGTATGGTAGAGGGAAATGCTAGAGATCATGAGAAATACAATTTGTTTAGTGTAGTTTTTGATTATTTTGTGTTAACTGTTAAGAGTTTTGACAGTTGGGGGTTTTATGGGTACACAGTTAAAATAATATCAGCAAAGTTGCTATGGTGTAGTAGTGACTTAAGATCAAATTCAAAAACTTCATTTTTGTAGGAGGAGAATAGAGTTAATCATTAAGATCTTAAATTCCAATTTGAGACAACAGTTTTACTATCTCAAAATTATATAATGCTGAATATATTTCTGGGGAGCAGGAACTCTTTAAGACCTTTGTGTTAAATCTTTCAAGGAGCTCAAATCTCTCATGATGCTTTCTAAATAAGTGTACATACTCCGCTTGCACAGAATAGTCTTTGCAGAATAGCATGCAAGTCAGAGTTTATGCATATGGATAGTGGTGAGTGATAGGGGTAGCCGAAGTGTGTGAAAACCAAACAGGTTTACTTGGGGAGAAGAACAGAATGAGTTGCCTTCCTTGCCCCTTGTTTTGCTGCCAGTCTTAATTCTATTCTTTGACCTCCTGTTTACCTTCCTGTGTTACCACGCTCTTTGGGAAGCGAGTAAATAGATTTCTGTGCAGAATCTGTCATCTGTTATTTGTGTACCTGTCTTTATTTGCTCTGTTTTGTCACAGCAGTCTGGTGAAGGAGAATCAGTCAGGAATAAAATGGTTTTCTGGCTATTTTGATTTACTTAAAGGCCTTTCAGCTAGCAAATTTCATCTTTTCCTACAACATAATATAATTACAAGTGTGTTTCTACACTTTTATCCATATTCTGAGTGTAAGAAAAGAGTAGGTGATTCTTGTGCTTCATTCAAAACTCACTGTGTTTGTAAACCATGATGCTAAATTTGTGTTCTTTTCTCTTTTAAAACAGATACTATTGAAAAAGAGATAAGAAAAATATTCAATATTCCAGGTGAAAAGGAAACCAGACTGTGGAACAAATACATGAGTAATACTTTTGAACCATTGAATAAACCAGACAGTACCATACAAGATGCTGGTTTATACCAGGGACAGGTACTATGCAATACCATTTCTTTTTTATACAGCTTAATATTTTACACATGAAAATGTAACTGTGTTCAAAGATTTTTCCTGTTTTTAAGTGATGTTTATGTCCTGTTCTAGTAGGTTGTGCTTGAGAAACAGGATTTTATAAACAAATTCATCAAAATAAATCATCTCTATGTACTTTTTAACTTTTTCAGGATTGAAAATGAGTTTTATTCTCATGCTGACATGAATTTGGTAAAACTTGAACTAAAATGTCCAGAGTATCTGGGATATGTTTCTGTCATGCAAACCAAGTTTTAGGTAACTTTTTAGATAGAATAAATCCTCTGCTCTGATTCCAGTGTCAGAAAGTAGAAAATGGAAAAGTTTTCAGGATAGATCTATAGGGATTAAAGAACTGGAAGACCTGCTTTACCATGAGACTGTCATCTCCTAAAAATATCTTCTGGAAGACATGCGTGGGAAAATTTCTTACAAGATAATTTTTAGCTTCTCAGCTTAATATAAGAACAAATATTGTCATTAAAGCTATGCAAGTGTAAATGGGAACTGCCTGGATGATTTGAGGGGTGTCGTCATTAGAGTAATTCTTCTGATGATTATGTTGCTTCTGTATTATGTCAAATTAAGTTGGATGCAGACCTGTTACAAATATGAATAGATGAAATCTGATGGCAGTATTTACTGGCAAAATTATATAAATATATTTCCTCTGCCTTAAAATAACTAATGCTAGCCTACCTGACAGTAGCATTTATGCAGTGCTTTAGTTTCTTTTATGGGATGGAAGATAAATAACCAGTGTACGAAAATAACGACTTGAGCTGCTGTACCCTGTTAGCTTCATAATGCTCACACTTAAGGCCTAACACAGTTAGTATTCACAACATGCAGGTCCTGCTCTAAGAGCCCACTTCTTCCATGAAAAATTTGTGTCAAAGATATAACTTGTAAATTGCCTCTATACCAGTGAAACATTAACTATGAAGCAAGCATGGCCTGAAATTAGCCATAAAAAGATCTGCAGGTAACATCTGTACTAGCAGCAAAACAAATATTATTCAACAGCATGGGTTCTGAAAATGCTAAATGTCATGGTAAACCGTGTCTGTTTGGGTCAGCTACACTTGCTGACACACCTGACATGGTTGTTTTTTTTCTTCTTGAGCTTTCTAGTCCAATAATAGTTATTCTGACTCTTAAGTTTTATCGAATCTAGTCGTTCTGATAGTAATCTAGTCTAATAGTAATCCAGCCTAATAGTAATCACCACCTAATCCCAAACTTTGTAGGTAATTGATAAGTAAATTAATGTTCTGGAATTGAATTAATTAATATTCACAAGTTGGTTTCTAAAGTGAGCTCTTAAGGGTTCCACTCAACTCTTAAGTTTAAGTCTTCCATTTAATGAACTGCCTCTGAGAGCTGATGAACGGAGATGTTGGCTGTCTAGAGCACTTATGACCAAAGATAGTAAACTATTCTTTTTCCAGGTTTTAAGGTGGTCCTATTAGGGAGCTATTGCAGAATTTCATGTGTTCAGTGTGAAATGTGATTTCATCTTCAAGTGGAAGTGTGATTTATACATAAAGTATTAAGAATTGTTACATGTGTGAATGTGTCTATGCACTGACACAATGTACCAGTGTTTGGCAGTTATAATGCTGTCATATGAATGTACAATTAATGCAGAATTAGTTTCTTTTAAACCTATGAGATAGACTCCAAAATTTCAGCTTAATCTAATTGCCATTCAGATGATTTAGGCTGGCCTGCCTAGCTTTCAGCTGTCAATCCAGAAAGGCATGAGCTTTTTGTAGGTCCTGTGTCATATCTGTCAGCCTAGGCCAGATATCTCAAATACCCAATGCGTTTCAAATGGCACTCGGTGCCTGTGCTTGGGACTGAGTGTTCTGTACTCCCATTTGTACTAGTAACAACTTGAATTCAACGAATTTCGTGAGCCAACTGCCATGCTGGGAAATAAATATTATATGAATGCTTTTTCAGAAAATACAGGGGGTATGGGGAACTGTACCAGATAATTGTTTTGATATCCCTAAAATTGTACCTATTATTTTCCATCTGTATAGCATATGAGGCAAAACTGTCGGTAATGCCCCTTCCCTAACAGGGCTGCTGCACATGTGTGTTTGCTGTAGATTCCATTTTGTCACTGCAGTTTTTTCCACTGCTTTGTTTTTACCTAAGAAAATATCCATTAAGAACTTAACTTTAACAGACAAAACAGTTTGTCTACATTAGATACTTACATGACATCCCAGTTGTAATGGTATCTTCAAATCATAATCTCTTTAACTGAATTCTTGCTACATTCTTGACAGGTGAGGTCTTGCCATTTTATTCATGGGGAGTTGTTAAAGCTCAGAAATAATAAATGATTTGCCCAAAGCTGCACAAACCTGCCGGGGAAAGAGGACTAGAGCAAGAAGAAATTCATGCAATTAAACAGTGTATTCTTGAACTTCAGGGAACTGAGACTTAAGCATCAGTATCTTCATTCTTGGTCATGAGTCAGCAAACTCGGTAAAAAGATCCTCATTGGAACAGAATGCAATCTACTGAGATTTTTGTTTCAATTTATTTTACTTTTTGTGATAGGTACTGGTGATAGAACAGAAGAATGAGGATGGAACATGGCCAAGAGGTCCTTCGACTCCTAAGTAAGTTGTGAATTTGCCATGTAGCTTGATTATATTTTAAGTGTTTTCACTGTTATTTGTTGTTATTTTATTTTAAAAATAAGTGATTTTTTGCAAGTGGTATTTTACTCTGACTTTTAAGTTTTAGCTGAAAAAAATGCATAACACCGTTGTTAACGCTAAACATTGAAGAATGGGTCTTAGAGTGATGGCTTTCTACGTATACATTGTATAGTTCTGTTGATACACTTTGTCCTGTTTAAAAATGGAAAAAAAATACTGTTTTAAAGCATAGCATGTCTGTTAGGAGAACATGGATATGTGTGTTTCGTTGGTACTTTTATTAGATAATCTCAGGTGTTTTATCCTTTTATCTGCAGAGCATAATATTCACACAAACTTTTTTTTTTTTTCTTTTAATTGCAGTCTGCATCACCAGCATGTTGCCTTTATTGGGTTGGGGCTTCCTCAGTTAATAATATGATGTTATTTGTCTTTTCTGTTCCTCCTGCTACCACTATCAGCAGCTGCTTGATAGTGGAAAGTAAATAGGAAATGACTCGTGGGAAGGTTGTTTGTTTATTTTAAATTTAGTTGTCTCAACTTTTTATTATTCCTTCTGGAATCTGAATTGAGATGTCCATTGTTTACATGGTTTTTGAGCAGCAGTTGAAACTAGTTACTAGCAGATTTATGACATTATCTCAGCCTTACAAATAGTTAACAGTGTTTTCTCCTTTGCTGGGTAAATAAGCATAATGTTCATTTAAAAAGTTCCTCTTACTGCTTTTGGCATCCTGGATTCATATAAATAAGTTTCACCATGGTTTTAAAACATAACATTGTCTCTTACCATTTGAAGGACAGATCCTTAAACTTTGGCATTTTATATGCCAGCATTTTCATTACAAGCTTTATGTTGTTTAATGAAATCTGATTTGTCCAATTTAAGCTTTTATGAACAGTGTAACCTTACTTAGCAGGATGTTATTCCATGAAGAGAATGAAGAGCAGTAAAAAGAACAGGTTGCCGAATATTTGAAGTTTAATACCTGGCCTTGGAATGAATCTCCCTGAAATAGAACCTTTGAGTCAAAATTTTAAAGGCATATTTGAAAGCTAATAGAACTTAACTGAATGTGCTGGTTCCTTTTGAACGTTTTGGTTGAGAAGTCTTCTTGGTGATGGTGCCTGCTTTTATTCTGCCAATTTTTCATTCCATTATATGGAAGATCAAAAGTTGCATTTAAATTAAAGCCTATCTTTTGGAGAAAAATGATTTGGGGGAAAAGTAAAAGGCTAGCAGAGAATTTGGTATCAGAAGAGGCTTATCTGGAAAGCACCAAATGAGGATGAACAGTTCTGTCGCTAAACTGAGGTATATTTTTGAGGTTTGCAAGTTGTCAGCATAACAAATTAGTTGGAAAAAATGCTGATGCCTTGCAAAATTAAATAGAAACAGATATGAGCTAGCAACAAGCAGTAATGGGGTCAGGTTTTTACATCTGCTTAAAACTTTAAGGAAACATAAATCTTCAAAACAGTAGATGTGTAAAACACTTGCTTTTGGAGTCTTGCGTGTCAGATGCATTAGGAATTTAAACTACTTTATTACTAATTTGTCATCACTAGTAGCAAACCTCCAAACGCTTTCCTACTGCACCAGGTCATACTGTACCAGGCCCCCATGCTAGTACTTGTTTTAGAAGAAGATATGTTGTACATTTTAAGTCTTGTGCCTGCTCAGAGCAGGATCAGCTAGAGTAGGTTGCTCAGGGCCACATCCCGTTGGGTTTTGAACACCTCCACAATCTATGGGCAACCTGCTCCAGCATTTGATGACTATCACAGTAAAAATAAAAATGAAATATTTCAGTTTTGTCCTTTACTTTTTGTCCTTTCACTGGGCTTTACTTAGTAAAGGTGGCTCCATGGTTTTTTGCTCCCACTCATTGGGGTGTTTATACGCATCCATAAGAGACCCCTCAAGCCCTCTCTTTCTCCAGGCTGAACAATCCCTCTCTCTCAGCCTCTCCTTGTGTGATGGGTGCTTTGGTCTGAGTGGCCATCACTGGACTTGCTTCTGTAGCTCCATGTCTCTCTCACCCTGGGGAGCCCAGAACCAGACCCAGCAGTGGAGATGAGGCCTCACCAGTGCCAAGTAGCGTGAAGGCCTGATTGCTCATCCAAATGGAGCCCAGGATGCTGCTGGCTTTCCTTGCTGCATGGGCTGGCTCCTCTTCAACTGTGTTCTACCAGGATCCCCAGGTCCTGTTTTGCAAAGCTGCTTTCCAGCTGGTCAGTCCCCAGCCTGTCCTGTTGCCAGTACCCAAATGAAGAACTTCTCATTTTCCTTTGCTGGACCTTGTAAGGTTCCTCTCTGCCCATTTCTCCAGCCTGTCAGGGTTTCTCTGGGCTGAAGCACAACCCATGTGGTGTCAGTTAAAAGGAAAGATAGCAAGTTGTTCTGCTTGTGGTGCTTGTCCCCTGCCTCTTTCTTGATAGCTGAACCAGAATAGCAAGCTTGATACTGGTTATGGCAACTGTTTTTCCTATTGTGTATGGGGATTGGTGACAGTTTTTGAGAGCAACATGTTAAAAGGTTTGCTCGTCTCTTCTACAGCAAGAGAAGAAGTTACTTATTTTGAAAATGGTCAAACTGAAGGCTCAGCTGAGAAGAGGAAAGAACACCTTGGAAAAGGACTGCTATGCCTTTATGATTTTCAAGACTTTTATGAAGCAGTATAAGTGAAAAGATTATTAGCATAGCAGAGCAAACTTCTTTTCTTGTAAATAAAATAGAAAATGAATTAAACTTTCGGGTCATCCTTGTGTAGGATTAAAGACCCTGCTGTGCAGCGAGAGTTTCAGTTCTATGTCCAAGCTTATCAGTGCTTGGATTTCTTATATGTTCGCATTTATTTAGTTTTGTAAGTAATTGCAACATCCCTGTAAACATCCCTCTTAAATCTACTATATCCATTACTCTCTTGTGTCTTAACACTGCTTAAAATGTCTTTTGTCTCAAATATCTAAATGTACAAGATACATTCTTAAAATACATTCAGGGTCAATCTTCTGACTCGGTATCCTGAGAATAGCTGGATTTTTGGCCCTCTGAGAGGTTCTGTTTATATTGGCTACTTGGATGTTTCTTGCTCAGGAAGCTTGGCTTCTGTGGAACCGTTTCTAGGGAGCTGATAGTGACTCCTCCTGGAATGTCTTTACTGTCATTGCTCCCAAATTAGATGTTATTTGGCATTAATGGGTGGGTTCTGCAGAAGTGCACTGCATTATACAAGCTTTTCTGTGAATAACTCTCTTCCAAATGCCATGTATGTGGCAAACTCATCCAAACATCATGATCCCCGTTGTTCTTTGGTAACTCAGTACTCTGATCCCAGTTTTAAAGTGAGAACTTGAAATGAGAGTGCAGAGAATGGTTTTAATGTCTGGATCCATCAAGGGGAGATTACTCCACACAGAAAAGCAGTTATTTGAAAGGCTTGAGAGGATGTTTTAAACTAAGATTTAAAAAATCTAAGATTGTGGTAATTATATCAGTAGTTTTACTAATAAGTTCTTAGCTGTTTATGTGCTATTATAAAATCAATTTAAAGAAACATACAAAAAAGCTATTTATATTATTTCCTTATAATTTTAAAAGGATGTCTGCTGTTTTTTAGAGAGCTTGGTAAAAAGGTATTAAATCATATTCTGTAGTAATGCTTCTTTATTTGTTTTTAGTTTTTCACCATATAAAATAAAAGAATCTATTTATCATACATCTGTGTATATCTAATAAAAGTAACAGATTTAATTCTGGTTTGCTTGATCTGTCTTTAGGCATAGCTATGGAGTAAACCATTGTAGTAAAATAGCTAAAATATATCACATGATGAATTTTATAAGGAAAAAGATGCTTCAAAACTGTAAACAAAAATCACTAAAGACTCGCTCCATTTGTTTGAGCCAGGTCCTCTACAGTTTTTAAGCAAAGATTTGGGGGTTTTGTGTGTGTTTTTTATTTTATTTTTTTTTAAATGAGAGAGAGAGACCTGTCCTTTCGTAAGAGGATGAAGGTGGCTTTTTAAATATTTAATTGCTTGTATAGCCTAAATATTATCTTTTACTAAGAAATTTAACCTGGAAGTTCTTTTGTTTTTCCTGATACAAATAATGTGCAGATAGATATACCTTTCTACAGACTTTGCTATAAGAAGTATAATCGTAGAGGAGAGAGCTGACAGCTGCGGACTTAGCTCTAGGGCCTTAAATCATAAAGACTGCCTAAGCTTCCCTACCAGGAGCCAGCGTGCAGTTTGCTGGTGGATAATGACTTATAGACTGTGATAACCGTGTGTCTAAGCACATGTGAGTAAACATCAAGCATCCATAACGTTCAGCAGGAATGTTTTCATGTTCGCTTTAACACACGCATTTGTTTGATATCAGTTAACTCAGGGTTGAGAAACCTCGGCAAGTGCATGCCTTGAGCATCAAAAAAAAAAAATGATGGCCGAATGTTCACTCTTCTTTCTCCCGAAGAAATATAATTAACTGAATTAGGTTGCGTGTGTTTTGTTGTTGCTTTTTCTCTTTAAGAGAACAGTCTTCACCATAGTTGGTGTAACTTTCAACTTTAAAATAGGTAAATTGTGTATCAGCCTAATTCTAACCACACCTTCATGGATCTTAGGTGTCACAGAATTATTTCTCTAGAACTGTACTTTGCATATGATGAATGATTAAAAGAAAATTCAGCAGTCTATAAACATGAATATGACAGAATGAAAGAACAAAACCACAAATTTACCTGAAATCTGAATCTTGTGTTAAACAGCTGCAAATCAAGGCATATAGGAGGGAAAGAGTTGTTCTCTGCTTGCAGTGGTTTGAATATGTTGTCTGTATTTATGTATTTCCTCTACTATGGAACATTACCGGAGTTAAAATACAGTATAAATTAACCATAAGTTCAGCGAGATGAAAGTTTAGTTTCATGCAAGCTTACAAGATTCACCAGAATTTTAGATCATTTAGTGCAATACAGAAAAATGAACATTTCAAAATTGTTACATGGTTCCCGCTATTTTATTGGCTGAGAATTTTGTTTGTTGTCTTTGTTTGTTTGTCCATATGAGAAACAAGGCCATTTAGTGATTTTTTTTTTGACAAGCAGAGTTTCAAACTGATGTTTTTTGTCAAGTCAATAACTTAATTCATACAAATTAAGAAGTCGATATGCATTTTTGCCGGTGATCAACTATGCCTGGTATCTTCCAGAAGAGACTGTAGGTTGTATTATTTATTATGGGTAAGACCATGGGCTTTTCCTGTAAGCTCAGGATAGTAAAATCAACTTAATCTGCTTAAAAAGGGCAGATTTTTCATCCATGTTCAACTGATCAGGATTTGTCTAGGAGATGGTATTTACAGAACGGCATCCTGTGAGGGAATTTTTCGGTAGTTGGGTGCTTTTTGGAATATATCTCTTTGTCAAGCATCAGATCTGGATTAGGCTTGAGTTAGGTATGTCCATGCCCGTGTTCAAGTGCATCTAGTTACATGGATTACTGCTTAGTGGAAAAAATGTGATTGTAGAAAGTAAAGAAATATTGAAAAAATTTTACATTTTATTTATCCTACTCCACTAACTGATTTAAGATAAGCAAGATGGTTATTTGCCATAGGCTATGCAGAGATAGCCTTGACCTTGCTTTTAACGGCAATTCTCTTTATGCATTGGATTTCTTAAGTCTTTGTGCCAGCTCTGATTTGAACTGCAAGCTTGAATGAACTAGGCAAAGAACATACATTATGGTCATACTGTATCACCAATGATGCATGAGTGTTTAGAACAAAACTCTTTTTGAAATATTAGCTATTTCATGTTGTTCACTGGTTTACTTCATTCTTATGTGTGTTGCCTTGAGAAGAGGAGGCTCAGGGGAGACCTTGTTGCTCCCTACAACTAACTACATATACCTACCTAACTAACTACAACTACAAAAGAGGTTGTAGTGAGGTAGGGGTTGGTCTCTTCTCTGGAGTAACTACCACTAGTACAAGAGAAAGTGGCCTCAGGTTGCGCTAGGGGAGGTTTAGGTTGGATTTTGGGACTCACCGTCCCTGGCAGTGTTCAAGGAACGTGTAGGTGAGGTGCTTAGGGACTTGGTCTAACAGGTGTTATGTTGCAAGCCTTACGCTTGGACTCAATCTTGAAGGTCTTTTCCAATCATAATGGTTCTATGAATTTTTTGTTGAGAGATCTGCTCTAAACCAGATGAACAGCAGCTACCAATACACTACTGGTAGGTTTGGGTAGGGGCAGAATTACAGATTTTTCCATGTAGGTGCTGCCATTTTTTTTCTATTAAGCATGTAACCTTTTTATGTAGAGAGAATTTGACTGTTAAAGTTTTTCAAATTACTAATAAATACTGTTGAATACTGTTGTAGCAGTCTTCTAGTAAACCTCCTTTGCATCCAGTTATGGCTTTGGCCACTATGCTTTTGTTTTTTAT
This sequence comes from Tinamus guttatus, assembly GCF_059628265.1. Lineage (NCBI taxonomy): Eukaryota > Metazoa > Chordata > Aves > Tinamiformes > Tinamidae > Tinamus > Tinamus guttatus. The sequence goes on along the minus strand of NW_028288902.1, from coordinate 256,744 downwards.
AGCCCCAGCTTCTTCCTGGTGAAAGGAGTGTTGATCAGTTATTAGGAATAAAGATAAGAGAATTGACTGTCTAATATAGCGGAAAATCCAGAGTTCCCCTAATGCATAACACTGAGATGCAAAATATATACAGTTTGCTAGGTTCTATCCTGTATCTGAAACAGCAATTCTTTTTTTTTTTTTTTTTTGTGTGTGCCTTGTGTTTGTTTAAAATGTAATGTAAAATGCAGAAACCTTTGAACAGGTCAAACCAGAGCTTTAGGGGAAAATGGGCTACAGCTGAGGCAGTGGGAACGAGAAGTGTGCAGTAATAAGTACATGTGATATTCTTGTTTCAGTGGTTCCTCCTTTTAAAGGTTCATCTCAGTGAAGTACAGTAGGGCTTTGGAAAAGCTTTGGTCTTAGAATATCTATCTTCTGTTTGCCTATGTTGGTTTTTGTTTTTTGTTTCTTACTTCAGCAGACTTGTTCCCTGTGTATGCTTCTGGGTGGCTTTATTCTCCTCAGATGTGAGGAGAACTCCTCCGTTATTACCGGAGTACTGTGGTGAAATCACCCACTTGCAGCTCTTCGTTTATTTAGAGCGACGTGCTTATAAATATGGATGAACAGAATAAGTTATTTGTGAAATGCATTGGGCAGCTTCATAGGATGTTTGAAGAGGGTGGTAGACTCTCAAGATGCCTGGCAGCTCATACGCAGGCACTGGACAGCAGGCCTTTGGCCTTTCAGGGAACGTGCTTCATTTTGCTGTTGTAGGCAAACACGGAAGGAAATGTTTGGTGTAAAAGTGAAACACTTCAGACAACTCGTGAGACCCGTAGCGGGCCTTCTCTGCACACCAAACGGAAGACTTTTCTGATCGCTTTCTGTCCTTGGGTCTGGCTGTTCCCCAGAGCAGAAAGAAGGAAAGCTTTCTAGTACAGGTGTGAGTTCAGTGCTCAGGTAGATTGTGATGCTAAATAGGTATTTACAAATTTGGGATGGGGTTGTTGAACGTTACGCGTATTTCTCTTCGCTACTGCTTCTGTTTAGAGATGAAATGATGAAAAAACTGTTAATGCTTCTTTTCTCTTGCAACAAGGTAAAATTAGGTGAAAACTAAAATATCATTAAATTTTAAACTCCTTGTGATCTATGTTCTAAAATAACCTTAAACAAAGACTGTAATTACTAAAATGGTGCGTTGAATCATGACGCATGCCTTATGCCCACACAACTTAAAACATATTTATTAATTTGAGAAACTCCAGACGTAGTAGTTGATCGTATCTTCATGATGTGGAATATCATTTAGCTAATAAAGGCTCAAATGTTAAAATTATACAGAATACGGTTAATCTAACTGACAAAATAAAGTAGATTTTTCTTCATAATTGAAGGAATTATGAACATAATTATGGATTTTCTTCATAATACAAGAATTCCAAATGTAACATTCTTTATACCAACATTAAGTATATGTGAGTATTCAGTTGACTTTTGCCTCAAACATTGAAATACATAGAGATGTAAAAGAATACTGCCGTTTGGTTATAATAATTTATTGTAATATTTTCTGATTTGAAAAACGCCCTCAATAAACACACATGTTTAAACAATGCAAACATTTCACTATTTTTGGCACAATTTGATTTATTTTTCTAAAAACAGAAAAATCTATCCTAAAATCTTATTAGTTTTTGTATGTTTAAATGCAGGGAAGAGTTACCACATTACTTCTCTGCAGGACTTAATGGTGTGAGCATGAACATAAGTAGCCGTAAGCATGTAGAAGAGGGATTTCTCTGTATTGGTGTCAGTATCTGTTTGTATTTGATAGCAAATGCTGAATTTTAAGTAGATTTTTTTAGCATGTGGACAATAGTGCGCAACCAGGAGTAAATCTACTGGTTGCCGTCTTCAAGAATGAAGTTCCCCTCCTTTTTCCTCAATTGAGAACTGGACCTATGTAGCCTGTGGATCTGTGTTTAAACAAAAAATCCTGAACATACAGATTGTTTCGTTGTTTTTGCTGCCTCGATTTTATGAGATGTATTACAAATATATATATTACAGAGTTACAGTTGTTGCATTACATGGAGGGCCGTAGCTTCATCCAACCCAGCTGGAGCTGTGTAGGGTCCACTCAAAGAAGCATAAGGGTGGCTCAACATCTCTGAGCATTCAGTGCAGCTTTTATAAGACTTGCTCTAGCAAATTAAAATATACTGCAAGATAGTTGTATGTTGTATTAATTGCTACATTCAGGGTCTTTTGTGCTTAAGATGTTCTGTATTTTTATATTTAAAAATAGGCTTATGCAGTGGGGTTGAATAATAATTCTATTAACGTTCGGGTAAAGGCTTTAAAGCTTGCTTGATAATCTGTATAATGCCATGGAATATTATAACAATGTTAATAAGGCAATTTTAATTAAATAGTTTCATGCTACTTTTAAACTAACCTCGGAGTATGTATCTTAATCATATTCATATCTCAACACCCACTCGTATTTAAATGAAAAATTCATAAAATTACCATATTAGAAATTTTACATTGTAGGTTTTAGAACAACTTATGTATAGTCATATCATAAACTGAAAACAATTTATAGTACTGTGATCTTTTTGCTTGTTTTGATCAGAGATGTCTCTTCAGCATGATAAGAAACTTTAAAGTTTTGTAAAGTATTTCTGCTTTTAAAAGTTTAATTCTGAGAGTTGCATGTCATGGCTATTTTTAGCGTGTACCTGAGTTTTAAAAAAAAATCTTTTTCATGTTTGTTGAACTCTGCTCACTTATTAGCTTTCTTCCATAGTTTTAATATCTCAACATTTTTATCTAATTTATCATTTTTATATTTTTAAAGGTCCCCAGGTGCATCCAATTTTTCAACTTTACCAAAGATCTCTCCATCTCTATCAAATAATTATAACAACATGAACAACAGAAAGTAAGCAGTATATCTTAAAAAATATTTCTTTAATTGAATCAAATATGTCATAAGAAAATGTTCTTGTTTTGTAGTTATTAGGTGAAGAAGTGTTTGTATGTGTGTGTGTGGTATTATTATCAGTATTTTATAGCATAGGTGTTGTATCGCATAATATCAGGAAACAAAACTCCAGGTAAAGATGCTTGGTAAATTTTAGTCCTCAGTATATGAGACACTAAAAAGAGTATTGAGCGCTGTAAGAAAAGGTAAAAGGACTTAGGATTCAGTGCTTATGGAATTAAAAATACAAAGTATTACAAACACTGTCCTCCTCTCTGAGATAACCAGTGTATAAGTATAAACTGTTTTTAGTTAAGGTGTTCAGGTTTCTCTTACTGATTGATGATAAGCTGTTATAGTAGCATATGTGATACCACACACTGTTTTGAGACCACTAAAACTGAAGTTGTAATTGTTGTCATGCTGATTATAGCCATTAACTTCCAGCAGTTAAACTTCTGTCTTAACCACTAGTTTTATAGAGATCAGATTGTTTGGGACACTTGAGCATTACAGAGCAGAGAATTAGTCAAAGAGTCTTCTCACTTTTAAGGGTTTTCTCCTTTAAAATGCAAATTCAAAATGGTATAAAAGTATGTGTGCGTTGCTTAATGTGGTAAAACTCTTCTTTCAAATCCAGTGGCCAACTTTCTGTGTAATCCTTTTTATTCTACACAGCTATGAGAAGTTGGCAAATATAGAAAAACATGGAATTATTTCACTTTAACTTAACAGATATTGGAACATCTTTCAAGTGCTTGAAACCAGAAAGCACCCATCTTTAAGGCAAGCTTGAGGAAATTGAAGAGGCTTATTCTTACCATTCAAATTGAAATTAAAATATTTTTCGGGACTTGTGATCAAACTGAAGATGTTAAATATTAAAAAGGTGATATAAATATTAAATATCTTATACAGTATCTTCCGGTTAAATACTGCATTTATCAGAAGTGATTTTTCACTTGTGCTTCTACCAATTGTGAGCAGCTCCAACTCTCACTGTTAAACAGTTCAAATCCATATATTTAACTTCAGTCTATTTTACTGTGTGTGTGAATGTGTAGTAAATTAAGAAAACAAAAAACAAAAAGCACAAAGCTTAATGTATTTATGACTGTATGAAAAATTACTTGACCAGAGCTGAGCCTCTAGCTGACAACTAATCTCTTTCCCCCATTACTTGTGCAAAAGACAGTTGTAATGCCTCCAGCAAAGCTTAACAGTCACTGTTTGAGGGAGACCAGATTTTAAATCAGTAAGCTCCTTTTTCATTTGTTTCGGGGCTTTTTTGTGTGTGTCTGTTAATGTACGTTATTATCTCCCAGGTGATACTGTACCTAGTTTTAGAAAGCACTTAGGAAGCCTGTTGCCATCTTCTACAGCTTTTAAAGATACTTTTCTCATTTGCTTTAACTGTTCTTTTTGTTTGAGGCCAAAATGAAAATTTTTAGAATTTGAAGGTCTGTTGTTTTTCTTTCCTTCCTTTTTTTTTTTTTTAATAAGGATTTTCAGAATTGAATGCTTAAGATGAAGTGATAGATTCAGACTGCATGCAGATTTTGGCCTTTCAAGTGTCCCACGTAAAATCTAAATGTTTAGAAACTACTTAGGAGTATGTTCTCTGTAGATTTGTGAAATACAAGAAATTTTTCTCCTTCAATTCAGAACACCGTATATCTGGATATCAGGCAACACAGATATTCAACACAGAGGAATGTATCTTTCCTTTCAATGCAGTAATCTAATTAAGTTTGACATGAAAAGTATTTAAAAAAAAACTTTTAATTCACTACAATATATAGTAAAAGAAAACCTTTAACAGCATTCTTATGGAATTCTTATTCAAGGCGAAGTAGCTTAGCACTAAATAAGTCATATTAATTTATGTACAGATCATTTTCTGAAGTATATAATGCTGAGCTGAGATGATTTTTTTTTTTGACTTCAAAAGATGATAAAAGTAGAAATGTATTTTAATTGTTTTAAATCGTTCTGGGATAAAATCTGTTTCTGTTTTCCACTCTTCTCCCCAATAATTTCCTCTTTTTCCACTAGTTAATGCTAGTTAATGCTCTTTTCATTACTTAATTAACTATTTATGTCAGCCTTGACTGGAATTTATTTTCATATTTCTGCCTCATTGTATCTTATGTTGTATTATGTCTTTAATATAGCAGAGAAATGGTATATTTTGGGCCTCTCAGGATCCATTGGCACTTCCATATGGACATGAGATGCTGTGTTTCTTATGAAATGCCAACATCCATTTTGAAAATAATCTTAGTTGACAAGACTGAGTTCTGGGCAGAAAAAAATAAGAATAGTCATATAAATCGGTTGTTTGCTAACAGATAAGTAATAATTAGCACAAGAAATTTGAAAACCTAGATTGTTTAATGGTAGTAATAAATGCTGCTAGTTGCAAGCCTGTTTTTGCAATTCATAGCTTGGCTATGGAGTACAAATTAGTTTAAAACTTTACAAATATGTTATATTCCCCCTGTGAAGTATATGCTTCTAGAATACTTGCCTAATCCAGGAAGTAATCTGCGTGGTGTTAAGCCTCAGATGAGTAAATTCTTGAGTATGCCTTGAGCTATTCATTTATTAAATAATAGAAATAGCTTGTGCAAATTTTCTCAGGACAACAGCTTTCATTTCTGTAAGTATGAGGTTTAAATTGCACACTTGATGGAACAGACAATTCCACCTAGTTGATCATTGGTATTCTTTTGCCTTTAGAGGTGATCTTGTTAAAAAAAAAAAAAAAAAAGATAGGAGGATTAACATAATATATGTTGGTGGACTCAGAGCAAGGAGAGAAATGCATCATTTAAGGTGTTAATGAAATGTCTGTCATAAAGCAGTACATTTCATGAAATCTATAGGTTTTTTTTTTAATTATGTGTGGAAAGGAAGACAAAAAACACTTGAATGGAGATTTTGCTTAGGGATTTCAGTGAGAAACTTTTTCCAAATGTAACTGTTGCTTCAGACTCTTAAAATTACATGCTCTGTCATTTAACAGCCTCAGCTTGTCAGAAGATGGACAGCTGGCATCTTTGTTCACATGCTTGGTGAATACACCAATATTTCAATAAGTATAATTATTATGTCACCTGTAGGAACAGCTTATTCTTACTACATCTGCAGCATAGTATGAAGAAGGGGACCTCTTTTTTTGTAATCTTCTCTAAACAGATTTTAATGTCATTGTTTGATCTTCAGATGATCTTCATCAGAAATAACAGAGTAGTCGCTGGGTATGGCGTGAGCCTCTCCTGATGCATCAGGCATGTCTAAAAATTGATTTAAGGCAATTACGGGTTTGTTAAAGTGATTGGACACAAAGACACCTTGCCAGCGCATTGTAGTAGTTTAAATATGTCGAGCTCAGTTCAGTTCCAAGCTTGGGATCTTCTGGCATCAGTCTTGCTGCTTTTTACTGCACCCGTTGTTGAGGTAGGGGACCCCGCTGTCACACCGTGCAGTTTTCAAATGCTTTTCCAAATCTCTGTGCACCATCTGCACGCTTCCCAGAACACCAGCTGTCCCATGGATAGGGCACATAGGTCAACTATTGTGTGCACAACGCAAGATGTGTAGATTTTATAGGTCATAAAATCTCATTCAGAAACCTCCCTTTACCCTTTTCACTACTCCGGGAGCTCTGTCCAGCTGTTAAAGTGTCCCAAGGTCATTTACTTTTCTCCGGTCTTGTCTTGCATTTTGATTGAGCAGCAGACTCAATTGGAAGAGCAACGTTTCTTTTAAGAGATGGTGGTGTCCTCTTCATGCCTTTACATTTAGCCAGAATGCTGCATTCTAACACCACCCCCATGGATTTTTTTCCTGTATTGTTCCTTCCTTACAGGCACCTTTTAAAGGTTTCCAGGAAAAGCCGATTAGCAAATTATTTCTTCCGGGGCATTTCTGCTTGAATAGAAGTTTGTATACACTTGCCTTGGGTGTAGATTTTCTTTCCATTGTTAGCCATTGCTATTAACTCTTGATAATGCTGTCACTTTTGTCCAGTTTCAAAAGCACAAAAAGCCAGAGGCAAAATGTAATCTAAATAAAAAATAACTCTTCCAGGCAAAAAAGACACTTGCAGACTGATAAAGCTATAAGGAGAGGTAAACTAATCTAAAGCATTCTTTTTTCTTGCAGGAAGGATTGTTGATTTGTATAACCCCTTTTCTCTTTTGCTGTTTTTCCCTAGTATCAAACAAATAACTCTTAAATATGCTGTCTCCTACACAAAATAGGCACTGTATTTCACCTGAAGCCTTTTGATAAAATTCCACAGAAACCTGAAAGTTTCTGCATGTGTGCCCAATGTTTAACTGAAAAAGAAGAGGAATTTGCCAGTTCCCTCATGTTCTCTGTAGTTTCTTGAGGGAGAGCCGTTATGATTCCAGGTTTATAATTGCCAAATTGGGGAGTTCAGTTATTTTACCAACTGAAAGAATATTTCTTCCGTGAGAAGAAAAGCAAATGAATAGGCCTGACTCATGGGATGAATGTGATAACCCTGTTCTCTAAACCTCTAAAATGCACTTCTGTGGGCAGACATGGGAGATGAAAGAGCTTAGCAGTGATTTTCTTTTTCTGAGAAATGAACTGGGACAATCTGTGTCCCATATAGCTCTGAGCCTAGCTCTGAGGCTCTGTCTGCATTACAGTTTTCTTGAATTAAATTATCATGGTGTTACTCAGCTAAATGGAAGAAGTCTTTCCCATGCGTGCACTACAGCTAATGGGAAGGCTCTGCGATTTCTCACTTTCTAGTGTCCCTCCTAAGCTGACAGTTCTTGAGTGGGAGGGGAGTCTTGGAGACAGAAGAAGAGAGGGAGTGAAAATCCGCAGGGAAATTGCTCTCAACTAGTTTATTGCCCTGTACCTCCTAAAATTCCAACATAACTCTGTCTTCTGATAACCATATGAAAAGTGTTACTTTAAGTCAAAGGAAGAATGTGTTGGGAAGCAAGCAGAGCCAAAGTTGAAATTTATCGTGTACCCTGTTTGTGTGCAACTCGTACAAGGTCCGTTCATGTGCTACTGAGCAGAGCCGAGGCTTTTGTTCCGAAGGCCACGCTAGCTCCAGTTTCAGGATTGTGCTGCTGCTTCCTGGGAGAACCAGGGCTTGAGAGTTTAGGACAGCTGGGATTGACTGCAGCAAGCTGTGCTGCAGTTGCAAAAAGAGACATGGATGAACCAAGGATTGATTATAGGAACGGGGGGACACTGTGGAGAGAAGTTGAAGGGAATCCAGGGTTAGGAAAATGTCTTATATAAAGTAGGGTGAAAATTTTAATTTAGGAATAGATTGAACACACACAATATGCTTTGCAGGATTTTGTGTGGAAAATGACCAGTAAAAATAATGCCATTTAGCTGGTTTGGGGCAAATCAGACGAATATTCGTACATATGGAGAAGAGAAGGGCCGAAAGGGAATTCGGCAGAGAAAAAAATTTTTAAAAAGTTAGATGGGGAAGTTTGTGAAAAAAGAATTCTAAAGGATGGTGGAGATATGACCTGTACAGGTTCTTAATCCCATTGAAAAGGAGGAGGAATTTTCTTCTCCCTTGCACTTGAAATTTTGAGTAAATCTTCATGAAAACAAAACCACTGTTATTAAAGGGATAATTCCTGACCTGTGGTGACTGCTGAAATTCAGGTGGGTGTGGAGAGTATCAATTGCACTGTGTAATGGAGCAGTGTGACTAGTGTACTGGTTGGCACTGTTGCATCCTCTTACTTCTAAGATTGTAAATCTTGATTATTTGTTAGGATTAATTCATGGCACTGTTTAACTTTTCCTGTGTCATTGGTTTTCAACCTTGTAATTGGCTTTCACATTTTTGTTTCAACTTTCTTCTAATGTGAGTAGCAGTTAGGGCTCTTGACTTGGGGCTCTTAAGCCCAAGCTACAGTGTGATGACTACTTTGAGACTGGCATAGCTTAAGAAAGGGAATCTTTCATAAATCATTCTTAATCTTTCTTAAGAAAGAGAATATTTCTATTTGGTTGGCTTTTTAGTATCTGGATGTTCATCTATATTTAATTTTTGCAATTATCATCTGGTAATATATTACTGTAAATCTAACCATTTTATCTGCTTCAACTTTCTCCAGTTTCTGCAAATACTTGCATCATGGGAATTTCTGAGAAAGTTGTTAAAAGGCATTTTGTACAGTTTTTCTCTCTCAAGGCTTTCCTGCATTTGCTTGCTGGATTGTGCTCCCCCAGCAGGGAAGCGTAAATAGTGTCTGATGTAGTAAGGCAGCAATTCCCCAGTGGCCTTGGAAATCTAAGCTCTCACCTGTAACTCTGCATTCCCATTCGCACTGTCCTCACTCTCTTACAGCAGCAGGATGTCAAGGGGGCAGAAACAATTTATTGCTGCTGGTGATGTCTAAAGTCTGAGTCTAATTGTGGTGGAGCAGTGAATGGAGGGAGTCATGAAAAAGGTGTGATAGTTACGGTTATTGCGGCGCTTCAGGGTTTGGTTCTTTGAAAAGGTAACTTTTTAAATTCAGAAGAGAGAGAAAAAAAAACACAAAGTTAAATGCGTCTTTAAAATCTTCACAGTAGTTCTTAGAAACTCCAAATCATTTAAGTTTATAAAGTGCTTGTATGTTTTAAAGCACTAAAGAGTACATGTTTGCATGGTGAAAGTTGTTGGGTTTTGGTTTTTTGCCTTTTTTTTTTGTTTTTGCAGTGTGAAAAACTCAAACTATTGTCTCCCATCATATACTGCTTATAAAAACTACGATTATTCAGAGCCAGGAAGACACAACGAGCAGCCAGGCTTGTGTGGTCTGAGTAACTTGGGGAATACATGTTTCATGAATTCAGCAATTCAGGTAGGTACTTTTGTAGTCAAATGAGCTTATCTTAATATTTTAAAAATAATATTTTATGATATTTTGTCGCATTTGAACCTAACATTAAGAGACTCTACTAAGTGGCAAGATAATATTGAGTATTTAGTATTGGTACTGTGGAAAAGTAGACTTACGTAATGGATCAAAGAGGATTTCCCTGTTTTTATTCATGTCATGAAAAATACTAGAAACAAAGTGAAATACTTATTGTGAAACTATAGTCTTTTGCCTTTTTTTATTATTTAACTGTATGTACTCAGCTATAAAGAACTACGCTTCCTTTACAGAGAGGGAAATAAGGAGAACACATAATAAAGATCAGAATGATTTTACTGTGATGTTTTGCAAAATGTAGGGAGGAAAAAAAGGCAGAATTCTGAGAAGATGCATTTAAGTTCTCATTATTGCCTACCACTACTTACTTTTGTAAGTACATGAAAAAAATAGTGTATAGTAGTTTTACTGGCTGGTTAATGCTATGACTGTTTTTTACAAAATGTTCTCTAAAGCTTTAATTTTTCATTTCTGAAATGTTATAAATAATCCTTTACACATTTATTATTAATCCTATTGCACATCTATCTATCACTTCTCCAATAACAAGCCCAAGGCAAGTTTCATGATTTTTGAAAGATTGGTTTTTTTTGCTACATTTGTGATATATTCTTCAACTGAACTATGTTTGTCATTGAAATAAGAGTATTTCTTGATACTGATAATAAGAATATTTTATAAAAGAGAAGAATATTTTTGCACTGTTTTGAGTTCATTGCTAGAATAAATGTTCTGACAATTGACAAGGTGATATTCTACGTGCTAAAGAGGAGACAGCTCAATTATTTGTAATAAGCTAGTTTTGTGGTTAGAAGAAGACAGAAGAATCTTTTTGCAGGATTTTGTCTGTTGTGTTACTTAGAATTACATGGATTTTTTTCCCTGACCTCATTATATGAAATATGAAGTGACTGAGCAATGCAAACTATGCCTCTCTGTTTCTCTGAAAAGAAAAATTTGCATTTATAATGTCCCTGTTTTCTAACATACGAGAGATCTATCATTAGTTAATTAATAGTATAAAACTACCTCTCCACCCTGCAGCGATCACTTTGGGAACACTGCTAGTTCTGTGATGTCTGATGTCATTTTTGTTGGCCTGTTAATGAAGTGAACTAAATAACTTGTATGTGTATGTGTTTTGCCCTTAAATTTTGCACTTAAATTTGCTGGAATATGGTGAGGGGTTTTAATATCCTTCTGTGGTTGATAAACACTTAAACTTTATCTTCTTGAGACGTATTTGAATACTGGTCATGGAAAGTTCAATGGATTACCTGGCCTTTATTTCTAACTAGGTATCCTACACTTAGGTTAGGATATTGGGAACCTTTCAAAATATTTCCCCCATCCCCAGCCTTTTGAATAGCTGTTATTTTGTGGATGAGATGCAACTAGAATATAAAGGCTAGTTGCTTTGAGGTGGTCTGTGCAGACTTGCTGTCTCTTCTGTATGTGTCGGAATCACTTTGGTCGGAAGGGACCTCGTAATGTTTTATTTGGCACAGCCATCTGCTCAAAGCAGCAGCCCCCAGGGCCTGGTTCAGATCAGCTTTGGAGTATTTGCAAGAACAGAGATTATACAGGCAAGTATGTTGAAAAGATTATGCATCAGTGTCTAACAGTATCAGATCCTCTAGTAGCTACTCATAAGCTCTTGTCTGAAATGGTAGCAAAGGTAACAGCTCTATGCCTCAGACACGGCCACGTCCAGATAGATGGGTGTGCTTTCCATTTCTGCCGTTAATGTCTTGCTATCCTGGAATGGCAAAGCAGACACAAAGAAAGGGCAGTGATCTGAAGTGATCTTCCTGTCTCATGGATGCAAATACATGTGAATATTCTGAGGAAATGATGAAACTGTCTTTTCAGATGAGAACTGACAACCTAAAAATGTCTTTCTGGTGAAACAACACATTGTCAACCATTAAGTTTACTAAGAACCTATAGAAAAATTGCCTGTTTCGGCGTTACTTGGTTCCTTGTTCTGGAACTGCCATTCTGCTAATCAGCATGATGAGCTTAGCTAGTCAGCTAGGCTGATTTGATCTGCTAAACTAGTCTAAAAACAAATAATAATAATATAGACCAGTGAAAAACTGAGGAGGAGAAAACACTGGATAACAGCACTTCAGCAGAGTATCAGAACCAGCAGAGATGGAGCAGGACTTCTGTCTTTGGGCAGCAGCAGTTATTTGTCATATCACACAGAACATGAGATTTTTACCTGAATTAATCTGTTAGCTTAGCCTGGTTTGCACTGAGCAGTTCCAGGGTAACTGATGGAACTCGGATGCTCTTCCATTTGTTTTTAGGCTAATACTAAAAACAGTCTATTGACAACTCTGCACTTGACCACTTCTCGCACCACCGAGAGACCAAGGATTTGTCCTCTTGGCTGTGCTGAACAATTTGGAATTGGCAGCACATATCCATGAGGTAGTAGTGGTCATCAAAGGACAGTTGAAGGAATAAAATTATTTACTTCAGGAAAGAGCCAGCTTCAGCTTTTGTTATTCCAAAAGGTCCTGGAACATCAGGATATTTTTGCAGTGTTTCAGAGGACTGTGATATGCTGTGAAATTCAACTCCTATATGGAGAGCTGCCTACAGCACAAGACCGACTTTGCTTACATGTATCCCTCAAATATAATAGGCAGAAAGAAAGCTTTTAATTTATTGCCTTTCTCAATAAATTTGTAATTCTTCCACCCTCAGTGGCTGCATCTTAAGCAGAAGAGAGTGTGGACCCAAAATTACTGTTCTTCCCCTTCTTTGCAGGGAGGCAGATGAAGGATGAAATGTTTGATCTTTCTTTGAACCTTTAATAGAAGAAAGAATGCAGAAAAGTTTGTAATGCATAATGAAGAAACTTTGATAAATCCATATGTTAAGCCAAGTGGATCCATATGGATCATTTCTGATTTATTGGAGAAGTTTTTGCTTAAAGGAATGTGAGGAGTAGCATACGCAAATTCAGAGTGGTTTCCTAAAATTGTAAGTGGTATTTCAATGATTATATCCTGGTATCTGTAAGTGCTGACAAAATAAATGAACTGGTACAGAGGATGAATGATTATCTGAGCCTAAACAAAGGCCTCTGCATTCCCTGATTTAGTTTAGGCTCTGAACAGCTTCACAAAATTGCCCAAGAGGAGGAGTAGCACAAACATACAAACCTTCCCTTCCTGCGCCTGAAAAAAAAAAAAAATCAGTTTCCGACTATTTTCAGGTTGCAGGGTTTTCTGAATGTGATGTAATCTGATCAAATAAGTAACACTCTCTTTTTCTCCCAAGTACCTAGGCTGCTTCTCCTTGAGGCCTTGCGAACTTTGTGCATTTATAATGTCCTTTAGTGAGGAATTTCATGAAACTACTATTCATTTGTCAAGAACAAACTTTTTTGGTTTGAACTTGAATGCAAATAGTGTCATCATACTGGCATACAAGAAGAGAGATTGTCTAAAAGTATCAGTTTTCATACACAGTACTTAAGCTGTAATTTGACTGAACTACTGTGTCAAATTCTACGGTAAAGCTTTTGAAAGGCATTGCCCTTGAAGGACTTATAAGGATAGCTGCAGCCAATCCTGGTTTAAAATAACTGCTTCTGGGAAAAAAAAAATCCTTTTTTCTTGTAGGAAAGCAACAAGGCATTACAGTTTAGAGTATTGTTTACAGGTGCTCTAACGAAGTTCAAACTTTTTTTTTTTTTGTCAGAGTTGGTTCAAATTGCAGTTCTTTTTGTCTAAAAATTTCTTTTTCTTTTTACAGTGTCTGAGCAACACACCTCCACTTACAGAATATTTCCTCAATGATAAATACCAAGAAGAGCTGAATTTTGACAATCCTTTAGGAATGAGAGGTGAAATAGCAAAATCTTATGCTGAGCTCATCAAGCAGATGTGGTCAGGAAAATATAGTTATGTTACCCCAAGAGCATTTAAGGTTAGTATGAAATTTAACTTGAATGTGTATTGTCAGTTTTGTTCCCATATTATATGAAACGTACGGAAATACTCTGTCATAAGAAGAACAAGATTTTGAACATTAGTGTTTAGTCTATTAATATAAGCTTTTCTTCAAACACTTACACGAGTATTTAAAAAGTCAGCTGTTCATTGTGCTTTGTTTGTTGTAAATTAGTTGGGGCTGTCTGTTTCCATCGAAGCTTACCTTTGATTATTCTGGGAGTCTTTTGACTAGATGTTGGACGAGACATCAATAAGCTTTGTCTCCTCAGAAGACAGCCTGGTTTTGAGGATCTTCTAAGATGATGCATACATATATATCATAAGCAACAGTATTTCATTTTTTTGCGCTTCTCTTTCCTGAATTAAATACTATGTTTATATATTTCCAAACCTGTTAATACTTGTTGTTCAACAAGGACACTTCTGCTATCCCTCGTATCTTTTGTTCAGATATCTCTGTCTTGCATAGGTCCTGGTTGTGGATATTTATATTTTAGAGTAGTTCTCTAATATTTTTTATAATAATTAAGACACCAGAAATGTTAATTTGTAATTATTGTGAAGTTCTAGCTGCCCAGAGAGGTTGTGGAGTCTCCTTCTCTAGAGATACTGAAAACCCACTGTGTGGGTTGATGCAACCCTGTGCTAAGGGTTGGGCTAGATGATCTCTTGAGGTCCCTTCCAACTTCAACCATTCTGGGATTCTGGGATTCTAGTGGCATTGTGCTATTGGTAAGTTATTGTTAAAGCAAACCCTAGACTTTCTAAACTAAAAACTTGTATTTATCTTTTTAGACACAAGTAGGACGATTTGCACCACAGTTTTCTGGTTATCAACAACAAGATTGTCAAGAACTACTAGCTTTTCTCCTGGATGGCTTACATGAGGATTTGAATCGAATTAGGAAAAAGCCTTATATTCAGTTGAAGGATGCAGATGGGAGGCCAGATAAGGTAATGTTCTAGGCGTTGGGTTTTTTGGTTTTAGCCAAAACTGTAGGTTGCAAGATAGAGAGAGATATATATATATATACTGGAAGTTTGGGGCACTGATTTAGTGCCACTTTTTTCTGGAAGAGATTTAAGAAAAAATGCTGAGACCTTAAAATGGTTAAAAGATTCTACTTGTATATAAAGGTGACTTTCTCTTTACCTAGAAGAGAGGTCCTACTAGGGGGCAGTTTTAAGGGCTTTAAATGCTTTCTATTCAAATTGCTGCTGACTTCAGCTGGAAAAGAAACAGCGTTCATTCTTTTGTTTCTTTTATTCTCATGTGGGCAGTATGCAGTTTACTGTCTTTCTCAAGTACTCTCTTGGGAAACTTGCAGTGAGCTGCAAACTTCCTGATCATCTCTCTCAGTATGAGTTTCTTAAGAGAACTTTTTATGTTTTTATTTCCTTTCATCCTGCCCTGAGTAACCTGAAGTCTCTTCAGGAAATGTATTATCCCAAACTGTCAGAACTAGTTTCTCAGAGTCTCTGTTCTAGAAAAGGTTTACCTCATTTGACCCGTGGTCCTGACAATAGTAATATACTTGTGAGTCCTTTGAAGTAAGAGTTCTCTACCTGGCTGGTCACTGAGATTTGTTCTGCCAAGTACTCCTACTAGTAGTTCTCATTGTTTATTTCCTACTACTTTATCCTAACTGGAGTTGTGCTCTAATTACAGGTGGTTGCTGAAGAAGCCTGGGAAAATCATTTAAAAAGAAATGATTCAATCATTGTTGATATATTTCATGGTCTTTTTAAATCCACCCTGGTCTGTCCTGAATGTGCTAAGATTTCTGTAACCTTTGATCCCTTTTGTTATTTGACACTTCCATTGCCCATGAAAAAAGAACGCACTTTGGAAGTGTATTTAGTTAGAATGGATCCACTCGTTAAGCCTATGCAGGTAAGTATCTTTGCGTGTCTGTGTGTGTGTATGTGTGTGTGTATATATACATATATATATACAGATAGATAGATATGTCACTGCTGATTCTTATGCCATGAAGAATGAACATGAGCTCGCTTTATTTTAAGAAGTAAATCCAAGAAGCTTTAGTTTTCTAGAACACGTTCTGAAGTTCCTCTCTGAATATATAAGAAAAGCTATATATATATCTTCTTGGATTCTCAGCAGTTTCAAGGAAGATGTTGGTGATTTCTTTATGGCTACATCAATAAGGTTTCCTAATCTTGAAAATATATAATGTGTTCTTTTTTCTTTCTACTGCCACCAAAATGAATTATTTGTATGGTTGTAATAAAAATAGCCTTAAGCCTCAGGCCTCAGTTTATTAGTGTCAAAAAACAAAAGATTGGTGATAGGTCATAAAGAAAAGCACAGCTAAATATACTAGGTTGTCCTGTCATTCTTCTGTGCTTTCACTAAGTAGCCAAAAAACAAATTCAGAAGAGATCTCTGAAAGAATCTCCATTCTTAGGAAGAGTGTATTATACACCTAAGAATGACAGGAAAGAGCATATGTAATTTATAATAACAAAATAATAATTAAATGATTCTATCTGTACCTTATGGGATAAAAATAGGATAGATGAAATAAAAGATCTGCAAATTGCTTTAGCACCTGAAAGCAGAGCATTAGAATTTGGAAATTGGAGAGAGGGAAGGGGGAGAAGGGGAAAAGTGGTCAGAACAGTAGATTTATTTCTGTTCCCAAAGGCAATGCGAGCTGGGGTAGTGAAAGATTGAGACATGTATCAACTAGACGGCGATGAGCCTGCTAGGAATTTATTTAGTGTTGAGAATTGATTATATCCGATAATGAGAAAACAGCAGAGTTTTCATACAGGATTTGCACAAGGATCACTCTGTAGTTGAGAATGATCCATGTTGGACAGGTGAGATGGCTGTGCAAGAATCAATAGAGATTGGAAATTCAGTGGAGCTGGATAGAGGTGGAATTCAGTGGAGCTATTGGGAGCCTAAGGAACTATAAGACTTCAAGAGATACCAAACACATGTTCTCTGACAATTAATTACAAGGTTAGGAAGTCGTATCCAAATAATCTTGTCTTTATTATAACAGCTGTCTTAGCTTTCTTTATAAAGAACAGCTATAAATCCTGTCTGGGATTTTGTTACCCACTGCAGGACTATTACGTGTGGAAACATTTTCTGTGGTAATCATCACATTCTCACTATGTATGAAACTAGCATTCAGTCACTAGCCGTTACCTTCTCTTGCTTTTCCTATGCTGAAAGTGCTGTCAGACAAAAAACTGTCCACACAGTAACAGTCCATTCCACAATACAGTTCAGTGCACTTTGAGCAAAGGTCTTTGAAATACCTTGACAAAGCAGTGGCTAAGACAGTAACCTGGGAGGTATTCCAGGGCATAACCATCCGAAAGAGAAAGCAAGAACCTATCTTTTTTGACAGGTTTTAAGAAAACACAAAATATGATTTCTATTGGTTGTTGTATGGGATGGGGGGAGACTTTTGTCTATCTCCCCCCACCTTTTTAAAGTATTGGAAAAGGTAAAATAAAAACAAATTCAAGTAATACCTTTTAAACCATTTATTTTCTGTTCCAAAGAAAAACACATATTTAAAAATGTAGTCACGAGTGTGCATGTTATTTAAATATGTACAAATTAGTAAGTGCTGTTAATTGTCCTATGGAAAAAATAAAAAAGCATTCCAAAACACACTTCACCAAATAAGAAGCATGTTCAAAGTGCATAGGATTTAAATGTGATGATAAAGGTGATAAGTGTGAAACATGTGATGTCTTTTTCAGGTCTCTTAAGAATTAAAGCAACTTTTTTTTTTTTTTTTTTTTTTTTTTTAGTACAAAGTAGTTGTTCCAAAAATTGGGAATATATTGGATCTTTGCACAGCATTGTCAAATCTGTCTGGTGTTGCTGCAGATAAGGTAAGAGAAGCTGCTTGCATGAAGCAGAACATTAAAAATTCTAACAAATATTAGCCTGACTTAATCCTGCATACTCCATTTTCTTTTAGATGATTGTTACTGATATATACAATCACAGGTTCCACAGAATATTTGCCATGGATGAAAATCTGAGTAGTATTATGGAACGTGATGACATTTATGTGTAAGTATAAATTATTCCGGAGTGTGTTGCTTGCATGAAATTAAAACTTAAACATAGGATAAAGACAAATCTTGGGTTCCCCCACCTCTTATAGCCTTTTAAACAAGTTGTCTTTTGTATTTCCAATTTTCACATTTTCTAGATTTGAAATTGCTATCAATAGAACAGAAGATACAGAACAAGTTATAATTCCTGTTTGTTTGAGAGAGAAGTGCAGGCACACTAGCTACAGCCATAGTGGTTCTTCACTGTTTGGGCAACCTTTCCTCATAGCAGTGCCTAGAAACAATACAGAAGAAAAACTGTATAATCTGCTGCTGCTGAGAATGTGGTAAGATAATTGCTTAAAGACAATTGTGCTTGTTGTGGAAAAATACACCTATGCTTGTTTTTACATGTTTTACTAACAAACCGGTTAGGTTTGAGTTTTTATAAATCTTTTATATGCTTTCTGTTAAATATAGTAAATTTCAAATTTTAGATGCTTAAGATGTCAATTTGTAAGATTTTTTTTTTAACATGATCTCATCCAAAATGATTTGAAAGATCAATGAAGAGTATCTTTATTTGGCAGTTTAAGGGAATTAGTTCTGCTATTTGTTACAGCTTGGTAAAATGGAAATGTTTGATTGTTGTGTGGGTTTTTTTTTGTTGTTGTTGTTTTGATATAGTTAAGCCTCTGTATTTAGTATGCAATTCAATGTACTAGTTTTTATCGTAAAACTATGTGGTAGATTTTTGAGACTAAACTGGAAAGAATGTCATCACATGGAGGAACTAAGAGTCATATAACCCTCATTTAAATTTGCCCTTTATCTTTTATTGATGTGTTTTTCCCTGTAAGTGACCCCGTACATTTCTTTTATGGAAAATATAGCTAATGAACAGTTAAATAAGATATTTCTGGTTGACTAGAAACTAATATAAAGAACCAAGTTTCATAAAATAAAGTAACTGCCAAAACAAATACAATGGACATGCCGAATTTCAGGCAGTTTCAGCCTTTAACAGCAGACATGTTAGATGATTTAAATTATTCTGAATAAATGAGAAAATATTTGCTGTAACTGTTTAGCTATCTGTCTTCAATATAAATATTTTTTAAAAAAATCCACTGATAATAAGTTGCTATTTTATTTGTTATGTTTAGCCGATATGTAAAAACATCTACTGAAAGTGAAGACACTGAAGGATCCCTACACTGCTGTAAGGACCATGGTATCAATGGTAATGGCCCAAATGGAATACACGAAGAAGGATCTCCAAGTAAGACTGGAATATCTAAACTTGTTTAGTGTTCTGTGTTCAGTATAAAACTGAAGTTATTCTGTAGTTATTCTGTTTTTCTCTTTCAGCTATTGCTTTGCCTCATTTCTCCCTCCTTATTCCATGAATTGTTTCAGGTGAAATGGAGACAGATGAACAGGATGATGAATCCAGCCAGGATCAGGAGCTTCCTTCAGAGAATGAAAACAGCCAGTCAGAAGACTCTGTTGGAGGTGACAATGACTCTGAGAATGGCTTGTGCACTGAGGACACTTGCAAAGGTCAACCACTCACGGGACACAAAAAGCGACTGTTTACATTCCAGTTCAATAATTTAGGCAATACTGACATAAACTACATCAAAGATGATACCAGACATATTAGATTCGATGACAGACAACCCAGGCTTGATGGTAAGTGATGGAGAACAAATTTGGCAGCTTGTGATTCCAGTGTTATTTTTTCCTGACTGTACTGCTGTGGAGTAATGTTTCAAGCCTGACACGTGCTATTGGAAGTCTGCCTTTTTCCCAAGAGCAAATCCTCTAGAAATAATTATCTTATTGTAACTACGGGAAACACAGAAATTTTGTACGTCTGTTTCTCACCTTAAATTCATACCAATGTCATTTAATTCATTTTGATGCGTCTTTGCCAGAGAGAAATAATAAGAGAAACTATATTTTTAATCTTAGAAAGATCTTTCCTTGCTTTGGATTGGGATCCTGAATTGAAGAAGAGATATTTTGATGACAGTGCAGCAGAGGTAAGCTGCTTACGTCACTCCTCTTTCATGGGCTAATAACACATAAGTGTGAAAAATATAATTTGTGTGACATAGAAATTTCAAAAGAAAGTTCAAAATGTTGCAAAGAAGAAGCTATGAGGATATCTTTTTTTTTCCTGGTCATTTATATTAAATGACCATCACTTATACATGTAAGTAATTACCAACTCTGAGGCCAATTTAGAAATAAATGGTTTCTGACGAGCTTTTCCCATGTATAGGAGCTTTCTAGTTACTGTTAAGACGACATTACTAAAATGAGTTTTGTTTCATTTGTTCTCTTAACTCAAGAAATACTTCTCTTTAGGATTTTGAAAAACATGAAAGTGTGGAATATAAACCTCCCAAAAAACCCTTTGTGAAATTAAAAGACTGCATTGAACTGTTCACAACAAAGGAAAAACTAGGTGCTGAAGACCCTTGGTAAGGATAAAAAGTTAAAATTCATGATCTATAAAGTGTGTTTCTCAAATGGTAGTCCAAAAGCACTTCTGATTATCACAGATAAGTAATGGATTTTTCAGGGTGTTTTGCATCCTTTCATATGTTAAATTTCAAAAGGAGCTGAATTGCATTAAATTTTGAGATGTTCTCCCGTTTGCTTTATTATATAAATAAATTATGCTGCTATGTATTTGAGGTTGTGTTTGTACAGGAGGTAATTCATGCATTCAGCACAGGAGAAAGAATCCATAATCATAACCTGTGAGCTGTGGACTACACTGAATTACTAAGTATCATGCCAAGTACAATACAGTGCCTTGATGTGCATTGCAATGCAATATGTAATACATATCAAGGCACTGAGTAGATGTAGGGGACTTCACATAAAAGTTGCTTTATGGTTTTAAACTACTCAGTCTCCCTCCCATGCCTTGGTTCTTGGAAGATTCAACTATCTGGGGAAGATTCAACTTTTGTAGGGAGCAAAAGCATATTAATGCCACATCCTTTTTACCACTTGTTGCTCACAGGAGACATGTAAAGGGCTCTTGAGGTTCCAGTAGTCACTGTTGTCTGCGTTGTGCATCTCGGTCACTCTGCATCTCTCACACTGTGGTGTGAGAGGATCAGGGATGTATGGATTTAAAAGCTGAATTTTGGAAGAACCAGAGTTTCCTGCTATTTTTTGACACTTCACATAGACAATGTTGCAGAAGTTTTTCCGTAACCCTTCATCATTCTTTATAAAATGTTAGAAAAATTGTATGGCTAACATGGGAAAAAAAGAATGCCATATTTTTGGCTGCCACAAATGTATTTAAAATATTGTCAAGGATTTATTGTGACTGGTTTGCACATTAACAGCTAATGTTTTATACTAGAAGGGATATCAATGGTATTAGTAGCAGAAGATGTAAAGTGTGTATTTGCTTCAGCTTTTGCTCCTTCAGTTCCTCATATGTTATTAGTTTTCTTTCTAATAATATATTTTTTAGCATGCATAAGGACTGCAGTTATTTAAAATATTTTTTCTTTCTTTTAGGTATTGTCCAAACTGTAAAGAACATCAGCAGGCTACCAAAAAGTTAGACTTGTGGTCATTGCCCCCAGTACTGGTAGTTCATCTAAAGCGCTTTTCCTACAGCAGATACATGAGGGACAAATTGGATACATTGGTTGACTTTCCAATAAAGTAAGAAACCTAAATATTTTGGTGTTAGCATGCCAAGGATGTAGGTCGTAATGCAAGTCGTGCAAAATGGGTGATACTCAGCTACCATACATGGCTCTAGTATATACTAATGAGAAAATATTTGGAGGCCAGAAGTATGAACTTAAAAACAGCAGTGGTAGATAAGCTTGGCGGAACTCTCCAGGTGGGTTTGACAGAGTCCTTGTGCCCCTGCACACTGTCGGTGTGCTCTGGTATATGTGCTTTTCTGTGGGAAAATATAAGATAAAGGTTCAAGAATAAATAAAATGCAAAATAGCTAAAAAGAAGTAATTAATAAGAGCTTTTTTTTTTTTTTAATGCAACAGTGACTTGGACATGTCAGAGTTCCTTATTAATCCAAATGCAGGGCCTTGCCGCTATAACTTGATTGCTGTCTCAAACCACTATGGAGGAATGGGAGGAGGGCACTGTAAGTTGATTTTAAATACTGCTATTTTACGTATCATTTTTTTTTTAATTACTAATCATTTTGAACGAGTAACATTTTCTAATGGTTAAGGGATGGTTTTTTTTATTACCTTGAAATGCATGAGAGGACCAGTTTAATGCTTTCGTAACTGTTCTCCTACAAATACCTATATGAAGAGAGCTTTCAAAAATAGTAGTAGGTTCTTTTGTACTTCTGGCTATGCATATTGTGGAAAGAGAAAATATAAAAGCTGAGAATACTATATTCTGACAACTTTAATTTGCCTTACTGGTCTGTGTTTGTGTACTTTGCACATCCCCTTGGAAGAAGAGCAAAATGAAACGGTGACCAAAGAACTTTATTTCAATTACTCTTTCTCTCTGAACATTTCTTCTAGAAAGGGAGTGTAATTGTAACTTACCATCTTTGTGCTGCGAATGGGGAAAGGTAATGCTAAATCTCTCCTAGCTAAAAAGTAAAAATCTGTGAGATTATGACTCTTAGAGCAGTAATAGATTTTCAGTCGTTAAGTACCAAATGTCAAGTGGAGCCAACTCCTGCAACTGGCTGTGGTAAATCTACAAAGGTGCGAAGTCCTTAGTCACTGTACTCTTTTCTCTGTCCTAGATACTGCTTTTGCGAAAAATAAGGATGATGGAAAGTGGTACTACTTTGATGACAGTAGTGTGTCACCTGCATCTGAGGACCAAATAGTGGCAAGTACCTTCTTTGCTTTTTCTAAAAATGGGTCTATTGAAGATAGCCTGAGCGAAGGAAGATAAAGGGTAGATCATGAGTCAATAAATTTGTAGCTGGGATTTTGTCTTCTTTCAAAGGACAGTGAAAAACAAAAGTAAGAGGGGGAAAAACTTACTTCAGAGTATACATGGTACATTTAGAACTCTGTGTACTTCTACCTAGTAGCAAATTTTCATAGCATACTGTCTTGGTGTTTCCTTATTTCTTCAGAGCTAGATAAACAACCATGAAGTTCTGGCTTGGTTGGTTGGTTTGTTTTTTTTATCATATATTTGGTGAAGTAGACATTGGAAAAGTGTGCAAGCGTTAAGTTCAGAAAAAGTACAAACTGTATAAATAGCACTGAAGGAAAAAAAATGAAAAGCATCAAAGAAATGCTAAGAATAGTGAAAATCAGTGATGTACTGAGATGTATTTTAATAAACAACTCTACTTTGAGTTCATTTTCAGTAAGTTTCTCAAAAAAAAGAGAAATCCTTGTCTACAATAATTATGTGGTAAATTTTTAATTTCACAGTCTGCCAAGTGCAATTAATCCTGGAATTCTTGGCCTTGCTAAACATGAAAAATAAAAAAATTATGACCATATGGCGATAGTGAAGAGTGAAGCCTGTGCAGAGCTCAGGGTGCAGGATCTACACGGCAGCGTTCTAGGAATCCCCCATGGATTGCTATGAGTTTGGTTTTGTTTTGCTTTGCTTTTTAGAGGAGGTTGTTTGAAACTATGCATTTACTAAAATGTGATCCTGGTGTCTTGTGCTTGCTTGGGCTTTGATTATAGCTGAACAGGAATGTTTTCCTTAAAATATAATTAGCTTTTTATTTTTACTGCGATGAAGGGTTTTTTGGCTTTGAATCCGTGCTCTTCCTTTAACTGTATCACCTTTCAATTCATTTGTAAGAAGCAAAGAGCTCTCAAGAGGAGAAGATATTGAAATCATACCCGCTTCTTCTGACAAAAGAGAAAGGATTCTCTGCCTGTGAATGTTTCAGACGGTCACCAGCCTTTGTATCTCTTCTTTTACAGTCCAAAGCAGCATATGTGCTCTTCTACCAGAGACAGGACACAATCAGTGGAACTGGCTTTTTCCTTCTTGACCGGGAAATTAAACAAGGTGCTACGGCAGCCACGGGCATCCCGCTGGAGAGTGATGAAGACAGCAACGAAAATGATAATGATATAGAAAACGAAAATTGTATGCATACTAACTAATGGAAGAACTAGAAGCCATAAAAGAGACTTTCGTACTGGGGATACCTATTGAAAGAGTGAAATTGCCCACCAAATTAAAAACAAAAATCTGAGACGGGGAATTTCAGATAATAGAATGTAAATCTTTATTACATTTTAACATGTGCAGTACTTGAAGTGAAACAATAAAAACTTTAACAAAAAATGTCTCTAATGCATTTACAGTCTTGTATTCACAAGCTATATATAGGAAATCACAAATAAACCCCTTTTAAGTTTTCTGCTGCTGTTCTGATGGATTATGTTTTCTTTCGTTTTGGATGTGAGTTGATAACTAAAATGTTAAATTTGTGGACTTCAGACATTTGTTTTCTTAGTACTGCAAGAATACTACTGCCAAAGCTAGTTTCTGGATGAATATATTCATGTTCATTAGGCTGTCACACTGACAAATAAAAATGTCATAAATATAAATGCAGTGGTTTTCTTGAAACATGAAATTTCTATGCTTTTCCCTTAAATTTAATATTAATTTAAAATAAATCAATCATGATAGAAGAAAATAGCTTGAAAAGGTGTTTTAACCTTTTGTGGTATAGTTGAGCATCCAGAATAATATGTTCATCTTATTGCTGCTGTGGAACAGGTTCTGGATTTCATGCTGCATTAACAAAAAGTTTTTCAATTAAATGTAAGTATCCTTTGTTGCTTGTTGGATCTACTCTGCGGACATAATTCCTGTTATCTTGCTTATAAGACATGCATAATTTTAATCTGTCAGTCCAAAAATTAAAAATATGCTGTAAGTTCTTTCCCCGGTTTTGGTAGTTTGACAGCTTTCAAACTACTCTGTAATAGGGTCAGTTTAATAGTATTCTGTATCCATAGTAATGACTATGTATTGGGCTTGGATGAGACATTTTTCCTTTTCGTATAACTTGCCTTTAAATTGCTAATGGACGAATTGGTTTTAAAAGTAGGCTTGTTAATTTTCTTTGTGTGTTCCTGATGGACTCACCACAGCCTTACAGCGTCTCTAAAAAGGGTTAACTCATGAGGAGAGTTGGATTGGCACGTTCAAGTCAGCACCTGTACAGTGTATGAGGCATACAAGGCATACAGACTTTGAATTGGATTTTAGTTGACTACGTTCAAGGGTCCAGGATGCCAAAATAGGTGTGACAGTTTGAAACATTTTTTAGTTTGCTGCTTTCCCTTTGATCCAGTTGGAAGAATGTATTGTTGATTCGGATACAATACTGCCTTTGAGAGGAACCCCTTAGTGCGGGGCACTTCACATATCTGCTACCTGGAGAATTGCTTTGTGTCCCACTGTTTAAACAAATAATTAAAAAGAAATAAAAGCAAAAAGTATGATGTTCTTCACTTGAACTAATCAAATACAATAGGTTATAAATTGTGTATTGTAAATAAAAGTTCACTCTGTGAGTGCACATTTTGGTAAATTATTTATTTATGTTAGCATTTAAAAGTTTAAAAAAATGCATTTGACCAGGATATAAATGAGGTATGTTGGACATGGCTTTGCTTTATACCTTGATATTAAAACTGGTGTTTCATCCTGGTATTTTAAAGCTGCTTTGAATTTTTTTTTAATGTAAACTAACCTCCTGCATGACAGAGGTTAAAATTTTGTCTGCACTTGAGTTCACTTGGGTTTACATTTGAAATGTGCATGTTTATTTATACAGATTTCAATAAAGCTATTCAAGGCCTTATCCAGTCTTCCAGTTTCTTACAAATTCTTTCCCTGCAGCCTTTGTGCAATGTGTAGTCTTTGTTTAATCAGAAGAGCTCTATTATCCTTGGTTATGAAATGGTTATTTAATGACCAACGTAGAGTGAGGTTAGCAGTATTTCTGCAAGATAGAATGTGTAAAATGAATTCTCTTCTGTTATTACCTGTCTCTAAAACATTTATAAAGCAGCAGAAAAATGACTTCAGGTCAAGAAAAACAAGATTACTCCAAAAAAAATGCAGTGGCAATAATGAATGGTCAAATAAGGATCAAGTAAAAAGCTATTATCTTTGGCATGGTTGATGGAAGGAAACAATGTATTAAATATTAGACCATCTGATAAGTTTGGGGAAAAAGAATAATATGAGCCTTTGGGCAGGGACCCTATAATCCAAACCTGAAATACAAAAATAAATAAATAAAAAGGTAAATACAAAATAGAAATAGAGCTTCTGGGTTTAATGTGGTTATATTAGACCACCTGAGAGAGGAATTATCTGTGAACTGGAGGCAATAACTCTAGAGAAGGGAGATGCATCTCTGAATACCAGCTACACGTCTACTGTCCTACAAGGAGAGTGCTTTGCATTCATATGTACGTGGATTTTTCCATATCTGGTTAGCCTAGGACTTGGGAAGTAACGAAAGAGTTTGCATCATCCTTTTTTATGAATGAAAATTTCTAAAAGCTGCATTGCCAAATGTCATATGAGTTCCTTCAGCGTGTCCATACTGGTGCAAAGCAAGCTCCTTGCACGTCCACATACACCAAATAGGAGTAGTCTCTGCTTGAGGAAAAGCTCAAAACGCGTCCATGCATTTCCACAATACCCCTATAAACTCTGCCTTAAATCAGATCCTCAGCCCAAACATGTTGATTTCCCAGAATTTGAGTTACTTTGTCTTCCAAAGATGAGATCAGGACTGGCAATCTTTCGGGCTGATAGTGCTTCTAGTAGAGAACCTGTCTTTGCAACACTGAAGAATCATCATCCGTGCCTTTTCCTTCCACCTGCCCCACATAACTTCAATACCCAAAAAGCCTTGGTTGGTCCTAGAAGGGCTATGAGCCCTTCACAGCTTTGCTGTGTCTGCTGCTCCATCCTGTCCAGCCTTGCTTCAGGGTAGCCTGTTGACATATCTGTGGGTCTAACACAACCACGTTATATCTCAAAGCAATTTTTAACTCTCCATGATCAGCTTTGAAAATTTCTGTTTGTGGTGGACCTTAGGGAGAGCTTGTATAGCTACAGACCCTCACAGCTTCTTTGTTTTTTGCAGCTGTATTGGCTGACCTTATGAGAAATCTTTCTATGTGGAGTTTACGTCTTTAGACTACTCGAGCTGTAACATTTCTGCTGCTTGTATGAGGCTTTCTCAAGTTTAGGACAAAAACAAATAAACTCTCACTTTGCTTTTAAATATGACAATCTTGAGTCAATTTTTTGTTAGAAAAAGGGGAGGATATTCAAATTATTTAAGTGGCATCTAAACATAATGCTTGCTACTGAATATCATGATTAAGACATCATGATTACATCTATAGCTCATAATCTGTCTTGCAGGCAAAAATCTGCTAAAGTTAGTATTAATATTTCCTACAAAAGTCTTTAAAACCCAATCTGGCATCACAAGTTACAGTAGAGAGACTTGGTCTCTTGAAAAAAAGCTTCAGCTCTTGGTTCTTACGGCACCACGCAAAGGCTGCTCCACTGATTGTGTGAGTGGTTGTCCCCCAAAGGATGCGGCACTTTATGCTGCAGGTCGCTGTGGGAGCTTCATCATTATTTTGGAAAAAAATGTGATGTAGAATAGTACTGGAAAAGTATGAATGAGGCCATATCTGATACAGGCTATGATTGCTTGAAATAGTGATAGCAAAAATCTTTTTTGTATTTATTGGAAGTATAGGAAAACAGTAGGTGGCAGTTTTAGAAATAATCTTAAGAGAATGAAGTATTGTCTAACTCATTGAGTAAATTGGGTCAATGACTTGGACGAGGGCACTGAGTGCACCCTCAGCAACTCTGCAAATGACACCAAACTGGATGGAGTGGCCAACACTCCCGAGGGCTGCACTGCCATTCAGAGGGACCTAGACAGGATGGAGAGGTGAGCAGAGAGGAACCTTATGAGGTTCAACAAGGACAAGTGCAGGGTCCTGCACCTGGGAGGTGCAGGCACCAGGACAGATTAGGAATTGGCCTGATGGAAAGCAGCTCCATGCAGAGGGATTCTTCCAAAGCCACCTGGATGCCACCCTGTGCCACGTGCTCTGGGTGTCCCTGCTGGAGCAGGGGGGTTGGACTAGATGATCTCTAGAGGTCCTTTCCAGCCTCAACCATTCTGTGATTCTGTGAAAATTAAACTGCTTACTAATGACAATGCAGAAGTTTAGCAAAGGAATTAGGAATGCATTACTATAGGATGGTGGTTCATATACCAGAAAGGAGCAAATGTTCCTAAATCATGTGCAGCCTTCACTGCTGCACAAGCTGTGGTGCAGAGGTTCCTAGTGAAAGCATTTGTCCTTGGTTACATAAGCAGAAATTATAAATTTATTTAATCTTCCAAGATCAGTGGAAAGGAGCATACTGGTAAAACAGACCATTTGAGCTATTGCCATTTGAAAGTAAAGGTGAAAACTGGGAGGCATCGAAGAAAGAAGTTCCAAGTCCTGTGGAAATGCATTTGCACTAACAGACATAACAGCTGTTTTCTCTGAGAACAGCTCAGGAGTGACTCAATGCGTGTGCATTGCTCTACATGCAGCTGTTCCCCTGCTCTAGAAGGGGTCTTGGAATGGAGAGCAGTGTTCAAAGAATTAGTGGTTCAAAACTGAAACAAGACGAACTGCAAACACAGACAAGCGTCCTGATGTTTAATGTAAATAATTTTTTAGCAGTGAGAGGAAAAAAACAATGGAACAACCAGCACGGGGAAGTGATGGATTCTGTGTTATATCCAGGCTGAAACCTTTTCTGGACTAAATAGTGTGAAATGTAATAACCTTCTACTGCCAGGATGAAGGCAAAATCTGAATTATCTGCTGTAGCTTTGGAATCTCTGAATCTGTCATTACCTCATTCTCCTCAGAGAAATGTTCCTGCCTGTTCAGACCAAATGACACCATTTAATAAATCAATCAAATGTTTGATTGAATGGTAATTTCCTCTGAGGCCAATGTGTTTTGAGACAAGGCCTTCACTCACAAGTGTTATTACCATTTGTCAGCATGGGAATAAAACCTGAGCTGTTGTTTCAATATAGGAAAAGGGTTTTTTTTTTTTTTTTTTTTTTCTTTCTTTCTTTGAGTGCTGGCTCTACTGACATGAAAAATCCCATTCACGAAGCACCACCAGACACATCTGGAATGACTTCTGTGATTTACTGCCATTTCCTCGGTGTAGCTCTCCCTCCAGTTTACTTCCTAAACTCAAACACAAGCCTTCCTCTTCATCCTTGCTGGATAAAAAAGTGCTGCAGACTTCTGCTAATGAACAAGTTCAGACAGGTCTGTGTTGAAAAATCCACAGTTCCTCCAAAAGTAAAATTGAAAACTACAAATCACACAAATAAAATGCAGTCTGCTGCCTGATCTGAGGGCAGGAAGCAGTTTTTCTTCAGAACTCAGTGAAAGAGTGTGCGGGAGGAAGAATTCAGATGAGTCGTATGAGTTGTTAACATCTGTCAATGTTGCAAAATACATCCCACTCCGGGGGTGTTGGCTAAATGTCAGTGTTGTTCTCAACTGAGGAGAAAATCTGCAAATACACGGGACAGTGATTTGTAATTCTGCATCAGCTGGGCTCCATAAGAGCAAATACAAACAAAACGGTATCTTCTGCCAGCTAAGTTGTAGTTTCTCATTGGTATTCAAGAAACATACCGTCTAATAGTGTTTATACAATATTAGTATTCTTGGGCAATTTGCTGAATAGATAAAAAAGATCTTTGAGTCCTATTTTAGTTCTGCTCCTCTGATTCCAAAGTTATGGAAACTACAGTTTCCATATAACTTAATATAACTCTGCTATATGTGAACATGTCAATAAAAGCTGCAAAACACAGTTGAATTCCCAAATCAAATGTAGTGTCACCGTGCATGCAGACTCATTGCGAATGACTTAATTGCTGCTCAGGGAGGTAAACATCCACGTGAACCTATTCATCAGGTGAGACTAATGTCCTGTGTAACTTTGCCATGAATGTCATGCATCCCAAACACCAACTCTAGCAGCAAGTTGAAACAGCCCCAAGTTCAGTCCTTGGCCTTATGGGTTTGCAAGTGCAGATACGGGTGAAAGTTTTTGCCTATTTTACTTGGTGCTGGCTGCTATTTGAGCTTTCCTGGGAGGTGACGGGCCACCCGTCCCGCAGCGGACGCGCTGCTCCGCTTCCTTCGCGTGGATTTCCCCCGCACTCCCTCCTTTCGGCAGCACGAGGGGATCTGCCCCAGGTTTCTCTGCGCCAGGCAGCTGCACACTGACCTCAAAGCAATCATTCAGAGCAAGGATTTCTAACGCACTCGTGACCAGAGGGCTTAAGAGGCAAGACCAGATTTAAAAACGCTGGAAGGATTTTGACAAGGTTGAAGCCAAGTGGGGAGAAAGCAAAAAGCAATTTCAATGCAGCTTTTGTTAATTGTCTTTGATTTGGGATAACAAGGTAATACAACACTTTTAATGATAGCTTATTTTGAACAACCAAACGTTGCCTACTAGAGGATCCTATAGAAATTTAACGTGTAAAACACCACTCTCATTACAATCATTTTAGTATCACAAGTTTTTATTTTATGTCAAAAAGAAATAAAGCAAGCCTATGAAGAAACATGTGACTTTTAGTAAAAAGGAAGAAGCATCTTGGACCTCCTTGAAGGTCTCAGAACTCAACTGGACGTGACCCTGGCTAACACGTGTCCACCTGACCCTTCTTTGAGCAGGAGGATGGACCAGAGGGTCTGTTCCAATCTGAACAGTTTCTGTTAGGCTGGACATGAGTTCTGCCCAGGCTCACCTAGCAGCATGTTAGAAAAACAAAAAAAAATATTCCTGAACGGGTCTCAAAGCCTACCAGCACTCAGCATCTTTTGTCCATCAAACACCGATACAGGAGCAACCTAAGCACAAATGCTCTCATGCACCAGCATTTACAAAGCTCGAACCTGGAGTCAAAAGTGTATCTGGACTGGCAATAATCGCAGTTTGATTTTCACTTCTATTTCCCTTTAAATAATTCTGTACCATGAATGTGCTTTCATATATGTGAATGTTTTTTTTTTTTTTGTCTTATTGTAAAAGAAAAGCATTTCTGTGCTAAAAAAAAAAAAAAAAGTTTTGTTTTCCAAACACTCAATAAATGTTGTGAACTTTTTAGATGAATCAAACTTATTTATGGACAGTTAATAAAGATATTTTGATCTAGTACGATTATTCACATTTCCAAGCTCCAAACACAAGTCACAAATAACCAATGAGATAAACACAACAGAATTTTCTTTATAAAATATTTATTCTGAGGTGTTGAATTAACTGATTTTTACAAAGTCTGATATTACTTTTTTTTTTTAATATAGGAAATAATATCTTACAAGTTGCCTTAAAGAAATGTAACCTGAGAGACTTCTGTAATATTTTTGAGATAAGGTGGCTAAAATTAAGAGACAAACCAAAGCAATCTGTAGAACCATCTACTAAAGGAAGCTTTTGCTTATCCTGTCTATGTAACCTTTGGATTTCTGTTTGTTTGGAGCCTCATGCTCAGACAGTTGTTGTCACACAGAAAGTGCAGTTTTTATTATGTAAATTGCTCTCTATCAAGTGTCATAGACTACAGTGTCTATGTTTTCCCAGTAGCTTTCAACAATGTTATTAGGACTTGATTGACATGATATTCTTTCTTTGAAATAAAATGTTCACATAGAGATATCAACTCAATTTATTTAGCCAACAAAGTCTTCCAAAAAAAAAAAGTTATATGAGAAGAAATATACAGATAAAAGAGAGCAAAGCACATTTAACACATAAATTGAATATAAAGAATCCATTCCGGAGCAGATAGATACACCAAGCATTCAAATGGCAGCCATGGTGTGTAGTAGTAGTAGTAGTAGCAGTAGCAGTAGTAGTAGTAGTAGTGCGCAGAATGTCTCCTACACGCTAGCAGGAGACAAAAGCAAAACAACTCATGGCAAAGAGAAAGAAGTGGGGCAGAAATGTGAATTAATGAGAAAACGATGAATCAAAGCTAAGAAGACAAGGGCAGGAGTATGGAAGAGACTAGACAGCATGAATACAAAAGACCAATGTAACTAGCAAGTAGCTGTAATATGTTAATAAGAATATGGTATAGGATTTCAAATACATGGCATGAAAGCAGAATCCAGTGATTAAAAACAAAGCAAATATTAAAAAAGTGACTATCAGGCAGCTGAGAAGTGAAATGTGCCTTGTCCTGTAGGGAAAGAAAACAAAACATAGTGCAGTTCCCAGCAGTGGATTTAAATTCTTAGCAGACACGAAAAAACAAACAAACACACTAGAAATGAAACAATTTTCAGGTGATTCAAACATGTTACGAGGGTATTTTGAAATAATGGAATATAGAAAAGTCTCACTACTTTTTTTACATGAGCTCTCACTCATCATTATCTAGAAAACTGCTGTTTATCTCTCCTAGCACTGGATGACGTACTGAGGAGAGCTGCAGTGTGGGCAAACACATACTTTGGAGAACACATTTACAAGGGAAAGCTCCACATGTCTTGAAGAGCTAAAAATGAAGTGTTATGGTCTCTGAAACACTAACTTTACCAGTAACACTGGTCCAGAGCTTTGTAAGACCTTCGAGCCCCCCATACCAACATGTGACTGAACTGATCGTGAGCACAGTGTAATTTTAGTGGGATTAGTCAACACAGTCTCCTAAAAACACAAAGAGCCACAGGAATCTCCTGCTGATCCAGCCGCCAACAGGAGGCCAGGTGGGAGAACGGGTGCCCATGCTCCCTGCACACGACTTGAGAATTAGCTCCTGGGCTTGGCTCTTGGTGGGAATGAGGAAGAGCCAGAACTGGAATTTCCTCTGCCTGAGTGAGGCCAAAAACATGTCCGGCCACTGGCGCGAGGAGGCAGCCAAGTTCACCCCACTCACTAACTCCTAAAAAGGGCTCTGATCTGTGAAATACTTAATACAGCTGGAAATACTCCCCAAATTCTAATGATAACTGTGAAATTGCAGCATGTATACCTGGATGCAGGTGCATCTGCTTCTCCATGACCTACTTTATTTGGGATGACACACACTTACATGTGGAGGTGGCCTTATAATTATTTTACCACGAAGAAAAGCTGGCGGCTGTTTATGATTGGATTTCTGGGATGTCTTCCAAACTCTCTGTGAAGTAGGTTCTTTTTGTGTCTCTGTTTTGACTTAACCTCAGTAACAAAATTCTTTCACGTTGTTGCTTATAAAAAAACAACTGCACGCGCAGCCACGCAAATATTTACACAAATGGCAAAGTCCTCTGCATGAAATCAAGAAAAGGGAGCGTTTCAAGAGGGCCCTTGATATACCAAGAAGCCCTTGATAACTCCCTAATCCATTTAACTTAGAGAGACCTGCCCATAGTAACGGAGTGGTCACATTTCAGTTAGCTGTGGGGCCAGCTGGGCTGGAGGTGACCACACGTAACTGGCTACATTGAGTCTTTTCTTGACCCACTTGAGGGTGCTGCAGACGAAGTAGGTCATATTGCCAGCGTAATGTGAGGAGGAAAACAGAAGGGCAGGCAGAGCGCCGGCCTCCGCGCCACTCGCGCGGTCAGATGTGTGCGGCGCAGAGGCCGCTCCGGGCAGGTGCTCTCCCTGCAAAGGGCCCAACACCTCACCCAGAAGCTGGAACTCCTGTCCTAACAGCATCTGGCTGCAGTGCAGAGACGTCCCTGGGGATGCGCCTGGGAAAGCAGAGAGCGGCTGCTCCTCCCTGTGGCAGGAGCACGCGGGAACCCCCTTCCCTTTCGTGCTTTGCGAGGAGCAGCTTTTCTTGGCTATTGTGCGTCCGGAAATATTTTAGTACTTTCATGCAAGCTCAAGAAGAGATAAAAAGTAAAAGATTAAAAATACTTGAGGAATTCTCTTTGGCAAATACTTGGGAGAGGAGCAGAACAAAGAGACTGCAGCACAAATGTTTATTTCTGACATCCCTGACAGGCATTTCTACACCACGTGCTCTTCCCTCACAATAAGATATTCAAGGAAAGACTTCCCGAGGCAGTGCAGCTGAATCCACAGCCCAGATGTTCAGCAGGAGATTTCTCAATGTAAGCAATTGTCGTGTCATCTGTAACACAGTTTCTCCATTCCCTCCACTTGGCACAAAAAAAAATGTATTGTGTACCTACTGTGTTACAGGCTGCATCTCTTTGTCTGCAGAGAAAATTCACAGGTGCTGCCTGAACAGATACAATAAGTCAGTTATCTAGTCAGTAAGATAATACTTACTGTGTAAGAGAATGCAAGTTTCATGGGTACAGTGCAATTTACTTGGCAAGTCAGGCACACGCTCCTTGTACAGCCGGGAAAAGTTACATAGTCTATTCTCCCTCATCCCCACTAGTAAAATAGACATGAAGAGCAAGGGAGCTGCTGCTAACTCCCTGCCAATATCGTGTATCTGTTGCACTGTCAGCTCCATCAGCAAATTAATGCAAGCAGGGACCACAGAGCTTTCTCAGAGAAAGCCTAAGCAGGTTCAGCTGATTCAAAGAGCAGAATTCTAAAGGACAACACACACAATTAGAAAATTCAGATGAGATTCAAACAGGAAAGGGGCTCTCCAAGGGAAAAAATATTGTCCTTCCACCATCCTGAGTCCCCATTCTATTGCCACAGTGAAGTCTGATATTGTTGTGTCCTTGCTCACTGGCGAGACACCCATTTTCTAAGTCTAAAGCTGTGTATGTCTATTAGGATGGACTGTAGCTATGAGTAGATGGCCGGTATTAACCTAGCTTAGAGCTAGGCCATTTCTAATGTGATAGAAACGAGTGATGCACCTCATTTGGAATTATCATGAACAGTGGACCCAAGAGGTAATTGAATGAATCATAAGTCTCATGAGCATTTTTGATGGTAATCAAGGTCATAAACCCACTCTGAATTATTCCCATCACTCACTGTCCATCGCAAAATAACATGTAATTTAATAACAAAGGAAATAACAATATAATAACCATAGCACCATACAAAGCTTAACAGCTAATTATCATTTTCACATGCTAGTCAAAAACAGGCCCTCAGAGACATCCACAAAAGCTGTTCCACTTACTGACTCAAGTGACTTAAAAGGAAATTGAGACATGAAAAAAATGGAAGAATTAAACAGGACATGTCTAACAATAATGTAAAGGTTTGTTGTTTTACAGAGCAAACAATTTCTAAATGATAAAAATTAAACAGATTTTTCATCACACTGTCAGGGAGAAGTTCAAAGACTTTGAGGGGAGCGGGCAAGGAAACAATGCTCAAAAAATCTACAGATTTTAGGAATAAAGGTCTTTAGGAATAAAGACCATAAATAATTTTTGCATCTGGTCCTTTTTCTTTCCTGATCTGCAGAACTGAGGCATTTATGACTAACCAAAAGGGTGGGAGGTCAGCCTAAAACTCCTTAAAAAAAACCAAAACAACAACAACAACAAAAAAAAAACCACACAACTTATATGTTGCATTGAATACAGGTCACAAGGTTGCTGTCAAATCATTGTAAACGCAAAGCACCTACAGCATGTTCCAATGCTGTGCCACTACACGTTTGGAATAAAACAGTTCAGCAGCAAGTACTATAATGTACAAACTAATATGATAAAATAAGTAATAGCATAAAGGAATCTGCTTTTAATTTAGAATCCAGTAGACAGTATTAATTAAAACACACACAGATACAAAAAGCATTTATTTCTAAGAGAATTTCATCACATTTACTCTAGCTGTTCCTCTCAGAGCGGCAGAGTGAAGTTTTACCCAAACCAGAGGCCACCGCGTCCTCCCTCTCCGAGGCAGACGCAGCAGCCTGAGCTGGACACGCTCCGTGTCCTCCTCTGAGCTGCACGGGTGCATCCGCCTTGCCCATGCCCCCTGAGCCTATGCCCTCAGTACCCTTAGCTTCAGAAATAAAGAGATTTCTCTGACAGGAAAAGTGAAGAAAAAAAAATCTGCTGCTATGGCTTTAAGTTTTTTTTTTTTTTAAGCATCTATCTTTAAGTTAGCTTTTGAAGCATTCACAACATAAGGGTACAGCAGTAGTCCCCTACCCAAGTCGACTGCTTACCATACGGTTTTTTTTTCGTTAAGCATGAGTAAAACGTGCACAAAATCAGCCTACCCGCACCGACTGCTGCACACTGAGTTACCGCTTTTAAATGCGCCTCACCCAACTCCTCTCCCTGGCCTCACCACGGCGAGCGGGCAAACACGGAGCAGCCTTCACCCACCGGCCAGCAGAAGGGAAAACCTGCAGGAGACGTGAAGCGCTTCACAAAAACGACAAAAACAACAAACACCAAAGCAAGGCCGCCGGGAGCGCCCGCCTCAGGGCGCTCAGCGCCGCCATCCCCCCGTAATGGCGGCGCCCCGCCGTGATGGCGGCAGCACCCCCGGCCCACGCCGCCTCCCGCGGCGCTTTCCAAGGCGCCGTTTGCCGCGAACGGGCCCCGCGGGCCCCGCACCGGAGCCTCCCCGGCAGCGGCGCCGCTCTCCCCGCCCCGGCGCCCGGCATTGTGGGAGCGGCGGCGGCCGCGGCGGCGGCGCGCGGGGCGGGGCGGGCGGCGGGGCCGCCGTGACGGGTTCCGGCGCTGGGGCGCAGACGTGTCGGGCCGCGTCGCTGGGGGAGAGGCGCCGCCGCCGCCCCCTCTGTCCCGTCCCGTCCCGTCCCGTCCGATCAGCTCCCGCCGCGGCCCCCCCGGCGGCGCCGCCGCCATGTCCGGCACGAGCAGCCCCGAGGCCGTGAAGAAGCTGCTGGAAAACATGCAGGGAGACCTGCGCGGCCTGAGCCTGGAGTGCCGCAAGAAATTCCCCCCCGTGAAGGAGGTGAGCGCCCGGCGAGCCCCGGCCCGGGCGGCAGCGCCGCGGGCCGCGGGGGGCAGCGCGCCCGGCGCCGCGGTCGGCCGTGCCCTGAGCGCGCGCGTCCTCCGAGGCGGCGCCCTCCGTGCCCCCCGGGCCGGGCGGCGTGTTATTATTTGTTTACTTTTTAAACAGTGAATTTAACTTTTTCTCTGTCGGCTGTTTGTGAGTTGCCACTTCTTAAGGTGTATTTTTCCACGCAGCGTTGGAAGGAAAAACGGGGATTAGGTTGCGGAGCTGGAAAGGCACCCGTGAGGATACGGAGAAGGCACTGCCAGTTTGGGAGGAAGGAACTGCATGAGTGACGTGACTTTGGTAGTTTGTATTAAATGTGCTATCGCTTCATTAGAACTGATCCCAAAACAAGTGCATTGAAGCTAGTGACTGTGCTGCTTTGAAAGGCATAAAGTGATACCCTTTAGCGGAGCGTTTTTTTTATGTGTGTGTATATATATATATGTACATATATATATGACAGGTTGCAGAAGAGTACCAGTGTGTCTGAGGAACTGTGTGGGTCACCTTTAATCAGGAAAAGGTTGTGGTTGTTTGAAAAAGGCCCGTGTGTGTTTTAGAGGGAGGGTGAGATTCCGTTTCCACATTTTCCAATGAATTAATGCGAGGCTTTGTAAGCTATTAAGTTGCTGAACCGCTTTCTGCACTGTAGATCTTCAAGATCTACAAAGGAGATGGGCAATGTAATTCTGAAGTTGTTATTTTTAATACTGCATCATTATAGCTGCTGCGCAGGAGATTGAAATAACCACTGCACACACGGTTTGTACCGTTTGCTTGTTGCTCATGCTCAGCGTATTCCTGTGTGAGAATTCTTGTGTTCTCTTTTGCATCTTGACAGCAGTTTATGTAGCTTACCTTGCTACTAAAAACGTTTTGAATCGTGTTTTCCACAGTTGTGTGACGTTTGGATAGGGGGTATTTACGGAGCAGCAGTGGCCGGTGTTCCCAGAGAGAGAGGTGGGACTTTCTCTGAAAGCAGCGAGTTGTGGGTCCATAAGGCAGTCTGAGGTGAGCGACCACAGTCCTGTACAGGATCTGCTGTAGAGTTGTGAGGAAGTAAGGCTGTTTCCTGCTCCTGGGAGCCTTTTTTTTTTTTTTTTTTTTTCCCTCCCCTCCTGTCTCTGTTGTTTTAAAGAAAACTGGTATCCTGCTTTTCTGTCTGTCAGATATCCGCTGATGAATTAGTATTTGAATCATACATGTTGGTTCCAGTGGTCAGAGGAGCTGAATGGTCTTCTTACTCACTTGGAACAGCGCCAGTTTTTTGAACTACTTTTAAACATAGGCTTCTTTACATTGATTGCTAATAACTTATCTCACCGTATACTTACAATATAACTACTGTTCTCATTACCACCTCATGCCATGTAGCTTATGTGCTTATCTTGCAGCTCTGTGTGTCTCTGTCTCACGTCTTAAGGATGTGATAAAGCTATTGAAAAATAGGCAGTCTAAAACTAATAGTTACAAGCTCTGTTTTAGTTGTTAGAAAGATTTGATAAACACTGTGTGTAAACTGCTTCTAATAATCCTTTCAGTTTCTGAAGACAAGTTTGCTCACAGCTATTTGTTATCATCAGCCCTTTCTAAAATTATTTCTGCCTATTCTGTTTGTTCGGTTTTTTTACATTAACAGTGCTAATGGAAATTCTGCGAAATGAATTTACTTGGTAGTTTGCTGCTGATGAAGGGAGTAGTGTAGTTCTCATTTCTGCTGGCTGCTCAGCTGATTAATGAGAATACAACCTTCTTGGATCAGTACTGTTGGTTAGAAAGTGGCATGATCAGAAAACTAATGCCTCTTTTAATCGTGTAGGATTTTAGTTTTCACCTTTTAAATGTGTTTGTAATTTACATGTAGCATAGTAATTCACATGTTACACACGTACATACGCATGTATGTTTATATATAAAATGCACGTTGTATAGCTAATGCCATATTTATTATATCTACAAAGATATAAGAAATCTACGTATATGTCTTATATTTACAAAGATATAATACCTACAGAGATAGAAAGCAAAATAGTACCGCATAATTTTTTGAATAGTCAGGTAGGTGGCACAGAGAGCTATTTCCGAATAGGGAGGTCAGCAGAAAAGGAATAATTGAAATCTGAGAGATTTAGACCTTCTCATCCAGGTGCCCAAATTGAGATTTTAAGACCTTGGTGGGAATGAAACCTGAACTCTTCAGTGCTAGTGTTTTTAGCACTTTTGTATAGTTTCAATTACTCTTGAGTCTGTAAAGTTTTCTTAGTAAGTCATATTTATGAAGAGATCATGTAGTTCTTAAGACGTGTCACTTCTAAAAGCAAATTTTTGAAGTTTCTCCTAATGCTCTAGTGATCTGTTAGGAAACCTTAAAACTATTGACTGTCTCCCCATGTTAAACTTGTTAAACTTGTTAAAGGTTAAACTTGTGTTACATGCCACAAGTATGTAGCAAACCCTGAAATTTCCTTCCCCTTACAAACAGAAAGAATTTCTCCCTGTGAAATAACAGCATGTGTTTTTGCCCCCAAAGCAGCCTAGATGCATCTGTGCTGTCTATGTAGAGGTTATGCATGTGAGCAGAGCCGTTTGTTTTGCTCGATCGTGTTCCTTAGTGCTGTGCAAAATGAGAACTAAGGAGAGAATTTGTGGATTTGACATTATGGTGCTTGGCAATGTTTTGGGAGTAACCCTGTGCTAGACTTGCCTTTTTTTTTTTTTTTTTAATGTATGGAGAATACTGTTTTCTCTTGGCTTTCAGACCAATGCTGTTGTCAGGATTTTCTTGTCTTGACCAACAAGTGTTGTGGTGACTGCATGTCTGTGAAATGCCCAAACCGTTTGTGTTGGCAGATGTGCAGCTAATGACACTGCTGAAAAACATCCTCCTGTTTTCACAGTGTGAGCAGCCAGCAAGGTACCAGCAACAGCTGCACCCATATTATATCAAGTAATGTGATGCTTCACCTGGAAGACAGCATAATTTGGCCCTAATTCTCTGTCTTTGATATGGTCGGGCTTGGGCTTCGTTCGTTATTAATACACAGCAGTGCTTAACTTCTGGCTCTGGGTTGACCTGCATAGTGCATGTGCCTGAGCTCGGGCTAAGCTCTTCTAACTTGCTAGTGACTGCAGGTGGAATATCCTGTGCTGGGTGTGTGCCAAGGCAGGCAGTCCTGCTTTAAACCATCATCTTGAGTAATTGTTGTGCCATCATCTCCAATAATTGAGCAGAAGTGCTTCAGGTCTTTTTTTTTTTTTTTTTTTTCCCCTAAAACAAGAAATCCTTAGTTAAAAAAAAAAAAAAAGCTTAGAAATGGAACTGGTGTACGACTTTGTCTTATCATAATATTGAAAATTTAGTGTGTTAAATCAATTAGCTACTGTTTCTTATTCTGTTTGAAACTACGATTCTCTACGTAGCATATGATTTGATTAGATGATTTGGTTGGATAAGGAGCTTTGCAAATACAGTGGGA
This sequence comes from Tinamus guttatus, assembly GCF_059628265.1. NCBI lineage: Eukaryota > Metazoa > Chordata > Aves > Tinamiformes > Tinamidae > Tinamus > Tinamus guttatus. The sequence continues at coordinate 216,312 of NW_028288902.1, read as the reverse complement.
AATATTTATATTTAACAAATAAATGAAATGAAGAGGCAGGAGGAAGCATACCAAAACCTTAGTCTCATCCTGAATGTCTGACTTTTCAGTCTTGTAACTGCATGATGTCTGTGTAGATCCAGCCATCTGAGTTTTCTAAGTAGGCTTGTAGCCTCTAGATTGAAACAAGACTTTTGTTTTCTTTCTTTCTTTTTTTTTAACTAACAGTTAAAACCAAGGGAGCTAACAAAGCACTGAAAAACAGTTTAACCCTGGCCGAGCTCTCTGCCCAGTTGCAGGAACGTTTGTGCGGGGAGAAGAGGGGCAAGGAAAGGGCAGGCAGGTTGGAGAAGAGCTTGGGTGACTGCTCGCCATGCATGGCCAGCGCTGGAAGGGGTTGTTGCGCTTGCCACTCAGCAGCCCTTTCGTTGTTTGGAAGTTGCAGCATCTTCAGGAAGTTTGCTGCTGGAGTAACTTGGAACAGTGGATGTGGAATGAAACAAAGTTCTACTTCTCCCAGCTTTAGATGGGCACTTGGTAAAGCAATACTTCTTTAGCTTGGAATGTTTCGCTGAAAGTGCTCTCTAGAACACAGTTTCATTGATGCATTTCTTTCTTTGAAGCCCACCTCTCTCTGTATGAAGATATGTTTGGCAGCTACATCCACTTAAGTAAGTCATAGTGCTGGAATAATTTACTGATACTGAAAAGATTTAGTGTTAATGCTGAAAAAATAGTTTGAAAGTTTCTGATACTATTGGGTAGTAGAATGAATTCAATTGTAAGGTTATATTGCAATATTTGCACATTACAGAAGCTAATTAGGTTTATAGTTTTCAAGTGGTCTTCAGATATTCATATAGATAAATCTTGACTTTGATTCCTGATGCAACTGCAATGAATAGTAAAAAAATAAGTGGTGTATTAATGTTAGCTATTTGTTTTGCAATAGCAATGGTATTTCAGCAGGTCTGTTGACTGTAATCTGGTAGACAAAGTGGAGAGACATTAAGAAAGAAAAAGATGTGCAGCAATGCCTTGTTATTTGTCCCTTTGAATCGCTTGATATTGCTAGTTTTTAGTATTAGCGGGTTTGAGAGAGCTCTGTTCATTCTACATCACAATGGAAAAAGAGGAAACAAATGGATTGGGCATAGAACAAGCCTTAATATGTAAATTATTTGTTGTATGGGTAACTAGGTTTTGATGGGGTTTCTTGCTTTATTTTTCCACGAAAAATGTGTTAAGTAGTCCTGAAGCGATAGGGAACCTAACGTGCAGTGAGCTTTCCAAGTTGGTTAATTTTCAGATCTATACGGCATTAATTCAGAAAGATGCAAATACTGTATACATAGATGTTTTATTTGGTTTAATGAGTCAACGCTTAGCTATTTTTTGGAAATCCGCCTGAGATGGAGGAACTGTAAAATGCATATTTTTGTAATTAGGCAGCTTCCACTCAAGCATGTGTCTAGCACATGTGGCTGGAAATTGTTCTGTAGAGTTCCCTGGTCGCCAGCTAGTAGCTGAGCTGGTAAAATCAAACAGGTGAGTCCTAGTATTTCCTACAGTCCCATTTTTTTATTGCTCACATTTATCAGTTGCCAAGTCTGCTAGCTTCATGTAAGGAATCAGTTAATGTAGCTGCGTGTGTATGGTGGGGTTTTTTTTTTTGTTTGTTTGTTTTATTTTCTTCAAAATAATTGGTGCTCAGTAATACTTTTTTAAATAAATTCTTTTTAAAAATACATTGTTACGTTTCTGGGAGGCCACAATCTTCTGTTCAAATGTCTTCTAAGTCTCGATTTTTATTATAATCTTAAATTTCATGTGACCTTTTTTCTTCCTTCTGCTTTTTAGTCTTTGATAATAAATGCCTTGTCTTCAAGAAGGGCTGACATTATGCTTGTAGATGTCTCTATCATATAGTATCTTAAAACTTTAATACATCATTCTTACTATCCTAAAATATAAAATCCAGTATTTACAGAACTTATGAAAAAGCTTTCTGTACCTCAGTCTATCTGTAAACTTCTAAAGGTAAAATTTGGTGCAGGATTAAGATGCATATTCTTGGTCCCTTCATTGATCACATATGCTCTGTTCAGTATGGAAATATAGTCAGTACAGTCAGTGGAGCCGGGCTTTTTCAGAGAACCTTGCCGTCCACGTGTAGGTATTTTTGCTGCTTGAGATGCCCTGATGTGTTTTGCTTGTTCTGCAGCAGCAATTCCAGGAAGGAATGCATCTGCCATGCATTGTGCACTGTGTCCTGCCGTATGCATGTCGATATAGAGGCCCAGTCTTGGACAACTGCACTGAGCACCTGCTGGTGGGTCAGTTCAATTAGCGTAAGGAGGTCCTTTAGGAACTAAGGAGCAGTCAGTAAGGACTAAATTTCCATTGTAATCAAAGTCTAGATACTTAAATTCTTGTGTCTTAGTCTCAGAGTGAATTCCTTTCCACTCCCGTGGCCCCCTGAAGTTTATACAGGAAACCTGTGTTTTGGAAAATAGATTTTGGAGACCCAGGTTCTAACCTAGTGTCCAAACTGTGACTGTGGCTTCTTTCTACCAGGTGCCAGGCAAGCAGTCACTGGTTTACAGTCTCTGACTGGGTGGCTCTGAAAATAGTGTGTGTGGCAATGCATCAAGCCCTTTCCGGTCCCATCTGTTCTGATCAACAAGCTGAATATAAAATCAGTCTAAACTTCAAGTGCAAATTGTGTAAAATCATGATTGTTTTGATAAAAACAAGTCATGAAAACTCAAATGCTCTATTTCAGTGACTTTTATAATCAAATGTGTTGTACTTGATGAATTCTTCAAAAAATACATTAATACTTGGCATGGACTTTATTAAATAACCATATGGCCTAGTGTACAACACAGTCAGAATGTACACAATATTTCTTATATATTTTATATACACTTATATGTGTACATTACAAAGCAAGAGAGAGGCTTGACTAAGAAATTTTACTAAGTGGTTGTTTCTTCTCTATCAGCTCTTGGTGAACATCGTTCTTTACATTTCCATCAGTGCAGCTCAATAGTCTGTTGATTTGTAAGTGATGGTTTTCCAGCTGAGGTGCGGTGTTTTGAGTGTCAAATGAAACATCTTGATATTAAATGTTTGTATTCCGCTATCTTTACCTACACAGCCACCTCAGGTGACACAACAGCTCTGAAGCAGTTCAGATAACGCTGGCACCTCTTCTAGCATTATTGACGATTAACCTTCAGGGTTTTGGGTTGGTTGCTGATACTGCAGGCTGGCAATTTCAGAAGATTAGTAGACTAGAAGAGTAACTGCTGCTGTCAACAAAAATAGCACTTTTAACATCAGGGCAACTAATACAGTTGCACTAAAGCTGGAAATGAACAAGGTTCTTCGCAAAAAAAAAAATCATAAATCTTGAGTTGGAGAAATTGTATGATAGAATCAATTAGCTTGTCTATTTTTTCATAGTATAGGAGCATCAGGAATTGATACTAGTTCTGATTTTGAGTAGAGTTTAGCTGGGATTAGAGTTTGGTATCTTCAAATATAGTCTTTGTTGTTGGGATATACGTTATTTATTTCTTCCATTGAGCACTAGTAGATCATGATTTACAATAAACCAGAGCAATTTTGCATCTCGGGTACATATGAGCAGTTAAAGAAGTTGTCTTCTGCATGAATGGAGATTCACCATTTTCTTGTATTTACATGCTAAATTGAGGTGTCGGGACAAAAAGGCAAATGTATTAATTTTTTGATTAAAAAAAAAAAAAAACTTGTGCTGCGGAGCCCCAAATTGGGCACTGCTCCAGCAGTAGACTCACATGCTGGTCAGAGAGGAACCCTCTTGCTGTGCCATGGATCCTGTTCTGCCAAGCTCCTCTCTAGCCAGTCAGCCTCCAGCCTGTACTGATGTGTGAGTTAAATTATCCCAAGTGCAGGACTTTGCATCTGCCTTCTTGAACATCCTGGGTGCCTGTCAGCCCACTGAGTGGGTTCCCACTCAACCTGGATGGGTTCCTCTGAGCAGCAGCCCAGCCCTCCCGCCCATCCAACCCTGCTTGATTCCTGTCTTCAGGCTCTGTCTCGTTATCTGCATCGCTAAGTTGTCAAGTGGTATTTACCCCAGTGACGAGGTGTCAGCTGCACTTCCCTGTGCCTGTCACCATCCTTACAGCCTGATAATCTTGCCATTTTTTTCACCCACTTTGCTTGTCTCACCAGTTCGACTGTAATGATGTGGCTGGAGACTGTGTGAAAGGCCTCTCTGTAGTCAGTGTATACAGTGTGCACTGCTCTCCAGTCTGTCACCTCATTGTAGAAGGGAACCGAGCTGGTCAGACTCTTTGCAAATTCTGTGGAATGTTCCCCGTCATCTCATAGTCCTGCAGGTGCCTAGGACTGGTGTGAGACTGGCTGGCCTGTCATTCCTTAATGTTCTTCCCTGTCCTCCTTGAAGTTGTGGTATTTGCCCTCTCCAGTGATGAGTAACCTTCCCTGGTCACCATGACCCTGACAGAGGTTTGGCTCCCACTGATCTCGGCCCTGGATGTCTCCTCTCTGGTTCCATGGACTTGCATGTGCCCAGTTAGCTAAAGGATTTAGCTTATCTGTTCCATAACTGTGCTTTCATTTGCAAGTGTGATGCTGCATTTCCAGAGACTCGGAGTGCTCGTTGCCTTTTCTCCGAGCCAGTAGGATGTGAGCAAGCTCTACTCCAACAGCAGTAAATCATCCAATATAATAAATTCCTGTCAGTAACCAGCACCATGAGATCAGAAACAACATTCAGCAGTTCAGATGTGCAGCGAATGAGCATATAGATCTGTAAAAAAGGAGAGGGTATGAGTAAGGGTTGTATTTCTCATAAGGAAGATGGAAATACATCTCTCTCACAGATGTGTTATACTTGAGTACTTTCATGGGACTAGTTTAGTGTGGATTTCTTTTTTTTTTTTTTTTTTTTTTTTTCTTTTTGCCTGTTGGCCTTTCCCAAGTAACAGCACACCAGAGCAAGTATGAAACTGTACTTTTGAGTTTCTCTTGCCTAAACTATTGGATATAGCTTTAGAATGGTTGGCAAGGCAAATAATGATGAATTGGAAGAAATAAGATCCAGTCTTAGTAAAAGCTTTACAGATGATGGAATATAAGTAACAGCACAGATTATTCCTAAGGGTCCTGAATGCTTTTCTTCTTTAGAAGAGAGAAATTTTGAAGTTTACTAAGTAACACCAGTAAGCCTTTCAGCAATTTTAGTATCTCTGGAGGCTACAATTTGCTCTGAACCTTTGGTTGAGACACAAATGCTCTTTTAAAACTTTTTTATTACTTTTTGGTAACAATGCTATTCTATTTAGAAGATCATATACAAGAATATTTTTAAAATTAGATCATGCCGTAGGACAAATTTAAGCTGAGACCTGCTGTTCTGTTGAATATCTCTGGGTGCTGTTCTCGTTTGTGTGCTGACTTCTGGTCCTGTTGAGCGGCACCAGTCCCTGTTGCTTTGAGGATCGGCAAGCTCAACACCTTTTTAAAATTGCTGGTATGATAAAGATAATGGATGTTCCTTTACCTCCTGAGAAGGATCACTTATAAATGGGATTTTTCTAGATTAGAATTTTGTGTCATCCTTCCCTTTGAAAAGTTAGTGACTGTATTATTATTTTCCATGAAAAAAGGTACTTCTTTCACATTTGCCCCCGAGTAAGCGCAAGTCCAAGGCAGTTGCCGCGGAGCAGCTGACGTGCTGTCAGATCGCGTCACCGTCGAGCGTGTGGCACCTCGCGTGTCCGTATGCGCTGCCACGTTGCGTTGAGGGGTCCGTGATGTCTTTGCCCTAAATCATTGCACAGTAACATGTTGAAGTACACACCGGGCTGTTATTTCTTCTGGCCGTTCTTTTCTTGAGCTGCCAAGCAACATCAGCATCACCAGAGTTGGCTGCAGTGGTATCTTTTGAGATGGATCTCAACCTGCAGTTGAGGTTGAGGGCTTTCCCAGCGCTTCCCCACAAGAGAGACCTCAAGATGTGGCCGTCCCGGAGCTGCTGGTGGTTATAAGGTCCCGCTGCAGCGTCCTGCGCGGCGCCCTGCTTGTCCCAGCACCTCTCTGCTTCCCGGTCGGTGCTTCACGTGTTCACATCTCCAAGACTGGACGAGGTTTCAGTGACAGGAAGACCAAAGTTCCTTCCTGGTTGGACTAAGAAGTCAGTGAGAAGGGGGCGAGTTTTGAATCAGAGAAACTATCAAAAGTTGGATAAAAAACAGAGGATCTGGATGTGGGAATTCAAATTTGTGAAGACAGCATGTGTTTGTGCTGTAGCTTTAGGCAGAAATAGTCAGGGAGCTGTGAACATTTTCACTGTCAGACTGAATGCTGGAAGAGGAACTTCGACTCTGAGATGTAGACTGAAAAAGAAGCTGTCTGTAATATCCATTTTTTAAATAAGGTTTACAGCGTTCTGTGTATCCCTAGATTGTAAAGCAAATGAGGAATTTATTTACTTTTGTTTCTGTTGAGTGATTTTCAAGTAATAAGCAAATAGGAAGTTTTATGGAAACTGAAAGATAAGGCAAGTGCTTGAACCCAGGGGGCCAGGATGAGGTTTCATACAAGACTTTTGACTGTTTCATTGCCAGTACCCAGGAAACTGATTTGGATATGAGGTGTCACTGAGAATCTGTGTCTGTTCTCCGCAGAGATCCCCTCTCCCCAGACTGAAAGCTGCAGTTACCGCAGCCGAAGTGTGGAGCAAACGAATAGTGGCCAGTCTGTGCCCATGGCGTTTTATTTCAGTTAAGTGCACAGGTATTAAAGTAGCAGAATGAAAAATCTGGCTGAAGGTTTCAGGTGTGCTGGAACTTTGTAGTTCCCCAGGAATTGTCCGTGTCTGCTGCTTCCAAAGCATAAAGAGCTCCGACTGACTCATTAGACGCTTCCTATTTACTGCGGTGCTAACTGAAGCACTGGTGACACTGTTTTAAAGTGGCAACTGCTTTAATAACCTGGTGCATTATATTGTTTATGATAATCTGCTTTCACATATTTATGGCATGAAATGTACAGTCTCATAGCGGGCATCTCCTACAGTAGGATTCTTGTATCACCTTTCCTATTGGAACGATGACTTCAAGAGCGCTGTAGTAATTCTCAAGTTCATGTAATTTGTAAATTTAATGCCCATTTAAGCTTGTCAAGTGAAGCTGAAGCTACTGAATGCGCCTTTATTTTGATGGCAATAGAAGAGCCTGATAACTATTTATGGTCTCTCTCCCCCACCCCGAGTGGTTATTTTTTTCAACTAAAGTCACTTTTTATAAAAGTTCCTACATAATTGTTTTATATATATATAGCTGAGTGTTTTTTACAGGATATTTGAAATTAAAAATAAATTATGTTGCATTCATTTTGATTTAGAATGCTGAACAGGAGCTAAAGCAAAAATTAGATAATTGTAGAACGTTATCTTAAAAAGGGAAAAAGTATATATATCGGAGTAACATTAAAATGCACAATGCTTATTCTTTTACTTTACCCTATTTTATTAACTATGCCATTTTACATAAAGCCAATGTAGAAGCAGCTAACCTGGATACGTGTTATAACTTTTTTTTTTCTTTCTTCATCCAAAGAAGCTGCAGTATGTGTGACTGCCCCGTGTGTGGGCAGGCAGGCTTAGTATTTCTTTGCAGATTGAGGTTTGCGCCACTGTCAAGAAAGAAACAAATTGCTGGTAGGTTTAGTCTGAAGATAATTGAGCTTGGACTGTAACAGATCATTCATATTAATTAATGGGAATAATTTGTTTTGACAAGACCCTTCCCACTCCTCACCCCCAATTAGCTTGCAATTTATAACTGGAGCAGAACAGGGATTGACTTAAAACTTAGACACTAAAACACTTTAATATAATTAAAATAAATGAGGGCTGCATTCAGCATTCCTCGTTTTAATTATGCAGGAGATAAATTTGCCTGTCAATTCGTGTTCGTTTGAGCACCATGTGTGTCAGTTCAGGCACTGTGTGTGTGTATTACAGATTTTAAGTAGAAACACTGTGCCCAGCCAAACTTACATAATTCCCCTAAATTTCGTGAGTAGATGTAAGTTACATTTGTGATTTACAGAGTAAATAATACTTCCAATGTAATGATGACACAGCTTTGCTTTATCTCTCTCTGTGTGTGTGTTGGCAAGTGAAAACTATGTTGAAAATAGAAGTTTTCTATTTCTAATTTAGCTATTTTGATTTAATAAAGTATGTATATGAAGTCTCAGTTGCAGTGTTTGATTTTAAATTAATACTCAATCCATGTTCTTGAGAAATCTTCTTAGCATAGTGCCGTGCTGGAAGGAATGTGTTGCTACATGGTGGAATTTTAGGTACCATCACTTTGATATTTCTGCTGCTGCAGAGTGTCTGCTTCTCCAATCTGCTTTCTGTAGTGCCAGCCTACTGCTTTAAAGGGGGAGGTAAAATCAGGGAAAAGTGGCAAGCCTTAGTACAGAAAAATATGCAGGAATGTGAAACGGAATCAAGAGGTGATAGTGTCTTCTGAAATTAGGCAAAATAATGTCTTCCAGTAGCCTCCCCCTGCGGGACAGGCAGCGGGGGCTGCTCCTGGTAGCCCCAGTGGTTCTTACGGGGCCAGGACAGGAACTGCTGCGGTGGCTGGGATGGCAGAACAGGAATTTGCAAATGGAAACGAGGGTACAAAATCCAGGAGAAAATGGGCCACATTCTGATATCTGTTTTTTAACAGAGGCTTTTGTGCTAGAAATGAAAATACACCGAGTTCACTGGAAGAAATGTATTGAAATTCAAATGTTGAGCTTTTTCAGCTAGTAACTGAATTTTACTGTTTAAAGATTAAGTGATGATACCGTTACTGGTGGTGATGATATAATTACTGGTATTCATGAGGGCTTCAGCGTTTTGACGTGGTAAATGTGGCAGATGATACATAAATGATAATTGTTTTACTGCTTAAAGCCGTATAAAGACTGCTTATCACTTCTTGTTTTCTAGTGATTTTTTTCCTTGAATTTGTAGGATTGGAAAGCAATATAATGATTTTTTGTTGGTTTATTTGTTTTTTAGAAATTCTAAAGCACAGGATAAATGTCTTTCTCTAGAATCCTGAAAACTAATTTCAGAAAATACAGAGACTTCACTGCTGCATTGCCTGGCTTACTAAAAACACTATAAAAGTGTCTTTGCTCTGCAGTTATGCATTTTCACTTACAACAAGTGTATTTAATTCCTTTCAGGTAATGATATATGAAATGGCATCTAAACTGATTGTTCTCTTCTTTTACAGGCTGCTGAATCAGGAATAATAAAAGTGAAAACAATAGCTGCACGAAATACGGATATCTTGGCAGGTAATAGCTGCAATATCAATGCAGTGGGAAAAGGAAGTCTGGGTTTCAGATCAAAACTTTTAAAGTGTTTTGGATTTGTATAATAATTCTGCAGACTTTTTAGTGTACATCGTGTCAATGATGCTTTACTTTTTGGCACCTAGCGAAAGATTGAGTAATTCAGAGAAGTCCTTTACACTCTCTCTGTTTCATCTTATGTTGTGCTGATGCTGAGGAAGGTCTGCTTTTTCAGTGGTGACTCTTCTAAAATATTAATCTACATAGGAAAATAAAACAAAATTCTTAGGCTGCAGATTGGCACCGTGCTGTTCTCTGGCACATTCACGAGCGCTGTCGCCTCGTGCTCTGTGCGGAGATGTGCAGCGTGATCCCCATCTGTGTGTTTAGCATGAGAGTTTTGCCTGGGGAGACCTGGAGCTGGCAGGCAAAAATACAGCTCGGGTTGAGACGAGGTCGTTTAGTTTAAGTTGTGCCATTGCCTTGAGGGACAAGAGATCTCTTGTGAGTTGCAGTTTTGTAACCACTTAATAGAGTATCTTAACTTTCTTCAGCTTTATTAAATTGCACGTAAAGTGAAGGCCTTTTGCCAGTTGCTGTTTGAGCCCTTGGCCAAATTTGAATGTCCCTGCATTAATATGTGAGTGTCTGCGCTGACCACACTCCTTATGATGCTAAATTACTGAAAAAAAAGTCCAAATGAAACTTAATGTCAGTCTGTTTCATGTTTATTTGTACATTAAATATTGTTAAGGAGGCACTTACTAGAATTATTTGACATAGCAGCCCCTCCCCTCAGTATTTCACTTTAATGCCTCTTTTTTATTTGTTTATTTTCTTTGTTTTTTACTGCTGTCATGAATGCTGACATAAGTGGGAAAACTATGCCAGGTAATGTCAGCTATGCATCAAAATACACAAATATACTAGACCAATCTCCAGTAAACCACTTGGGAACCTAGCAATGTTCTTTGGAATGTTACTGTTTAAAGATCTTTATTTATTATTTTTTAATCTTCATTTTGAAGTGAGGAGATACTGTATCAATAATAAAGCTGAAAAAGGCTACTCTGATTGCAAGCTAGTGAAGCAAATACATCTCCTAGATGATTTGGAGCAATTAATAGATTTACTAAAAAAAATTCAAAAATGTATTTTGGTAAAGATATCGTTTTTCTTTATATTTTGATGAAAACACTGTCATTTCACAGAAATGGAAGAAAACTACTCTGTGATTTTTTTTTTTTAAACAAACTGAACTGCCTTTTTTTTTTTTTTTTTTTTTTTTGTTAAGCATTGCATTACATAAGACTATGATTATTTGGAAATAGGTGCAGTCTTAAAATAAAATTACTTATGTTTGTTTGTAAGATCTGGTGTGTTGTGTTTAACTTACCAGAACTCTTTGAGGTCATTGATCTGGCTTCTTTCTTTGTCTTCCAAAAGTCACATTGATCCATTTCAAAATTTTCACTCTTGGCAGTCTGTGTGCTTTTACATTTATTTATTAAGATTTTAGATACTTCTAAAAGAAGTTGGCTTGGAGTTCAGATCACAGCAGATATATTCCACAAGGCTCTATGATGTGCAGTTTTTAGGTAGTCCTTACTTTTATAAAAGAAGCTATTTTAAAATAAATATGATATTAATAACTTCATTAATGGCATGAAATAGTCTTTTTTTTAGGAAAAAAACTTGTGATGTGGTTCATTGCAAAAGATTTATTTTTTAGTATAGTTTCCTTTTCTATGTAAATTTGGTATAGTAAATGGAAGCAGAGTTTGATATAAGCAAATTCTGTGTGTAGTGTGAAGCTAATACACTAGTCAGTAGTAGAGTTTACTAAGATGTAAACTATTCGGGTTAATAATGAAAATGCTAGTATAGATTCTATTGAGGGATTTTTTTTAATTATTACAGGTAAGATACTGTTAAAAGTTTATTTTTTTCTTTATCTTGTTATTGAAAGATACTTAAATTACATGTGTTAAGTGGGATCTTACTTCTGCTTTTAGATTTATTAGCCAATTTTTATTTTATCATTTTAATGAGAAAATCAAGGAATTCTTCATTGAAGAATAATGATGGTGGATACAGTTTAAAAAGGGGGATTATTTGCATGGTAGTTTAAAAAGAAAAATAAAGCGGGACAGAGGGAATTGAGAGAGACCTGTAGCATAACGTATAATGGGTAGTGACTTGTATTCAGTCTGATTAATGAAGACATTTTTGCTTTTGGATTAGGAATTTGGGGCTCATTGAGCTTCTGTCAACCTATCTCCTGCCCTGTACAGTTCCTGAGGAGGCTCAGATAGCTATAGCCTCGGTTAATACAGTAATATAACAGACTCTGTGCTAATAACCGTTACCCTATGTGTTAAGAACTATTACCCTATAAAAATTGACATTCATAACCTGCTTTAGCTTGTTCTTTTCGAAGGAAGTAGCTCATGGTATGCTACTGCTTCAATTTAAAATGTCATTAAAATTTTTTGTAACTCTTAATTTCATGTTTGTTTTATTGTATTTCTTCAAATCAGTTGTTAATGGTTCTTAATAATAACCCTGCTTGAGAGCTAAACTTGCTCAAGTTGGTCTATAGACAAAATAAAATTGAAGTTGATGCTTGTAGTTTTATGTGAGAACGTTTTGTTTGTCTGTGATAAGAGTTATGCTCTAGAAGGGTGTGTAAAACACTTTCAAGAATGTATTTTCTGTTTTTACACATAGACTAAAATATATTTTATAAGATATTTAGTGTGCAAAAACACTATGAGTTTTCAACCTTGAAGAAACTTGTATTACCTGAAAAGGGAACAAACGCTAAAATCTTACAACTTTGCATGAATTGACAATCAAAAAAGCCCTCAGTTGGTTTGAATCGTGCTTTTCTTTGATCTTGTAGAAACATTTTGTTCTTTTCTAATTCTGTAACGTTTAGCTCAGATGTCTCGGATTGCTTTTACGGAGAAAAGTTTAAAATATCACTGTGGTTCGTTGAACTAATTGTGAAGTTTTTTCTTTTTTAAAAAAAAAAAAACAAATTTGTGAAACTTGTCACTTCTTGTGAAACGCTTTCATCTTAATAAGCTGCCATTTCTCTCTCTCAAAAAAAAAATCACAACCTGGTGTATGGACCCAGGATTCACACAGTCCAGCTCCTTTCTCCTCCGAGTTTGGTGGTGGCGTTTAGCTTGGCTCGTGCCCCGTGTGCCATAGGCTTTGGCAGGGCTCTTCATGCTACACTTTGTGTCACTTCTGACTTCAGAGGTGGAGTAGAGCAGAAGAAAAGGATGCCCATCTAAGACTGGGAATCTCTAAGGCTAGAGAGAGTTTTAAGAAGTCACTCAGTGAAAAGCAGGTCATTGAGAAAGGAAGGAGTGTGCAAGGGAGAAGGTGTTTTGGGTTAGAGACTTATTTGAATCGATTATTGAGGTGAGCTCTGGCAATCTTTTACCTTTTTTCAGTCATTTTTTCTTTTTGGTATGAAAATAATTCCCAAATTTCCAAGACTGGAGATTGCTTTTTTATTGTGTTTAATGGATATGATTAACAAATTTTACATTGTATTCTTCAAAGTATTGGAAATTGACTGCTTCCATATCTCTTTTCAAAAGCTTTGAAAGAAAACAGCTCAGAGGTAGTTCAGCCTTTTCTAATGGGTTGTGGAACGAAGGAACCAAAGATCACTCAGCTGTGCCTAGCAGCAATACAAAGGCTCATGTCCCATGAAGTTGTCTCAGAGGTAAGATGAATGTTCTTAGATCTGTATTTTCCACGCTGAAATATTTATAAGTGAATAGCTTTTGTTTGGAGTCTGCTAAAATATAACAAACGTAGCCTGCAAGATTTTACTTTTTTCTACTTTTAGAAAAATAGTAATTTTAAAGAAAGGGTTTTGCGCATTCAGACAAAGTGTTGAGGAAAGAATAGTAACTTCTGTAGGGGAATATGTGACATTCACAACAACACTTTTAGTTTGCATGCTTTTGCTGCAGAAGTGGAACATATATGGTCTGTGATGCATTTATTGTATGTTAGTTCTGGAAAAAAAATAGTAATAATTTAAAAATACCTATAACGGAGACTCATTTCCTGCGATACTTTTTTCCGAAATGCCATGTGATCTATTGTGATACTGCATATACAGCATGTTAAGAAACTTGTGAAAGTAATAGTATTAAAATGGGTCGTCAGTTGTGCTTACATAATGTAGAATTACGGTATTTTCTGTCATGAATGTATTTTGAGGAGTCTTTTTGCTGGATTTATTTTAATTACATGTTAAGAAATTTCTTAACTTCTAAAAAAAATCAGGGTTTAAAGTTGGAGGATGAACTCTTAGAACTATTTAGAGAAACTTGTGACAATGAAATTAATTTTATGTTCAGAATATACTATGGTATAGAAAAACATTCAAATTCAGTTATATTTTGTTATAAAAGTGCATTTCCTACTTGTGTACACATGACATAGAAGTATTTAAGATCATAATTGTATGTGCAAAATATTTTATTTTGTAGGCTGCAGCAGGAAACATCATTAATATGCTTTGGCAACTGATGGAAAATAGCCTTGAAGAACTTAAGTTGCTGCAGACAGTTCTTGTACTTCTAACAACCAATACAGTTGTGCATGATGAAGCACTGTCCAAGGTAAGAATTTGTTAGTGTAACTCTAGGACTTATAATATCTAATGAGTATTTTAAATTAAAATGCTGGGTAATTACTTATCCTTCTGATATGCTGACTTTAGTTTTATGTCTGATTTCAAACTGAAGAAATCGGAGCGTATAGCGCAGTGCAAGCTTACATTAGACAAGCAAATGTTTGGAGAAGCTGCAGCCCACCAGAATTAGTGATTCTGTTTCCTAAGTAGGGTTACATGACCTCAGCATAATCTATACTCTGTTATATGCTCTTGTGTTTGTAGGTTTTTTTCCTTCATTCTCTAATGAATAGATGAAAGTCAATGGATTCTTAGTTTCAATAACTTTTTTTTGTTCAATTGTCAGCCTTATTTCCCTTTCCTTTAGGAAGTTGTGAGGAAGCCTTAAATTCTGTAGTCTTTATAAACTGCTTAGCCTTGTATAGTGTCTTTTCATAAGAGTTTTTTGAGAGAGCAGAACCATAACATTTGATGAAGAAAATGTTAATACGTTAGGAAGTGGGTTTATCAGCTTCAGCTAGGTAGCAGGTATTCTCTATTCACTTGCAGCATTGCAGGTTTATTAAGTTTTAGTCTAGACTCTGGAAAGAGGCAATCTGTTGAAGTTCCCCTTTTTTTCCTGCATATCCCCTATCTTTTCAAGGCCGTATGCTTCTCATCTTTTTCCTCATTTGCTCTCCTTTCCTGCCTCCAGGTACTCCTTTTGCCCCTGCTATTCTTGAGTTCTTGGTATCTACATCTTATTTTACCGTTTTTTAACACTTTCCAAACACCTCTTTTAGCGTTCCTCATTTCTTTGTTCCTTTAAGAACATGAAGATCTTTCCTTTTGAACACCACACACAAAGGCACATGTGCCCAGCAGTGACAAGTAACTGGGAAAGGTCTTTGCCAGCAGCCAGCACTTTGCTCCCCTCCTATAGGACAGAATAGTCTGTCTTAATATCCTGATCTGGAAGCATGCTCACGTGATGGAATTACTGGAAGATGTAATTGCTGGACTTTTACAAGTCCTTTTGAGCACATTAAAAGCTAGATTTTTTTTTTAACAAAAAATACTGTCAATTTTGCCCAGATTTTGACAGGGGGAAGAAAAGAAAAACACATCTTTGTCATAGAGCAAATACCCTGTAAATTTATTAGAGTTTCCTAGTGAACAACATGTAAGCCTTAGCATGGGTAAAATGACAAAGTGTTTGTTTTCTACCTGAGATAAGTATACATTTCTTTTAAGAAGTATCTGAAAGATTTGTCAAATCCACTGGGAAACAGTATTTGTGCCACCTCAGCGACACCTGAAAATTGTCATTTTAGAGCAGACACAACAGAAGCAACAGGATTATGGAAGTACTGAGATGTAAATCAGTAGAGGATGTGAGAGGCTGTGTGTATTCCTTGACCTTTCTGCTATTTCTAGCTTACTTTGGGGGAGATGAATAATAGTAAAAAAAATCTATGGGGAAAATCCACAAAACTACTCTATTTTTTCAAACTTACAATGATTAAATACATTTTTTTAGATAACCTTTTTTTTGCCAGACTACCTTGACTCTTGGCTAAAAGATAGATATATAGAGGTAAGATTAAATTCTTTTCTTTCAGGCAATTGTACTTTGTTTTCGATTGCACTTCACGAAAGATAATATCACCAATAACACAGCAGCAGCTACAGTCCGACAGGTAGTTACTGTTGTGTTTGAGAGAGTGGTTGCTGAAGATGAACGATACAAAGGTGGGTATGTTTCTTATTCTGCTTCCTTGTGGTAACCTGTTCTTTGAGCCCACATCAAATATTGATCTTTTTCAGATAGACAGTTAAAAAAAAAAAAAGGCATATAGATGCTGAAAGAGAACAGACATAACTTTTTTATTGTATTTTATACATGTACTTGTATAAAAAGGAGATGAAATCCTCAGCTATTGCATAGGTCCAGATCTCTTCTTATCTGTATCTGTCTGTCCCTGTATCAAATAGTTGTGGGAACTAGTTTTAAGAATTAGTATCCCAAAGGAATTTGGGGCAAGAGTGTTATTTAAGGTGCAGATCATTTAGACCATTTATTATTCACTATGAAATAACTCTTAGTGAGTTCTGAACTTTCATTTCAAATAAGAGCTTGGTATTCAGTCTAGCCTTTAGTTCTGTATAAATGATAACTTGAGGAAGAATTACCTGGGCACTCTTCTAGTATCTGCATTTGTAAGAACACTTAGCATGTCCTTGATTTGGAACAGTTCTTTCGTGTTCACAGAACTCATTTCTGCTTTTCCACAGATGCTGTGGAACAGCCAGTTGCAGTTCAAGGAAACAGTAACAGAAGATCGGTCAGTACGCTGAAGCCGTGTGCTAAAGATGCATATATGCTTTTTCAGGTAAGGGCAGGACATGTGCTTGCACGTTTGCAGTTATGATTGGATGCTTTTCTACCGTTATCAGGAATTCGAAAAATATTCTGTCAGGATATTGATAAGGTCCTTAACCAGAGCCTCGCACTTCCTTTTGCACAGTTATTGTGACAGGCAATGGAATGTTACAGCCAGAGGAATGACTGGAAAATGAAGACAGAGTGGCTTAGGAAAAAATACTGAAAATAAATGGAATATATGGTAGCTAATAACTAAGCAAGTTTGTCTGCATTAACTTCAAGGTTCTTTTTTGCTTTAGCCAGACCCAGCACCATGCTGTAGTCTTTTTTTCTTGTTTCTGGCATGGCATTAAAATGTAGAATGTACAGTGGAAAGTAATGATTGTATTCATTATAATCAAATACACTTTTCTTGAGATATTTTTGAGTGCAGGAATGATTACTATAGGGATACAACCAAAGTTTAAAATTTGTTAGAAAGTTTTTTTGCTTGCTACTTTATGTGAAAGGTATACTCGAGAAAAATGAAATTTCAAGTGGATAATTGCGTATCACCAAGGAGGTAGCAGTTTAGATTTATCTTGTAGACTCAGAAAATTTGAAGCTTTACCCCAGTAAAGGACTGTGAAGAGGCTGTAAAAGCTAATGTGTTTGTTTCTAAGGATCTTTGCCAGTTAGTTAATGCTGATGCTCCCTACTGGCTCGTGGGTATGACAGAAATGACCCGAACGTTTGGACTTGAACTTCTTGAGTCTGTCCTCAATGACTTCCCGCAAGTGTTTTTAGAGGTAAGTAATTATTGGAAGGAAAATTAGCATTTTTCCTGACATTGTAAGAAAATTAAATCCTCATTAATTTAGTGGGAATGTGTCAGTATACTACTTAAGAGAAGCTGTAGCTTTTGCCTGTTTTTTTTTTTTTCCCTCATAGAAATAAACTGTGTACTTTGACCTCTTTTTTTTTTCTATCCCAAACACTTTATTTGTTCACCTCTGTGTTTATGCCCTTTTTAGAGTTGTGGTGCTTTGTAAGTAGGGTCTGTTTCATGTTGTCACTTTTATCTCCTCCAAAGACTTATTTCCTTATCTTCCTGCATGATTTATGGCACTGCTGAAAATACAGCTGTGTAGCTTAGTTTGTGGCAACGTTATTTCCACAGAAACACTAATTTCCCCCACCTGCACAGCAGCAGGAATTGTGACATAGAATTGTTTGAATCTGTTCCAATGCACCATGATATTTTAGCAATGCATCTTAACAGACAGTAGCTAAATTCAAAAGTTAATTATGTAATAAATGTTATGCATTATTGTGTATTGATTATTATAATCTGCAAAATACAAGAAGGGTGTGTGGTATGAATCTGAGGGTGTCATTTCATTGTGCTTCTTGGTAGCCTTTTTACAATGTCTGCGGTTCTTGCTTTTGGTTTCCAGAGCATGTAATTTGTACAGTGATTTTGTCACTTCAGAGTACCTGGTCTTAACATTAAATGTATATAAGATACTTAGCATTATATACAGCAATTGAAGAACATTGGTATAAGCTGTGAATTGATTTTTCATTTGTATAATTTGAATAATTTTTCTTTTTCAGCATCAAGAATTCAGTTTTCTCCTTAAAGAAAGGGTATGCCCTCTTGTTATAAAGCTCTTCTCCCCAAATATCAAATTCAGACAAGGTTCCAGCACATCATCTTCCCCAGCACCAGTGGAAAAACCTTACTTCCCTATCTGTATGCGTTTGCTGAGAGTAGTTTCTGTTTTGATTAAGCAGTTTTACAGTTTACTGGTAAGAATATGTTCAAATTTTATTTGTACAGAACTGGTCTTCTGTGTATGTACTGGTACTGAATTAATGAAGTGTTAGTTGATGGGAACACTTGACCCATAGTGAGGGAAGGAAAGAAATTTATATCATCTTTTTAATATATATTTGTGTTTGCTTGTAAAATGCTTATTTGTAGGCTCTGTTCTACTTGCATAGCTTCTTAGAGTAGGTTGTTAACTGTCTTTGGATTTTTCTATATTTGCCAAAAATTCCTTTACTTGACCATCTTTCAATTAAGTTTTTTTTTTAATCCTCTTGCGTGTTGTTTCTTTGACTTTCGATATGTTGATCGTGATGCTTGTTAATTGTTGCTAACAAACCGTTGGCAAAAAATTGATAAAAGATATTTATAAATTTAAAACGTTGTTCGTTTATTATGCCACATACATTGCTGCTATTGTTTTTTATTTTCCAGATTTTTAGGTATTTTCTAAAAAAAAAAAATTTTTTTTCATTTCTTCATTGTAACACATTTTTTAAAAAACTTTGTTGACTGTAAACTGTGTCTTTTAGGTAACGGAATGTGAAATCTTTCTGTCTCTGCTGGTTAAGTTTCTGGATGCAGACAAACCACAGTGGCTAAGAGCTGTTGCAGTAGAATCTATTCATAGGCTTTGTGTGCAGCCTCAGCTATTAAGGTACAATATTTCAAACTTAACTTTTATGTGGAAGTGAAGAAATCCCTCTGTTTTTCTTCTGGTGGAAAGAACTTCCTGAAATACTGTAAATATTTTGAAACTTAAAGGGAAACAAACTCATCAAGATAATTTTTGGAAGTATTTGACAATCCTTATTATCCAGAATAGCCGAATTACAGTTATCTGATTATCCCAAAGCCTTTGTGCCTCACCAGTATTAAAGAAACATTTACCCAAAAGTAAATTTTATTGTTCACCTAAATCTTTGCAGTTAAAATGTGCCTTTGCTGTCTAACTTGTGAAATACTATAATTTTAAAAATACAGGTCCTTTTGTCAGTCCTATGATATGAAGCAACATTCCACTAAAGTTTTCCGAGATATTGTGAATGCACTGGGGTCCTTCATACAGTCACTATTTCTTGTAACAAGCACAGGGAACACATCAGCAGCACCAAATCAAGCAGGTAAAGTTACTTTCTCACTGAAGTTTTAATTTTTCAATTTTTTCTTATAATTTAGAATTGTTCCAGTTTATACATTTGGCTTAGTACAATTTATCGTTTGTTTATGTGAAAAGCTAGCTTGAAATAAACTTGTGTTTCTAGGTCTGTTACAGTGGATGATTTTGCCTACCCGGGGAAAATCCTCCTTTCCTGCCTAGGGTAGGTTTAGTCCCCAGTCAACAGAGCATTATCCATACGGCTGCGTCTACTCCTAGGGTGACTCAGCTCCCGATTCAGAATTCCCTCCTTTTCTGAAGGAAATGGAGGGAATTATTTCTGGTTTCTGACTCTACTTGCCTAATTTTTGAGATGTTGTTTTTTGAGATGTAAGAGTATGTGCACCTAAAGTAGTAAGAGCTTTGAGAGACAAAGCTAGTTATTTATGTTTTTTTTAGGGTCTGAACTGGATTAGGAAAGCCACAGTGTAGAAAGGAAGACCTGGGCTTTACAGATGGTCTTTGCTTTTTCTGTATGAAGAAAATAGTTCATTACTGAAATTTGGCTAGTATTCCTTGCAGCCAGGATTTGGGCATTTCGCTAAGTGTATTTTTATTTTTGTAAGAAGGAATGGTCTTCCTCTTTAATCCTTTTGAGGGCAGTCACATCTGAGTTAGAGTGCTCTTCCTTTTCACATAGCTCTGAAACCCACCAACAAACAAAAAGCAGTTTCATAGTGTTTCTCTAGACATACCTTCTTAAACAAGATAGTAATTTGTTAGTAATTCTGATAATATATCTATAATAAAAATTGATAAATATATCAAGCGAGTGACCATATAAACTTGAACATTTTGTAATGCATATGTTTGTCCCTGAAAGAGAATAAAATCTTTGCTGTTAAGCTTTCTTAGTACGTTATCACTGAAGTCTGAAATGATTCCCAGCTCCTGTAAGTGGGAAACTTTGCAGAAAAGGCAGGTGCAGGCTACAGTTTTATTGGAAAAGTAGATTTGTATGACTTGTGCTTTCAGGATTTTTATTTATCTTTCTTCAATTTATTCAGTCTACGAACCATGACTCAGAGCACTTCAGAGCTAAATGAGGCTCTGAGGTGCAGAGTTAAGCGTAATATAAAAAATACTTATCTACTTCTTTTTAGAGACCTGAAAATGAAAAATTTTGTCTTCAAAATGCTGTTTTATTAGGGCAAAATAAAACAGTGTATTTCCCTGCTGCTGTTTACTTTTAAACAGCAAGCAATAGAAAGTAGATTGCCTAATGGAGTGTCTCAAAAGTGAGCATGAATATTTTCCTGTTCTTCATGGCAGAAATCTGTGCATCACCAGTGGTATGCAACTTTTTATCAAGGTTAGACAAATACGCACAGACAGGCCAAATTATGTGCAAGATCTGTGGATAAGGAAGGAAGGAAACTGTCTGATCGTGTGTGTGTGTGTGTGTGTGTGTGTGTGTGTGTGTGTGTAGGAAACCTTTCTGCTAAGAACTGAACCATCTTTGTCACTTTTTCTCCTAGTCATTTATTATTGCCCTAGCAGTCCAGGAAGCATCGGAGTTAGCAGGTCTTTTCTCTTCCACCTTGGACATTAGAGAGAATTACAGTTTTGCTGTTGTGTAAGGGATTGTGGATGTAGATTATGCTTTAAAAAAACATTTTAAAAATGGTGTTTTCTCATACACATCAGCGCTCACTCAAAGGTGTGTTCTGAGTTCCGAGTTGGTGTTGATGTTGTTTATGTGTAGAAATTTATCACAGTGGCTGCTGTTCAGTAGCTGTCTGTGTGAAGCTGGTAGAGCCATTTTTTTTTATTTCTGGGTTACTTTAACCTATTATGGCAAATCAAAAAAGCAGTTGTCATCATGTAATACACTATTCTTAACATCCGCTTTCCAAATTTCTGTTTTTCCTTAGTCTGCAGTACAGCCTTGTCCTTAGCTTTATCGCTATTTCAGGGGCTTATCATTGCAAATAACTTTCTCTGTTAACTTCTCACCTTTTTGTCTTCCTGTCTGAGTATTCCTAATGCCTCTGTTTCTTCTCTGATGATCACTTATAGACTTCTTCATATTTAAAGTCTTTTTGTCTTTTTTTTTTTTTTTTGACTTCTTGGAGTGGAATCAGAATTAGTTGCCTTGTGCCCATCGGTTGGCATGTTGTTGGCTCTTCCCTGGTGTTTATTCTTCTCTAGCTTGGAGTAGAACAATTTTAGAATATTTGAATCCTGCAGTTCTTAAGCCACTGAATTTCCTCATGTGGCTTTTGCATTTTTGAAATCTTTTGAGTTTGTGTATCTTTATTCTTGGAGTGACTTATTTGTATTTCCTATAATTTCATGAATTCTTCATGTAGCTTTTCAAATAATCCATGACTTTTTATTTAAAGGTCTTAGATGCTACGCTTAACATGTATATAATGTATATTTTTATTTAAGTATATAAAATACTTTTAATCGAGGCCATTTAAGTTTAGTTTGTTCATAGAGAGTTATGAATGCTGCTGCTTGCTATACCTTTCACAAAAATATTTTATTATGACTGAAAACAGCAATTGATACCAGCAGTGCCTTTTACTCTGCACGTAACATTGCGTTTTAGACAGCAGGGGGAGCACAAATATAGTGATTCCTTCTCCCGAGCAAGCTGGTGATCTCTGATCCATATGTCAACGTGAAAAATCAGCATAGAAAAAGGATGCTTGGTAATTAAAATTAAATTGCTAGGATGGTTAATTTTATCATTTCCTTCCTCTGAGCAGGAAGCAACGTGTCGGGCAGCGCGGGCTCAGCACAAGCTGCGCCAGGAGTGCTTGGAATGGGAGGGGGCGCAACTGTGTTACCTGCCTTTGAGTACAGAGGTAGCTGGATACCCATCCTGAACGTAACAGTACAAGGAAGTGCTAAAGCTACCTAGTAAGTACCACCATCCCTTTTAAAAACATGTGTTAAAGGTAGTTATTTACAACTTGATTCTATAAGGATTTTAAAAAAATATTTAGTATGCAAGTGCTATTTCTACTTGTATTTGAGATATTTTATGAATTTTTAGTCAGTGCAGTGAAGCAATCTGTTTCTTTCTTTTTTTTTTTCCTCATTGTTTTGTTAATGTTATAGATTCTGATTCAAATATCACCTATGGCTTTAGCATCTGTTGGAATTACTGCACCATTGCAGTGTTAACTCTTAAGTTTGAGGCCTCACTCTAGTAAATAATAATCTTAGAATATCTTTTAATAGCTTCTGTAATGGCAAACGAGAGGCATTAAACCAGGGGGTGGGTGGAAAATAGCTTTCCACAGTGCTTCCACTCTATGGCAGTTCTTAAGGAAAAGGATGTTTTGATAAATGCTGGACAAGTTGCCATTCCAAGCATTGGAATATATTGATCCTATATACCCAGGTTAGACTCTGAATGCTTCTTAGTATGACCTGCTAGGTGTCGTTTTTTTTTTTTTTTTTTTTTTTTTTTGAAAGACTTTGTGCGATGGGGACTGTATTTTCAGTTTACAGAGCTATAACTATGAGGATACAATGCCTTTTGAAATAATGGAAGGTCTTTTTTCATGTCAGTCATGACCATTGAGGGTCATCTGTTCAAACTGCAAATTATTTGTACAGCCCACAAGATTTTAGTTAAGAATACTCGGTGAAATCAGGAAAAAGTCTGGCTCTCAGTATTTTTCTAATGTAGAGATTCCCTTAATTGGCTTTGAGGTTTAAAAAGAAAAATCAGCTCCAGGTTTCAGAAGTGAATAATGTCAGCAGTTCCTTTTTATACAATTAACCTCTATCATGCACATCTGCATTCAGCATAGTTGATGGAAGGCGATGAGTATTTGGTTATAAATTATCATCCAGTGGCAGTGGACTTGGTGTAATCATGGAACATGTGACTTTCTCTCAAGTTGCTATAGCAATATCCATGCTGCTTTATTTCTTTCTGGTACATACTTTTGTAAAGGTAGTTTTGTAGTAACAGTTAAGCGAAAATGCAAGTAGCGTAATTCATTCAGTAATACGCTTTTATATGTGTTAACGTCTTAATATTTATTTGCAGATCTACATGCAATACACAGCTTCTGCTCTTTTGTTTACTATTGTATTTAGTGTCATTTACTATTTTAATTAGTAACTTAATTTGTGAAGTAGCTTGTTCGCTGGAGTTTCTGTAACTCTTCAAGGATGGATATTTTGAGCCTGTTTGTAACTCTCAGGAGTTTGGATTTTCATACTGATTTTTAGTCACAGTTGTACTGTTACACACTTGCTTGTCATGCCTTTTTTTTTTTTTTTTTTTTTTTTTTTTAAGTTTGGAAATGCTGGACAAAGTAGAGCCACCTACAATTCCTGAGGGCTATGCCATGTCAGTAGCATTTCACTGTTTGCTGGATCTTGTCCGTGGTATCACAACAATGATTGAAGGAGAGTTGGGAGAGGCTGAAACAGTTGGTCAGATCACAGCAGAGGCAACCTCATCACCAGCACACTCCTCGGAGCAGCAGGATTTGCAGTCTGCATCTGATCAATCGGAGAAAGACCTAGGTATTTGAAAATGCAAGTAACACAAATTATAACACAAGAAACAATCTTACTAGGACAGTTGTATGTGTAATATATGTAGATCCTTTTTATTATTTGTTTATTATGGAGAAATTCTGGCGAAATTTCTGGAGAAATTATGGAGAAATTCTACATCATTAAGATTAAGCATTTTATTAAGATTAAGCGTTAAGCAGCTACATCATTAAGATCCTTAAGAATTTTATGCAAAGAAGAGCCAAAATACTTCATGCTTTGTTGTTTAAATTAATTGTTTTGAAATAATATGTAAAAGCCTTCCATTAAATAGTAATTTGTAGAATTTTATCATTTCTAGTCACATTTGAACAAATATTTGGAAATAGTTCATAAACTGTCTCTGAAATAGCTTTTTTAGCAGAACAGCAATAGGCTGTAAAAAGATACTTGACTCTTACATACCGTTTCTGACATACAGCATTTTAAATGTTGTCTCCTTATGGTGTTGCAGTTCTGGTTTGCATGTATGTGTGTGGTTGGAACGGCAGAGCACTGCTAATAGGTGTCCTGTTCTGCAGGACTGCTGCTCTGCCTTCCTGTGTTCCTAGCTCTGCTCAGCACTGAGATCCACACAGGCCACAGCAGAGATCCCGACGCAAAAAACGTGGCAGTTACAATCACATTACAAAATCCTGTTTCAAGATGAGAAGACAAGATGTCTTAATTGAGAGATGTCATTTAAGGATTTGGGAAGAATTTACCTCCTTTAGCAGCAGAAACAGCAGGGGCTTGGGATTCTGCTGCACGAGGAGCCCGTATGAGTGCATGGGGAAACGCTCGGCTCCCTGGAGCGGCTCTCCCGCGTGTCCCAGGCCCAGGAGCGGGCAGGCGGGAGCTGTGGCCATGGGCGCGGCGCTGTGGAGCTCCCTGTGGTGCTGCGGCGCCCGGCGCGCAGGCCTTGGCAGGGCGACAGCGCGGCCAGCGAGAGCAAGTCGTAGCCCTGCCACGTTAGGGAAATAAAACACCCGGTTTTGGGAACTGGGAGAATCGTAAATGCCACCTGACTTTTTTTTTTTTTTTTTTTTTTTTTACTTCAGCATTGTTGCTTGAAATCATAGAATCATAGAATGCTTAAGTGCTTAAGGTTGGAAGGGACCTCTAGAGGTCATCTAGTCCAACCCCCCTGCACATGCAGGATCAGCTAGAGCACGTGGCACAGGATTGTGTCCAAGGGGGTTCTGAAGATCTCCAGAGAAGGAGACTCCACAACCTCTGCTGACAACCTGTTCCAGTGCTCTGTCACCCTCACTGTTAAGCAATTTTTCCTTAAGCTGCTGTGGAGCTTTTGGTGCTTTAGTTTCTGGCCATTTCCTCTAGGTCTCAGTAGCCACCAGTGAAAAGAGGCCAGGACCATCCTCCTCACGGCCTCCCTTGACGTACTTATAGATACTGATCAAATGCAGGTGTTTAAATGGTGTTAAATGAGCATTGTGCATTGGTGCCAATATTTCATTTAAAAATTTTCAGTTTTGTTTTTTCTGCTACAAACTTGGTATGCGTTTCTTTCAAGTTAGCAGAGCTGTCTGGGAAGAAATGGTGAATGCATGTTGGTGTGGTCTTCTTGCTGCATTATCCCTCCTGCTTGACGCAAGGTATTTTGTCTTTTGGAATCTCTTCCGTAGAATGTACTCCTAGTTACACTTTGTGAGCACTTTCAAAACTCAGTTCATTGACAGAATATGATAAAGAGAGTATGGGAAAGAGCTCTTCATAGTACAGAGCAGTCAATATCAGAGTGTGTTAGTGATGGGTAGATTGAGTGTGATTCTGTTAGGAGTAAACTACATGGAAGGCCCTGAATGTGTAGCATAAAAATCAATAGTAGATAGTTGTACGTACATGTGATATACATGGAGCTCTAACATATAGAGAGCAGTAAAGTAATTTTAAAAGATTTCTATTTAAACTCATTTATTTATTTATTGACTGAATGTTTTGCTGTATTGAAGTGTTTTCTTTCAAGTCTTAATTACTGTTGATAAAGTGATAAAATTTTTTTTCAGTGCTTGTTAAGACTACACAATATTTCCTTTGAAGTGGATTCTCTGTTTAGTAGATAACTTTGGAAACTTAATTGTCCCTTTCAAAGAGTCTTTATTTATCAAACCCTTTTTTTTTCAAATCAGCGTTAAATACCTCTTTGTAGGCTCCTTTGCACTAAGTCATTCAGAACTAAAGACCAATTTTGTAAGAAGTAGTTTTAAAGAATTTTGCTGATTAGTTATGCTTGCTCTTCAGCATTTGTGGTGCTGCCAGTTTTAAGCCCTGAGTTCTCACAGCTTTCATGTTTGGTTAGCTCTTGTCTCTGCAGATATGTGTGTGTGTGTGTTCTTACTAAATGATACATGTTCTTTCAGCACTGATGAAGCTGCCACTGAAAATATTTTAAAAGCAGAATTGACCATGGCTGCGCTTTGTGGAAGATTAGGTCTCGTCACGTCAAGAGATGCCTTTATCACTGCCATTTGCAAAGGGTCCTTGCCTCCTCACTATGCCCTTACTGTATTGAACAGCACAACTGCAGCTCTCTCGAGCAAATGTAAGCATCTGCATTTCATTTATTATATGTTCATATATGTTTAATTTCGTTTCATGTATTGTCCATGCTAAAATAACTCAAAACCCAACTTTTTTTCTCAAGATGTGATTTCTAACCCAAGTAAATATAGTGTTCTTTGGCATAAAGTATTTGGCTGTATTAATTTTGTGTGAGCTTCCTTCATTAGTCATGTTCTTCAGTCTTTTCTATAGTTGTCTAGTGACTCTAGTACTTATGGAGCGAATGGCAGGTCTTAAGTTCTGGGCTTTGTTCAGCTTGCAAAAGAGTGAATTGCTGCTTTCCCCATCCTGTGGATGCTACACCAATCATGAAATATGTACAGATGATGCTGTACACTTTCTGATTTTACAAACTGAATTGTTATTAGCCAGAAATTTAATTGCACATTGGTCTAACAGTAGATCTCTAATACAGACCTCTGGGTGTCACTTGCTGGGAAATGAGGACCAGAATCTCTTCTTCAGCCCCCTAGCTGAGGATGTGATTAGATTGTGAGTAGGGGAGAAACTGTTCTAACAGTAACTGCTGCTCCCTGCTAAAGTGTAGTAGTTTTGCACGTTGCAAATGTAGTTTATAAACATAAAAATAGCAAGATCTAGCTTACTTTGTAATGCATTCCTTAAGTTTTCTGAAGGGAGAGAAGCAGTGAGCTTCATCTTACCATAGTTAGGTTGGTATGCTACTCTTCTCTCAGATAAGTTACAGGTAACAGATAAGTTGCAAAAAGGGTCACTTGTAGTCCTGTATTGGAAAAACATCACAACATAGCAAATATAACACCCTTATTTTCAAACTGCACAAATACAGCAGTAGCACGACTGATTTTAGACAGATAACAAGAGTTGAGGCATATACTCAGCCTGTAGGTGCTTGCACAAATACTTCACTTTGGACATACAAGTTGCAAGCCATACTTTGTAGTTAATGGGAGACAAATTAATACTGATTCGTTTAACCCTCTAAAGCAATACTGTAGTAATATAAATATATGTGAAGATCTCAGTGTAATGAGCTACTGTAAAGTTAGTGCTGTGGTTTAAAATTCACATAAATTTGTTTGTCAGAAGCTGGTGATTGTTACTCCAGTGAGTACTGGCTGTTAAGTTTTGGATTTTTTCCATTTTCCTCTAGCATATTCTATTCAGGGACAGAATGTTCAAATGATCAGTCCCTCAAGCGAGTCTCATCAGCAAGTTGTAGCAGTAGGTCAGCCCTTAGCCCTTCAGCCCCAGGGAACAGTGATGGTAAGTGCAATTTGTGAATGATCTGTCTTGCTTAACAGACTCTTTGTACGTCTCAGTATGTCTCAGAAGAGACAACAGATAATCTTTGTAAAAGTGCTGTTCATCTGATGTGTTCTCATAGGCTCTTAATTTAGACAGCAAAGCTCTGTAATTGTAAAGCAAGTTTGCTCTGGGCTTTTATCTGAATTTTAGTTTAGCTCATACCTACTTTGTTTGAAAGCCCTTGGATCTCAGCTCTGTTTTGTGCCTGTGTACAAAAATTTACCCTAAATTTTGTTGCAAAACAGACTGATGTTGTAGACAAGATGTCGTTAAAGCTCTCCAGCTTGAACTTGTGTTTTTGATCTTCCAATTCCCTGCGAGTTTTCACAATTCCCCATATCGTGGTTGTCTTGCTTATGACTGCTCTTTGGTCAGGAGCATCTCTTGCTTTTGAGTTTGCCTGGTTTGACCTTTATTATATGTAACCCGTTCTCTGCTTAGTTCAGTGAAGTAGCATCATTTTCTTGCTGCCTCTATTCAACCCCAGCAAGATAAGACTGAGAGATGGAGAGTTATTGAATTACTTATGTAAAATAGATGTGTTGCACCAGTGCTAACTTTAAACGTAATCTTTAAGCTACTTAGTTAAACTTAAAAGGCAAGTTTCCTGCAAACATTATAAAACATTATATACATATATATATATGTTTTTCTTTTTAGCTGACTTCAAAAAATATCCAGTGCATGAGGACATTACTCAACTTAGCCCACTGCCATGGAGCTGTTCTTGGTACATCGTGGCAGCTTGTCCTGGCTACTCTTCAGGTGTGGTAAAACCTTTGATTCTACTCATGTGCACTTTGAGTTGCCTTGCATACCTACTGTAGTATCTCCTTTGAGTTCTTTGGGCCAGCTGGCTGCCCGCTATCTCAAAGAGTGTTAAGTTTCCTCTCCCTCTCTTAAAAGGTTTTTCTGAAACACAAATATCGGAAACCTAAATATTTTTGTGTAAATAAATCTAAAATAATGTGTTTATTTCTGCCACTTTATAGAAATCTATGTTGAAATTTATCCTTTTGTATTTCAGCATCTTGTGTGGATTCTGGGATTGAAGCCAGGTGTTGGGGGTGCCTTAAAACCCGGCAGAGCTGTGGAAGGGCCCAGTACAGTAAGCACGATTGTTCGTTCTGTACCCGGGTGATTATGCAGTGTTTTCTGTTGCAATCTATAAGACAAATTTCTATTTGTTTTTAAGGTTCTTACTACAGCAGTTATGACTGATCTGCCAGTTATATCCAACATACTTTCAAGGCTGTTTGAAAGCTCACAGTAAGAGACCTCATCTTATATTTGAAGTAATGTGTATGTATCAAACTTAGCAATGCTTTGATAGCTGTTATTTTTCAGGTATCTTGATGATGTGTCCTTACATCACTTAATAAATGCCCTTTGCTCCTTGTCTCTGGAAGCCATGGATATGGCCTATGGAAACAATAAGGTAGAAAGACTTTTTTGTTTTCGTTTTACTTGTCTTTTTTTGTGAGACAGATAGAAGATTTGTCTATTTGTTTAAGCCAACTGCTTCCAATAGTAAGACAGTATTATATTTGATATTCTGGACTATAAAATAAATTAAGAACCAGAAATACATTGTCTATAACGGTTCATACAGTTGCTAAATCCTCTGAACATTTTGATTGTATTTCTGGTTTGATTTTTGTTAACTAAGGAATTCTGTGTGTTTCCGTTAATCAGATTAGAGATAGATTAAAATTTGAATAAGCTGTTTTACACTCAGATGGTAGGAAAGGCACAGTATACTCTCCCAGGTGCTAATATTTTACTTTTTTTTTTAAATAATACATTTCAAAAATAAGCATGACAATTTGATATTAAACAAGCCTGATAATTCCTATTTACCTGAGAAAATGATAGAATTATTGGCAGCCTAGAAAGCAACTTTTGGCCCAGCATGGTTAAAGATACATTCAATCTTCTTCAATCGCAGTATCTTCTATTAGTTGTAATCTTATCTCAGAGGAGGGTTTCAGAACCTTGTTGCTTGATCACTTACACTAGAGATAATTGTGACAGAAAATAAGTAAAAAAGTTTGATTTAAACACTTACTTGTTTGAAATACGTGATAATTATAGCATTAGTTCAATTCTTTAAGGCAGAGAGGAAAATGTATTAAAATAAGTAGCTGGCGTTTAAAATCAGTTGAAAAAGAGAAGAGAAAATCAGAGTGAATTCCAGCAACTAAGAGCAGAATACTTACAGTACAGCAGTAGTTTTGAACTGCTCTGTACCATGTGCTCTAGGTGTCCCTGCTTGGGTAAGGGGGTTGGACTAGATTCTGTGAATCACAGAATGAGATATATTTATTATTATTGTTTTTCTTTTTATAAGTCTATTGTAAATATTTGTATATATGTTTGATAAATGGAAATTTTCATATTCCTGCAAGGCTTTTATAAATCTGAGGGAAGATAAAACAAAAGGGGACCCTTGTAGTGTTCATTTACATATAATTTCTGATTCCAGAAGTCATGGTGACTTGGTCCTGCTAGTCAAGTGTGGTATGCACTGCTTCTCATACCAGTTTTATAAAAATGAGACTTTTGAAGGGAATATTAAGACCTCTGAATCCTTGTTCAGACTAGGAGAAAACTGGGTGAAAAGATCTGAAAAGAGTATTCTGAGAAGAGTATTCCTGCTGGTATTCTGTTGCTACCCCCTTGTGGCTTCCCTTGCAGCACTGCAGGTGCTGTGGAAGCCGCCTAGTCCTGCTGCTCGCGCTGTGAATGTTGTCAGGGCAGTTCATGAAACTCAGCAGTACAGCCGTGCAGGCTAGCTGCATTCTGACTTACCAAGTCCATTAACATTACTGCAGTTCACTCAGAATCGTGTGTTCCACTCCTGTTTTACAAAGGAGCCATCGCTTTTTGCTGTCGCTAAATTACTGGAAACGGGACTAGTTAACATGCACAGGATTGAGATTCTTTGGAGACCTCTGACTGGCCATCTTCTGGAGGTAACTGCTTGCTTTCTTAGTCATGCCAGAAGTTAATTTGTTAACTATTTTGACTAAAAATTAATTTGTAATTAATTTTTGATAATAAAATTCTCATGGAAATGCATTTCCACAAGTATTAAACAGAAAAAAAAAAGTTTAATCTAAATCCTATTTAGATGTTTTATGCAGTTTGCTTGTACAATTTGAATACATCACTGCTTGAATTTAAAGGTGCTTTTAAATACTTAAATCCCAGTATTTTATAGCTCTTGCTAGCTTTCTCTTCATGGTGCTGTCTGTTGGTGTTATGTTTTATAAACACAGTGAAAAATATTAATTTACAATACTTCAGATACGATTTATAATCAGTAAAGCACAAAAAGGTTTTATATTGGCTTCACATTGTACAATTAGCTAGGGGAACTGTAATATACATTTTTTTAACTTTGCCAAATAGATTGAAGCCATTGGATTCCCTAGACGTTTTCTTTTGTGTGTGTTTTTTGTTGTTGTTAATGGTAAATGTAAATTAACAGTTTGATTGGTCTCATAGAAACAAATCTTGTATTTCAGGTGTATTTCCGTTTTTTTGAATAAGCTTTCCTATGAAAAATATGCTTCATTGAGGAAAAAGTCAAAATTTTTGAGTTTGAATCGGAAACTAAGAACAAGTGAGGGTCTGTAGTTGTTTTCAGCCTGTTCAATGATGTTTAGAAGAGTGGGAATCGAAGATGAGGTTGAATTTTTAAGTGGGTCAAGGAGAGAGGTCCCTAAAAATAATGGACACTTTCTATAAAGTATTGGATATTTTAACGAGTAGATTGTAATAAAATTATTTCAAGCAATGTAAAGGATTGGTCATCTCTAAATTAATTTGTGTGAATCAGCTCGTCTCCATGTACTCTTACCATTTCTTCAGAAGAGAAAATTTGGACATTTAGGAGTCCCAACTGCTTGAAGTAAAAGCATATCTTCCTCCACCCCCACATCCACATCCTGGGAATTCATGTTCCCTCTAGGAAGAGTAAGTTTTAGAGAAAATACCTATTTTAAAGCGTTGTCAGATTTCCTTTTAAATCTAAGTCTTCAAGGAACTTTTTCCTTTCGTTCTTTTCTTAGGGCTGAACTCTCCTCAGTGGTAGCCAGTGACAGGACAAGGGGTAATGGGTGAAAGCTGAAACACGGGAAGTTCCATCTCCCTGTGAGGAAGAACTTCTTTCCTGTGAGGGTGGCAGAGCCCTGGAACAGGCTGCCCAGGGAGGTTGTGGAGTCTCCTTCTCTGGAGACCTTCCAAACCCACCTGGATGCCACCCTGTGCCACGTGCTCCCGGTGTCCCTGCTGGAGCAGGGGGTTGGACTAGATGATCTCTAGAGGTCCCTTCCAACCTCAACCATTCTGTGATTCTGTGATTCTTTTTTAATATGGAGCAAGAGAAATGAGTAATTCAGGAGAGTAGCTGTTACTTGTCTGCATCGTTTTGTTTATTGTTTTATTTTAACATGAAGCTAGAAACTGTGTTTCAGCCTCCTTCATGTTTTGACTAGTGGCTAATGAAGAGACTATCCACTATCCTAAACCACCTGCCTATCATTATGGCCCTGCCTCAGGCCTTGAGAAGGTCTGAATTGTCACATCACCTAAGCTAGGGCTGGAAGGGCAGGTGGAAATAATCGTTTAGAGTTCAGTGGGATTGTACAACTTTTTTTAGTCTTGTTTGACAGAAATATATCAGGTTTGGCAGTACAGTTCATATTATGTTTGTATATGTGGAGTGCATTTGTTTCGCTGTTCTGCAACAGGTAAATAGCAAAACCATTAGGTTGTGTTGATGAGGATGCAGAGAACAAAAAGAAACAAAAATGCATTTGAAACTTAAGCAGATGTTCATTGCTCACTATTATTTTGTCAAGCTTTTGAAATAATGATTTGTAAGTCTTGTTTTACATTCACCATGTAGTTACTTCTTGTGTTTGAGCATATTTAAGAACACATGCTTGGACTGTGGTTAGTATCTTGCGTCTGCACTTGGTATGTTAAACTGAATGTGAAAGGTTGAAACTTGAATTTTACAGTATCATAAGGCCAAATTAATCCTAACAGTTTCAGGCATGCATTGGATTTTTTAGTACTTTTTAATATATTATAAACAAAGCTAGCAGTTAGTACATTGACATTGGAGAATGTTTCTAATTGAACTACTGTGATTTTCATTTTGCTTCCTTCTGTCTTTCACTGCTTCCTATTGCTTCCTTATTCAGAAGGTATGTCTGTCCAAAAGACAACTTTTCTTTTTGACTGTCAAACATAATGCTTATAATTTAGAGAACTGCCATATTTGCTCTATTATTGTATAATATTTTATTATAGCTGTTTGTAAAAGTCTAACTGATATATCCAGTTTTTATATATAAAATATATTCAAATCTTAATTAAATAAAATGGCCTTACACAAAATACTGTTTTCTTTTCAGGTCTGTCAGCATCCAAACTCCAGAATGAGAGAATGGGGAGCAGAAGCTTTAACTTCTCTTATTAAAGCAGGACTGACGTTCAGCCATGATCCACCTTTATCACAAAATCAGGTATAGTAAGTTTATGAAGAGCTGCTTTACTTTTCTGGAATTTACACAACATCAATATGAAACCAAAATCTTTCCTAGGGGAAGTGTTCTACAGTTCGGCGAGCAGGTGGTGTTCACACAGCAATGGTACTGTTGGATTTATAAACCCTAAAGCTGTAACGTTCGGATGTACCTCTTGAGAGTGAGCTCGTGGCCTCCAGTGAACCCTCCCTGCTTTCTTTTTGCAAGTGCCTAACAAGAATGATGTTGTTTCACATTGCGCCCATTCATTAAAAGAAGTTGTGGATCACCCTCATGAGTGCAATACAATTTCAGAATGTTCGGAAGCAAATATATGATCTAGTGGCTAGCAAAAATTACATTTTCTTACCTTGTAAATTACAGCTAA
The DNA here is from genome assembly GCF_059628265.1 of Tinamus guttatus. Taxonomy (NCBI): domain Eukaryota; kingdom Metazoa; phylum Chordata; class Aves; order Tinamiformes; family Tinamidae; genus Tinamus; species Tinamus guttatus. The sequence goes on along the minus strand of NW_028288902.1, from coordinate 182,630 downwards.
TCAGCCTGTTTGTAACAAGCATCCCAATGTTCTTGCTGAGTTTCAGTGGACGTCGTTTCGAAGGTGTGTTTAGTAGGACACTTAGTCTAGCCCTGCTGCGTCGCTATGAAGTTTCATGCTGGTTTTATACCAGCTGTGAGCGCTTGCTGCGGCTGGCAGTTACCTGGTCCCTCCCTGAAGGACCTGGATGACGGGTGGGAAAAAAAAATACAAGTTTCCTGCTGAGATCCTTTATAAACAGCTTTTTTTAAGAAGATGCAGTCTGCCACTGAATTTCAGTTGTTTAGGTAACTTTAAAAACCTTGTAGGAATCTTTGGTTGGCACTGTGTGGTTTTATGTACTATATATAAAAATAATTAAAGCATATTCTAAAGCTAAAAATATTGTTTACTTTTAGAGACTGCAGCTACTTTTATTAAATCCACTGAAGGAGCTGTCAAACATCAGTCACCCTGATATCAGGATTAAGCAGTTGGAATGTGTGCTACAGATTTTGCAAAGCCAGGGTGACAGCTTGGGGCCCGGTTGGCCACTGGTGCTCGGAGTCATGGGGGCAATCCGAAGTGATCAGGGGTAAGTGATTTGAAAAAAACAATGAAGATAACAGCAGAAAGAATTCTGTTTTTACTGTTTTACGTAACCACTCTGTTAATAATCATATTTTTTTATTGTTGTTCTTAGCTTATGAACAATTTTACTCAACAGAAAACTAGTTTTGGTATTTTTTCCTGTAGCGCATGTGTCTTTTAGTGAACTGATCTTTCAGAAAACTAAGGTATTGCTATATTCTGCCTTGTCCCTTGGTCAGCGTGCAGCATACACCAAGGAGTATTGGCACTTCTTGTGCCAATTCAGTTTCTCAACCATATGGTGGACACATCTCTCGTGCCACCAAAGAATTCTGCATGATTTAGCTGTTTATTTTTCTCTCTTGTTTTTTTTTTTCTTAAAGATTTAAATCAGTATGTGTCTTCCTCTGAACTTTATTTTTATGTAATTATTTTTTTACAAGTGCCATCTTAACCATGCTTTTTTGGTACATGTTGCTTCCACATTTGTTAGTGTTCTGTGGTTGCTGTCTCATTTTCACTGTTGTTGATGGATTCTAACCAGCACTGACCTATTCTCAAGACAGACTTCAGATCCCTTCAGACCTCACATCTCTACCTTCTTGGCAAATGTCTTATGATGTTACCAAGGTCTTGTGTTGTATCTTAGTCTCATAGAACAAAGATGATAGAATGTCCTTCAACTATGTAGCGCTGTTTTTCCACATAATGTCAACTGCAGTAGGAAAAAAAATTAGGCAAACCACTTCTTTTCCCTGGAAAACAACTGAACATGTTGCCTTGCCTGAAGTTATGATCACAAGATATGGGCACTCTTGCCATGTTTTAAATTTATCGATCATTAGACTTCCTTTCCAAGTGTTTTCCTTCTGATCAGTGGGCATCCTGCTTTCCAGAGTAGAGATTCATTTGTATTTCTCTTGCCAGGCTGCCAGAAGATGGTGTTTGAAGCACCAGTGAAACTTCAGTCACTTATTGATTGCACCATAGTAGCCTGCCAAGCAAAGAGAATTCTTTCTTTGAAGAATTTCTTTTCAGTGGGATATCCCTGTCTCTCTCAGAATTGATGAATAAAGCTGTAAATGATTTCTAAAGCTAAAGTTAGGTTTCTTGCATCTGTATTTCCTCTTTTTGTGTCCATTCATAGCATTAAGAGCAACCTAACATTCTGAAGAGCTGTCTTGCAGTTGCCGTTCGTGTGAGGAACTTTGCAGCCTTCCTCCAAACGCACAAGTGTATCGCAAGGAACCTAATTGGGAAATGAGCTGGGTTTTGAGGTTGTTCTAGTGGCCTTGCTTTTGAAGATGAAAAGAGAACTTTCAGATGCGTTTCACATAATAAATGCGTGCAATGGAAAGGAGGGAAGGTAGTGTCTGAGCATTTCCTCCTTGAATATGGCAAAGAGAAATCCTTTGCCTTTCAGCAGTAGGATGGGGGTCCATCTGTAGTCCATGTTTTAACAGAGAGCAATTAGCTGCACTGTTATTGTCCACCTGAGGCTTCTTGTGCATTCCCCTCACTTCCGTCTTGTGTTGCCTGTTGCAATAGAGTAGAAATGGAGACACAGTACAGGCCCAGTGGTGATTTTTTTTATGTTGAATTACTCAGAAAAAGTGGTTCTTTTATTTAACGTTCTTAAGTATATAACTCTCACACCTGTATTCTATCTTTTTTTCCTGGAATATATATTCTGAAGGACACAAGGTTTCTATATTACAAGCCTTTGGATTTTTTTTTTTGTAGGTTGAATATTAGACTTTTTTTTTAATTCTGTAATGAATTTTAACGTAGCTGCAACATTTTGCTGTCCTTATTTTGTGTTATTTGCACTTCACCACACATTTTTGATTTCTGCATTTCCTCTTTTACTAAGCAAGTTTTTGGTTATAGATGATCATCCTGCTTGTGAGAGCTTCTGTCATAAATCTTTTCCCCACTGTAGTGTTATTCTGTGTTTGAATCCAATTCTGAAACTGAAATATTTTTGAAGCTATATTTAGAGGCAGAGATTTTCAAAAGACTTTGTCTAACGTAGTACTGTACTGAAGCAAGTACGACCGTATATACAAGCAGCCATTAGGCTGGCACACATTTTTTGCTAGAAAGTAAAGACATTTATTTTACCTTTCCATCTGGTTGGCATACTCTGAACAATTTTGTAACACCTGAAACTGTTCAGAGCGGCTTATTCTTTGGAAGTTTATAATGCTTAAGCTTTCTTTTGCCTAATGTGGTTTTTTTAGAATGTCTTAGCTTACACCTTCAAATTAACAAGTCCTAGAGGTTCAGAACAGAGAAGCAGACTTTGCATAAAAAAAACTACATGAAGACTGTTGGAGGGTCTTCAGTAGTTAATATGACTAAAATACTTTATCAGAATTTGAAGCTTCATGTTCAGCTTTATATTGTATCTCAAAAAAAAACTAATTTAAAAGTATTTCAAATTCATCATGAAAACTTTAAAAGGATTTTTTCTTTTTAAATAATTCTATATTCTGAGGTATTGTATTCAAAAAGTCTCTGTGCTCTTGAAGAAATTTGAAATGAGTGTGTGTGTGTGTTGTCTTTTTTCTTTCGTTTTCTTAAGAGAGTCCTTAATACGGACTGCATTCCAGTGTCTTCAGTTGGTTGTGACAGACTTTCTTCCAACAATGCCATGTACTTGTCTGCAGATAGTTGTTGAAGTTGCAGGAAGCTTTGGACTTCACAATCAAGAGCTAAATATTAGCTTAACTTCAATTGGTTTGTTGGTGAGTTTTATATTAACCTACAGTGATGCTGCTTCTGGCTTTTGTTTTCTAATTTTTTTTAAATGAAAATTAATCTGTAGTCTGTTCTACAAATGAAAGCCAAAACCCGTTTTCTGAATTATTACAGAACTCCCTTTGCACTCATTTTGAATCATACATAACCTGAGTGAGCAGTTTAATGCTGTGTAACACCATGGTTATGTAAAACAAATAGCACTGTGTTGCAAACATGCCCACCAATAAATTATTTCTAATGTTTTTTCCCTTTCTAGTAGTTCATGTATAATGATGTACTAAGTTACAACTAAGAAATATGCTTTCTGCATCTTGCAGTATTTACATGCCGATCTTCTTCAATGAGTGTGTTTGATGTACTTGGCAAAATACTCCGAAACATAAAAAACATAAATTATGTATTTCATTATCATTAAGAACATTTCTGTGAGAATATCTTTGTTTTCTAACAATATGTTTTCTTTATTTTGTAGTGGAATATTTCAGATTATTTTTTCCAAAGAGGTGAAATAATTGAAAAGGAGCTAAACAAAGAAGAAGCAGTTTTGCAGAAGCAGGCAGAGGAAAAGGGAGTGATGCTGAATAGACCGTTTCATCCCGCGCCGCCGTTTGATTGTCTCTGGTTGTGTCTCTATGCCAAACTCGGGGAGCTCTGCGTGGATCCCCGCCCCGCAGTCAGGAAAAGTGCTGGGCAGACCTTGTTTTCCACCATTGCTGCGCACGGAACTTTGCTGCAGCATTCGACGTGGCACACGGTGATATGGAAGGTACAACTGGCGGGTTGCAGTGTTGTGGTCGTGTTTTAAAACAGCATGCCCTTTTAAGTGTTTTTAGAGACAATGCACAGTAGCAGAAGTTGCCTCTCTGTCTCCTGTATTTTTAACAGCACTTTCTTTGGCTCCTGAAGAGGCTCCTAAAGCCTCTTGTGAAACATTGTTCTTGTACCTTGGTTATTTCTTTCTTGTACCAATGCAGTATAAAAGGGATGCTCCTTTCCTGCACAGATAAATTACTCCTTCCTTTGTGTGAAAATCTGGTGACACTTGAGGGTCGTGTGTGTGGGTTTATTTGATTTATCAAATGCCCTTTTCTGGATCATGGTCATGTTAGTGATGGCTATGGATAAATTGGGCTGTAGCTGAATCAGCTGTTGCCCATTGTGTCTGAGCCCTATTTCAGTTCAATGGATGTTGGCCTTTCATCAGTACTAACACTATTCTCCGTGCTTCTGACCATACTGTTTCTCATCAGCCTTCTTAGGTGAACACTCGTGTAACCCTTACCTGATCATCTGGCTGATTGTTCCTCTTTGCTGTTGACGAGGCTGTTTAGAATAAGGGAACTCTCCAGGTTTCATAATGATATAAAGGATAATAGAAAATAAATTTCTTATTTTCTTTTTATTTTAGCAGGAACACAAATGTATTATTTCAAGACTTGCTTTTTTCCCCCTTTTTTGACTTTTGCAGGTTTTATTTCACCTGTTGGATAGGGTTCGAGAATCTTCTACCACAGCTGACAAAGAGAAGATTGAATCAGGAGGAGGCAACATCCTCATCCATCATTCAAGGGATACAGCTGAGAAACAGTGGGCTGAGACATGGGTATTAACCCTGGCTGGAGTCGCAAGAATATTTAACACCAGGAGATACTTATTGCAGCCTTTAGGTAAAGTTGTTGAAAGATACAATAGTGTACTTTTAGATCCATATACTTTTTTCAACTAGAGTACTGGGAGTGCTTTCTGTTGTGTCTTGCCTCAAATAAGATGAAAATCATGCTGCTCTTAATCCGTGTTCCTTAGAGCCCAAAATTTGAAGTATCAAATTCATCTTCTATATCACTTTAGCTGAGATTAAATCTCACTGTTCACAGTTTTATGTACCAAGTAATTTTTGTTTATCATAGCCTGGTAACATAATAATCAAAAGATCAGAAAAATTTCCAGAACCTATTTTTCCTCTTTTAAGGTTACAGCATATGTGCCTAGAACTGCAGTAAAGTCAGTGGAGTTTAAAAAAAAAAAAAAAAAAAGTCAAAACTATCAGTCAACCATTTAAAACGGAAGAAAGGGAATTTCTTAAAGAAAAAATGAGACTCATTCCATACAAGTTGTTACGGTTATGCTCTTTCAAGTGTGGTGGTTTGTTTGATTGTTTCTCCCCTCCTCATGCCCCCATTTAACCACTGTTTCAATCTTAGACAAAGCTGTTAGTTTCAGTTACGATGCTGTTGTCCCTTCCCCAGCTAAAGGCTACTGAAGTGAGCTTACTTCTTCCTTAATTTTTTTCTCCACTTTTGTACTCTTTATTTTCTCTTGATACTGTTACTTCTTTCTCTTCACTTTTTCTTTCAAGTTCCTATATTTTCTTTCTGATAAAAATTAAGCATCAGGTTATTTACCAAGATATTGTTATCACTTATTGCTAAGTACAATTTGAACAATGTAAATGTATAATGCAGTATCACCTCGAGTGAGTTTTGCTTAGAACAAATGTTTCTCTTCAGTATAGATATCAGAGATGTTATGATAAATTTTCAAAACAATTCGGTGTTTTCACCGTGTCATAGTATGTGGCTAATATATGCATAACTAAAAATGAGTTTTTTTTTTTCTTTTAATATCATGGTCTTTGGCTATTACTGATTATAGATACCAGTATAACAGTTGTGAAGATCATCAGTTATCTGAAGAAAAGCAATGGATTTGAGACTATGTTAAACTAGAGATAAAACTGAATGAATAATGAAACATTGCAGGGAAGCAGTAATTATTGAAAACTGGTAATTAGTGGCATAGAAAATTTAGGGCTAAATTTAATGAAAATCTTAAATCAACTGAAAAGGATAAAAATTTTATATACTCCCAAATGAAATCTTACTCGAGTATAATTTGCATAACATTTTAAAATTAATTCCTTGTAAATTGCATGACTATGGGCCTGTCTCTGTATATCTCGTATGTGCTTAAATCTTTCTGAAATCAACAGACACTTGCTATGCATAAGAAAAATCTGTTCAAGACTCCAGAATAAAGAAAACTTAATTCTTGTAGTGGTATGTGATGCATAGATAAAAGATTTTGGTATAAGGAGTGATCTTAATCCTCGTATTTGTGTGTTTGCCTATTGCATTAACTCTCTTTGGTTACAGTTGAAGTATTATACTCTGAAAGCCAGTGAAGCAGTCACCTGACCTCAGGTCAAAGGAAAAAAAAAAAAGCCAGCCCCAAGTTGATTTATTATTATTATTTTTTTTTTATTAATAGGAGACTTTTCCCAAGCCTGGGATGTTCTTCTTGATCATATCCAATCAGCAGCACTCAGCAAAAATAACGAAGTTTCCTTGGCTGCTCTGAAAAGCTTCCAGGAAATCTTGCAGATTGTTTCTCCTGTCCGAGACTCCGAGAAGCCCGACACGCCACCCGCTATCAACGTTTCTGTGCCTGTGGTTGTGGGGACAACAACTGCCACTAGTCTTGGCAGATCCTTCATGAGAACTGACTCCATAGGCGAAAGAATTGGAAAATATAATGGATCTGAACCCCCTATAATAACAGATGAAATTGAAGATTTGAATCTTTGGTGGGCAGCCTGGAACAGCTGGTACAGGATTGGCTCAGAAAGTACAAAGCCTCCAATTACTTGTGATAAATTGACTTTCATTCCCAGTCAGCCTTTTCTTACAGCTTTAATTCAGATATTCCCAGCTCTTTACCAACACATCAAAACTGGTTTCAGCATGGATGATCTCCAAAAGCTGGGTGTCATTTTACACGGCGCCGTTTCAGTTCCCATCAGCTCTGATGCTTCTCCTTTCATCCTTCCATCCTACACCGAAGCAGTTTTGACAAGTTTACAGGAAGCAGCGCTTACAGCCTTAGATGTTTTACAAAAGGTAATAATGTGATTTCAAACCCATAGTGAAGGGTAAACCATGTCGTGTCTCAGTTCTTCTGCTTGGAACTGCAGTGTAGTGACTTAAACATTAATTGTTTAATTACTTTCAATGGCACCGAGTATTCTAAAGCAGTTGGAACTCCATTCCTGGTGCAGCCGTCCCCAGCTGCTCTACCTAAAAGTGAATGGTGCAATCTCTATCAAAGGCACTTTTGCTTGATTGAAGAAATGCCTCAAATGTTTCTATTGCTTAAATACAATGCTTAAGTGCAAGTTTATGAGAATCTGAAAGGTCATGCTGTAAACAAAATGTAGAAGAATGGAGATCTTGATTTGAAGATCTTGATGTTAATGAAAAACAAACAAACAAAAGATCTTGGGTAAACCACATTCTTACCTCTTAATCACTAGTAGCTGAAGGATAGTGCAGCATCTTGCCATAATACAGAAATTAGGGTGACTAGAATTTTTCTGGAATTATGAAGCATCTCTTTGCAGTAGTGATTCCTTCAGAATATGTTTTCGTGCAAAAGAAATAACATTGTTATATCACATATTTAGTTCAAGCGTTGTTTCAAAGAAAGTATTTGGGAAATGCTGGAATTAAAACTACCCATGTAACCTGACTTCATCCTCTTAGGGCTTTTGTGTGTTCTACTTAACTGTGCAGCCATCACTATGCTGTCTCTTTTTTCCTTCCCCTTCTTCAGACAGGACGCTGCCTCATTCAGCTCCCAGCACACACGGTGGCTACTTAATAAGCAGCAATTGAGGATCTTGTTTTCTCTGTGCTTAGCGTGGGGTGGCCTGTCTCCAGCAAGGCAGAATCATCATCCTGCTGTCATTCCTGTAGTATGCATGTTTAGCAAATATTCATAAGTGCCTTTTGAGAACAGAGCTAGAAGTTGTGTAGAATAGAAGCTGATACCAAATCTCTGTTTTAGAAGTGGGGTTAGAAAAATAATACAGAGTTTTAAGACCAATCATATTTGCTAAATTTTAGTCCTAACCTAGTAGTCTTGAAGCCCTTTCCTGCAGGCCAGTGTTATCTAGGTCCTGCTCTCCCCTCCTTCCCTTCTTCGCTTCTCTCCTGGTTTCCTCACTTAATCCCTCCTCAGTTTTCTGTGTTTCTTTTCTAGTTATCTTGTCCAGATGTTTTCAGCTCCCAAAGCCTTATCAAGATTTTAAACTATTTTAGTTGAAGTTTCCTTAAAATAAAACCAACAAACAAACAAACAAAACTTGAAAAACAGACGCATCCATCCGCAGTCTAAATGGGTAACATGGTATTCTGAAAATATGGGCTTAAAATTGGATGTCTCGGGTACTCTAAGCTTATTTAATATTTCCTGCTGCACTGTAGCTATATTACTTACAGAGCAGCACTAATGTTATTTAAAAAATAAAATGTATTTTGGTCTTGGTCAATCCTGTGAAGGACCTCTAGGTCATGTAACACATTGGAATTAACACAGCAAGGCAGCCAGCCCGGGCTCGTGGGGAGCAAGGCCATCTGTAAATTAGTTTTGCTGGACACAACAGTCTCTTTTTCCTCTGTTGAAATGAATGAGCAATCTGAAGCGTACACAGAGAAGCTACTCTGATAGTTAAAGCTTATGTTAATATTTGCCCTGTTCTTTTAAGCAAAATGTTCATTACATGTTTGCATATGGATTCAGATGAAGTTTCCTTCTTTGCTGTAATAGGAAGGGCTGGGCCGACTCTGGTTTTCTAAGAAATTCTGGAACAGCTTTGCAATTAGAGCATGAAATTTTTCTCGTCGTCTTTTTTTTTTCTTTTTAAGAGGAAGCTTGACTGTTTTAATAAAGAGATTTTATGATGTGGCTGTCTGCACTTGCAAAGGGCCTTATCAATATCAAACCAGAAGAGAACTTTTGCTCTCTTCCTGGACTTCTGTGTTGAGCCCCTTTTAGACCTTTTATCTTGTTCTTTGTTTTCTTCATATTCTTCCTTAGAACTTAGATTCTTTGAAGGTTTTTATTGCTGTAACCTCTCATTTTCGAGCATGTAATTGAGGTGCAGACAACTTGAATTCTGCCACTCTCGGCAAGATGGGCATGAGCCTGCTGTTTAGACACACCAGCAGTGACAGTAAAGGCTTAGTCACTAAGATCTGTAAAAATAACAGTTGTTCATGGTAATTGTTGCAATAATAGTTGTAAAATAGATCTGGACTATTGAAAAAATAATCATGGAATGCTTTCTAGAACACATTTCTAAAACTACAGTCCCAGACCCAGGGGACTGGAAAAAAACAACAAACAACAATCTGCAGAATATATTGTTTATGTTGCAGCATATTAATTCTTGGTTTATAGATATCTCTTTATTTAAAGATATAAACTAATGAACTTAATACAATAGTTACTAGTCTGTTTTATAAGCAGCTCTTGATACTTTCAGCATCCTTAGTCACACGCTATGCCAGGCTGCTCCTGAGCTCTTCATGTGCTTAGGTAAATAATTACCCTGTGTAAGTAGTGCCACTTATCTTCAATAATAAAGTGGAAAAGTACCATTAATGGCAAATATATTTTGATATTTTGCCATTAGAAATATTAAGATAGTCATCTGTAGGTGCTGTCAAGGTATTCTTAAAAGATCTGCTTAAGTCAGTTACTTTTGTGTGAGAGCAAAGAAGAGATTTGTGGATGTTCTTTTTCTAATCCATGCATCCATGGAATTGTTTGTTTTTTCTTTTTCTTTATTTTTTTCTTCCCTATATGTAATCTTGCATTAAAAGAAAAGTGTTTGGCTCAAGCCCTGGAAAAGCATCCTGTCCTTTCAGGAAAAAGGAGTGTTCCGCCACGTTCATGATGTTGGCTAAGGTTCCTGAGCATTAGGCCCACACCAGGCCAAAAACCACACGTTTCGTACAGAAAGCTGAGGAAAAGGGGAAAGGCTTTTAAGGCTTTGGAGAACACCCTGCCATAGGTTGTAGCTTGCAGCTTGGTCTTCCCTGCCCCTGCTGCTTGCTCCCTCTCGGGGCTGGGATCTTGGGCTGTTTGCTGCCCTCTGCCCTCATAGCTCATATAACATAGCCCAGCGCGCGACCTGCGCCCAGGCGTTTCTGCATCTTCGCTGTGTTTGGCTGCAACAGGTCATGGACAACCTTGCATTAAAAGATTCCGACCTCTCTCTCGAGAAAAAAGACTGCACAATCAAGGCTTTTATTTATGGAGCAATAGGGGTTTTTTGTTGTTGTTTTTTGTAGCTGTGAGAGGAAGGACTTTGGGAGGAAGAGCAAAGCATTTAGTCTGAAAGAAAATAACTGGAATAACTTCATAGGATCAGACTTTGCATCAGACTTCGAAAATAAATGCTCTTGCTTTGCCTAGGGATTTGAATTGCAGCAGGAAATCATTAGTTTATGACAACATGATATTCTGTTGACATCTTTGAAGTATACCCCTCCTAAAATGTTTTCCATCTTAAAGCAAGATTGAGTTTCAGCTAAGCTAAAGCCATATCATTTTTACTTGATTTATGTTTCTTCCTGTAAGATAATTTGGACCACTTATGAAAAAACCTCTATGAATTAACTTCTGAGATGTAAATATTCCTCACATCCTGCTGTGATGGTACAGCAGAGTTTGTGTGGAAAACATTTATATTCTATTAGTCCAAATGAGATGCCTGTATTTCCTATACTATATATAGCTAGGCATCTTGCAACATATTTGGTTTAATGAAATGACAAAATATTTTTTCTTCAACCTGTTAAAATTATGCACCTTGTTTTATAGAGCCTGGTCTTGCATAGTCCAGTTTCTGCAGGGTAACACTGTATTCATCTTACATTTATACAGTCAGTTTATTTTAAAATTGTTTGTGTTCTTGCAGCTTTAGAATTAGGCTGGCACAGCAAAATCAAAATGGTGTGAGCTAAAACCAGTAGATTTCATAGTTAGCAAAAACAGGTAAGAGACTGATAACCTGTATTTTTTATAATATATTCCCTTTTGTGTTGCTGGGAATTACTCTTTAGAGGTATTGAGGCAAATTCTTCAAAGGTGAAGCTCAAGATATGTATTAACCCTTCTTTCTGTGTTTTTTTTTTTTTTTTTGGTATAGGCTATATGCATGGGCTCAGAGAATATGCAGATAATGTACCCTGCAATCTTTGATCAGCTTTTGGCATTTGTAGAGTTTTCCTGTAAGCCCCCACAGTATGGACAGTTGGAAACCAAACATATTGCCAATGCAAAGTATAATCAGGTAATTTCTAATAAATCTCATTTCTTTTATTTGGCTTCTGCACACAATTCGGCATTGGATAGAGATTGCTTAGGAAACTACATTTATTCCACGTATAAAAGCTTGCTGTGTGTGTTGTGTAATGAGTGTGTGTTTGTTGTTGTTGTTGTTGTTGTTTTCTTACCCTCTTCTGTGCCCTTTGAATTCTACCTTCCTTCACTTTTTGTATTCCTCCCTGTAGGAAAAGTCTTGCATGGACACTATACACACATTCACTCTGCCTGAATTTAGCCAATGAATTCATCTAAAAAAACCCTTGTACTCTATTTGGTAACAATTTAATAGAAAGGCATGATAATTTTGAATGGAGGTAATTCCTTCAAGCTGCCAATTTTTGTATTGCACGCGCTGTAGAGAAGCGGAACGTGTTCAATAGTTCTTTAAATCTGTCTATTCTGCCCTTCACTAAGCATGACAATCTCAATCAGTGTAATCTAAGAGGTAAATGTTATGTATGTATTAATTCTTCTTATTCTGTTTGTCCTGCAACACAATGGAATCACACTAGATACAACTATTTGCACCGGTGAGTTAATTTCCTTAAAGATTGTCCTAAAGTAGTTGTCTTGCATAGATTGCAACATTTCTCCTACTTGAATGTACTTTACTTTATTGTGGAGTACATTGGCAAAGTTGGACTGCATTTTTTTAAATTTTGTTGCTTGGACTATATTTTTAGCAAACCTTGCATGCATTAAACAGAGAGCTTGATTCAAAATACACCTTTACTGTTCCTTAACTAGTACATCTTAATATGCGGGGCACTAATTTTTCTTTTTTTTTTTCCCCTAGGCTGAATGGGTAGCATTGAATTATGTACCGTTTGCAGAGAGATCATTGGAAGTTGTTGTAGACTTGTATCAAAAGACTGCTTGCCATAAAGCTGTGGTGAATGAGAAGGTTCTTCAGAACGTTATTAAGGTAAAGCAGTTGGGGTTTTTTTGTTGTTTTTTGGGGGGTTTTTTAATGCTTTTTCATGAAGATGGGGAGGGGATTTTTTTTCTGATGATGTTGTTGATTAAGCTGTACATTTTGTACTTTAGCTAGATAATACAATAATGTCAGCACCAGTATTCCAAAGTTAAGATAAAAATTAAAAGATATATCAGGCCCCAAAATAATGATTTTCGATTTTGAGTCTTATGCACCTGTATCTGAAAAGCGGGCCTTTAGTTTGACCCTATGAAGAGGACAGTGGAGACCAGACTCTGACCTGTTGACAGCAGCTCCCTGCTGTGGCAGCGTCTGTGAGCGGGTGTCCTGTCCGTCACTTCTGGTGTGTGCTTAGTGCTCCCCCGTGCGATTGCTGTCGCTGCGGAATGTTGTGGGAGCAAAAGTCGGCTTTTAGGAGGGAATCGCCAGACTTCTCTGGCTGCATTTCCATTTTAGGAAATGATTTCAGTGAATAATGAAAGTAGTTTAAAAGCAAACAAAAAAACAGTGCAAATAGTATGTGTGCTACGTGTTTTATCATTAATGAGTTTCTTCTACAGATATTAAAGCAGTGTAACAGGTTTTTAAGATTTTGGGTGTGTGTGGGTTTTTTTTGTTTGTTTTTTTTGTTTTTTGTTTTTTATTCTTCTCTGATGTATGTTTAAGTTATAGTGCAGACTTAATATTCAGGATTCCACCTTTTTTTTTAAACTTGTATGTGTCATCTTGTTTTACATTCAGTAATGACCAAATATCTTACAGTGATGTCTGCAATTCAGCTTTTTGCATTTTACAAAATGTTCAATTTCTCTCTTTTTCTTTATTTGGAAACACTTGGGATAGCTTTCTAGGAAGCAAGCTGAATTCTCCAGAGTGTACTCATTATAATGAACTGCCTGCAATCTGTTAGATGCTATGACAGCCTGTTTGTCAGGTTAATAAAAATGGTAGATGGTAATAGAAAAAAAAGAAAATTAGGAGACGACTTGCAATATAATTAGTAATGAATTGACTCTGGCTCCGATCTTTGTGTTTGGTGACAGATCCGTGCTTTATCCAGATAGCATACAAATAGTCTTTATAGTTATATTTTAAAAAGAGGTGAGATAAGGATATGTACTGTTACCCATGAAAATACTTACTGAGCTGTACTGCAGAGATCTGTCTAAGCAACTATAAATCTTGTTTGAACTTTCTTTTGCAGACATTGAGAATACCTCTTAGTTTGAAATATTCTTGTCCTTCTGAAAGCACATGGAAACTGGCAGTGTCTTCTCTTCTCAAAGTTCTTTCTATTGGACTCCCAGTTGCAAGGCAGCATGCATCTTCAGGAAAATTTGACAGTATGTGGCCAGAGCTAGCCAATACTTTTGAAGATTTTTTATTCACTAAAAGGTAAGAATACTCTTAAGAAATCTGGCAAACATTCTTAAGCAATTTGCCTTAACTAAGGCCTTAGTAGTCTTAGTTGGAGGATATTTGATTTCTGGCAGTGATTTGAATGAATGAATGAGTGAAAAGGGGTCGCAGCTTTCAAAAGGAATAGCTCAACTGAGCTCTGAGTACAGGGCACAGCTTTCTAATCAGGCCATGGAATTCTGTACACACTCCCAAGAATGTTTCCTGTGAATGGCTGAATACTTGAATTTATAGTTAGACACATGGCTATATAGATACATACATAATCTCTCAAAAACTGATAGCTGTGCGTGCAGGTATGTTGAGAAAGTCCAAAGAAAACAATTGCAATGATCAGTCTAGCCTGTGAGTCCATTCAGCCTAAAGAATATATCTTCAGGAAGACATGGTAGGTCTATAACACATGGTAAAAAGTTATGCTAGAGCAATATTCCCTTGAGGACGAGCAAAAAGTGGATTTCAGTACAGCACAGACTGTTTGGGGTAGACATTACGAAAAAAAAATATTTTTCAACACAGGGGTGGGGAGGAGGGCATGGAAAGGAAGGTTGGGTATTACAGAAGATGCTTAGGACAGATGTGGAGTTTCTGTTCTAAGTTCTTATGAACACCTGTGGATTAAAACCTTTCAAGAGTAGTTTAATTGGGCCTCAAGGGAGGATGTGGAGTATGAAAAATTAAATTCTCACACACCCTGATTTCTGCTGTGTGCATGAATGTTGATTTCAGTAACAAATTAATCTCTTTTTCATAACAAACAGTAGGGTGATTATGTACCTAAAGTAATAGGCTTTGTGTGTGGGTCTGTGTGTGTGCACTTATTAAACACACAGAAATTCAACAACCACAGCTGTATTTACCAACAGTGATAAAGTAGCGGCTTGCCCAAGAACACAACCAAAAATGAGACTTTATTTTAGAGATGCATCCATTTTTGTAAATGTTGCAATATCAGTACATTTGAAATTTACTTATAGGATAAGTCAGTGAAAAAAAAAACTTTTTTTCTTTGTGTATATATGAAAGATATTAGTAAGTAGGAGGAACTCTAAAGAGTTCATCAAGACTATGCAAATTACAATTTAGTCATCCACTTTTTTGTTTTGATGCTATTTAATTTAATATTTGTAGTAATTTTGGTTTTGGTTTTGGCTGCTATTACTTCCCTTCTGAGATGAGGAAATCAGCTAACAGCTTGCAATCAATAGTGTTGGGTTTACAGTGAAGATTTCTCAAATTACTGCAGTAATGTGTACTGAACTAATGTTCATTGAGATGTTACTTTGTGAATAGGTACTACTATTTGAAGTAAATAAATTATTCCTACATATCTGCAAAACAGATGAAACATCTGTTTGGTATGTTTTTAAATGGCCAAAGTTATTACTGCTGGAGTTTGGGGAAATAGGATTATCATAGTTCTTTAATGCATTTCAAGATAATTTGCTGTCATCTGCCTTTTTTGGCCAAAAATATCGTCTGTTTTCTTAGTTTACACTGAGTGCTTGATATATTTCTTGAAAGTTGTCCCCACCACAGAAATTCCATTTTAACATTGTTGCTTACTGAAAACAGTCTTTGTTGGTATTTATTTTTGGCAGTGTTTGCCAGCTCTCCTGCATGGGAGAATATTCTCTGTAGATAAAGGAAAGAGAGTGCTCCTGTGGCTGTTTATGATGCCCTGGCACTTGCCTGCATTCTCTAAAGGTCCAGGTCTTGACTAGGATATACCAGGGTATATCCTATAATTTTACATACAAGGTAAATGGGATAAATTTTGTCTTCCCACGTGTGTGTGCTCCTCTTATAGCTGGAGCCTGTGTGGCCTTGGAGCCTTTCGCAGGGGACCCGTCTGTGCCAGCCTGAGCCACGTGGCCTCGTAGGGGCCAGGGCAGGGGGCCCGCCTGCCTCGTGCCAGGATGGCTTCAACAGCAGCCATTTCTCCTTGTCCTCATCCTCCCCCTCATCCCCTCAACGCTCCTGCCGTTTGCATGGAAGGGACGTTCTAGGGATGGCTGTGGAAGTGCCTCACATTGAGGTAATTCTTTTCTGATCCCCTTCCGCGCTTCTCCACAAGGTGCCTTCTGTGCAGCTAGCCTTGACAAACAGGATAAATGTCCCTTTTGTTCTGGGAATTTCTGAATTACTGTGGCATGGACTTGGTTAAAGTTGCAGTACAATGTCTTGCATCTGTTTCAAAGTGAATCGAATTCAGAATTTTAAAAATTACTTTTTTTTTTTCTCTCTTGGTTATGGTTCTGGTAGAAATTACACAGTAAATATAGTGGTGTCTTGTTCAAGAATAATTTTGGAGAATTTTGAAAGCAAGAGCCAAAGTGTATCTGTTAAATCAAGGCATTAAATTCCAGGAAAAGGCATTGGGGAAATACTTGCTAAAGACTGTCTGTGTTGGTCCTTCTCTTCAGCCAGGTGTATTATTAGGCCTATTTCTATTAACAATGACTTGTGTGGGTGTTGTTGTTTTGTTTTGGAGTATGCACTAGATTTTTTGTTTGTATTGCCAAAATCCATTAGCTAAGGCACAGATGAGAAGCAATCCCTGTGGTCTAAGTCAGATTGACTCGGTTTTAGTTACTCTTGTTGTCTGTGGTGTTGACTGTCATTTACTGTGATTCACTTGTCTCTTGATGGCTTTCGAACCTGCAACGATGTCGTGTAGGAGGAGCTTTGGTTCAATGGGGTTTATTAGGTCAGATGCAGAAGTGCACAAGTCTGGTCACTCTGCTTAAGACCAGCATGGATTGAAAAGGCTCAGAGAATTTGGAAAACACAGTTTAGATACGTCCTAGGAGATGAAGACTTAGTTGAATTACTGCATGACCTGGATTTTTAGCACTATACAATATGTCTAGCTGTTTCTACTGCTTGTGATTAAGAACCGAATATAGTTAGAACTGAAAATTAACTCTTTCATTTTCCCATTATCCATTTTTTTTCCTGATTCTTCTTCAAGGGAACTGAAATGTTTGTCAAGAATCTTGCCTTTCCTCCTTTACTCCTGTACACCTTTTCATATTCCATACTTTCCACTATTTAAGTTTCTGTATGTTCCATGCTATTATCAGTCCAGGCTTTATTCAAAACTAGGTAGATATCTTCCTCTTTGATCTTCGAACCTTATTCTTTAGAGCTGACTTGGCACTGCTGGTGTAATTATAAATATGAATTGTCTACTCTGCAAAACTTAAATACCTTATTTCAGTCAGTCCTGTCAATGGTGGGGAGCACATTTAGCTAGTTTTTCCCTTGTGCATTAAAATATCCCAGTGTGAACTTGTTTTTCTATCTTTCAAGTCCCTAGCTGGCTGAGGAAGCAGAAATTTTCTTAGAATAGATACAACTATATTTTTCACTGATGCTTTCAATTTTTAGCCAGCGCTTTAAACACTTCTTTTTCATCCAATTCAGCTCATAATTCTTTTAATCATTATGGTCCAGCAATTGTGTGCGTGGAGATGGGCTAATTTCTCCGCCACTAGTGAAACTGAACTGAACCGGCAGTGCTTGGGCA
Source organism: Tinamus guttatus (assembly GCF_059628265.1). Taxonomy (NCBI): domain Eukaryota; kingdom Metazoa; phylum Chordata; class Aves; order Tinamiformes; family Tinamidae; genus Tinamus; species Tinamus guttatus. The sequence continues at coordinate 165,234 of NW_028288902.1, read as the reverse complement.
AAAGGCCTCTGTGAATAACAGCCCTTGGAACCCTCTAGGCCTACAGCAGTGATCCTCACCGGCCTGTCCCTGCCCTGGGCTTTGCCCTGGAGTAGCTTTTCAAGCCAGGTTTTGTGCTGCGTGAGAGGAGATCAATGTCTGATGTCCGAAATCTGACATTGATGTTTAAAAGGTGCAAAGAACAGCAGAAATATGCTCTGTAGCTTTGTGCATCAAGAAAATTAAAATACAGCAAAAGGTTGATGTAAATAAAGTGAAATTTTACTGCCAGAGAATTAACAACTTCTGAGAAACAAGGTGCAGCTTTATTTTTTTCTTCCTAGCAAGCTATGTCTGAGGAGTCACAACGATCTTGATTTTTATTATAAACCATAGTGACATTTTAAAATTAATGCATTTCATGTAACTTCATTTACACAAAATTGTCTTGAGTAAAAGACTGGTTTGCTTATTATTTCATATCATGCTTCTTTCCCAGAGGGTTTTTTAGAAACATGTCAAGCCATTATATAAAATAAAATTCAACAAATGTGCATGTGTATAATTTATTAGAGCAGAAGTCTGTGCTCACATGAGGGAATTAAATCAATACTTTGCAGAGAGCTGCTCAAGAGCAGGGCTCTGCTGTGCACAGCAGGTCTCACGATGCATTTTCCTTGTTTTATAGCCTTTAAAACAAGATGCTTTGAAGCCTTCCCTGGCCAGTGCAGGCAGTGGTTAGAAGCAGTGGGCCCCCATGTGTTTCATATTGAAACCATACAAAAATCTCTTTACTTGGGAGGAACCTGCTACCTAACAGGAATTTTGCAGTCTGTAGCCTGTGTATCAGACGAAATGTGGATGACCAGATTAGTAAGTCATATAGGGCAGACCCAGTATGGATGATGGGACAGATAGGTCATAAAACTGCGTTAAAGTAACCCAGAGCTCCAAGCCCAGTGCACGGGAATTAGGAAATGTGAGAATGCATCCATGCCTGCCACCCCAGGAGTGACCTTTCTGTGTACTTAATGGGACAGTTTCTCTGGAAAAAGAAAAAAAAATGTTTAATTTAAGATGCATCATAACACATACAAATAATGCACAACAACAGTAAGCTGAAGTAGCACAAGCAATCATGAATCCAGTATTTCTATCCATTCCTTACAAATGGAATTCCCAAGCTGTTCCTTTGCTTGGAGATTTTATATGTAGTTGTTTTAAAAGGATAAACAGAAAATTGAAAGAAGGAAGAGAATTTACTGTTTAGAATTGTATTGACCTTTTATAGAACCTTGCCTCAGATCGTTGTTGTTAATATTACTAGTTATTATCTTAGCTCTGATGGAATATTATCTTCTACACAAACTAGTGTTTATGCAAGTCATGATGGAGAGGTAGCACCTGCAGTTTACCATGGGTTTCACAATCGTTTTTAAATTTCAAAGGAACATGAGCATGAGAACTCTGGTTTCTGCACTATGTCAGGCAAACAGAAACAGTCTAATGAGGTCAGATCAGGTAGATATGTAGACTCCCTGTATGTTGTTTATGTTGCTTCTGATAGACAGTGGATATCCAAGGAAGAGTGCAAAGCACCTCTGTAGTGGTGGCTTCCTCAGCTGCTCCTCCAAACTCCCAATTTGTGCTGCTTGGAAGCTTCCTGTGCCAAAGGCTGATACAGGACTCTGGTTCGTATTAGGACACTGATTCATAGTATTTTTTTTTATATATAATTTGGCCAACTGCATTTTGAATCTGTATATTTTATAATATAATCCCACGATGTGGGATCATAAACACGGAATCTTGGAGTTCAACTGTCTGTTGAGTATGTTGAGTAAAGCACCTTCCATATTCCCCTCCTCCGCCCGGAGCTCTCACTCAGCCCGCTACTCTCAGACTCTTGTTTGGAGGCAGAAGTGCTACGTGAAATACTGCGTCTTGATTAGCAACAGCAACGCTGTGCAGCCGAGGCAGATGTGCGGAGCGAAACCGCTCGTGGCGAGGAGCTTCGCGCACACAACGCTCCCTTTGAGCCCCGTTTCAGAGGAGCTCTAGCCTGGCTTCCTGTGGTGTGAATGTCTACTGGTTTGTTTTAATTGACAAGCAATCCAGTTCTGCACTCTGAGACCAGAGACAAGCTACGGTTTGGTAAAGGGAAGTGTCTGAAGGAGCCACCTCAAAAGCCACCATGTGATCCAAACTAAAACTCTCGAGCAGAAGCTGGGAAGTAGCTGATTGTTTTCAATACAGGAGGTCCCTCTCGATCCTCTTGGGATATCAGTTAACTTGGCAGACACATGATGGAGAAAAGGAAAAAATGGTTAATTTTCAGTTAGACTGGAGAGTTTGATCAACTTACCAGATGGTCTAGTAAGCAGAAGGAATGACTCAGTGGATGAGAGAGAACCTGGAAGCAAACAGTGTGTGACTGATAGTTGGCATAAAGTTTCCAATCAAAAAATGTAAGATTTCGAAAGTTACAATCAGGTAAGGTGAGATTTTGTAGAGCAGTGGTTAAATTTCATGGTTCAAGAACTGGGCATTTTATCTGTAAATAAATTTCTGTATGTAGTGGATAAATGACAAAAAATGTTGAAATTCTTCAAAATCATTGCTTGTAAAATGGGATTATTTCTTTTTAAAGTTAGTTAAGAATGACAACAAATGTATCATGTTGAGCTCTCAAAAAAGAGACAAAGTATTGTCTCATGAATGTGAAGTATTATATTGATGTAGAAGGAAAATGATATAAAGTTATGGTGTTTTTTTTAAATGTAAGTGCTGAACTACAAAAATTTTTCATAATCTTGGGAATATTATGAATTATGATAAACTCTGATCCCTTGGCATTACCTTCCTGCATTAAGCCTGGCAGGTATTGCAACTTCTGAATATATGACACAGGAGATTATTAATACAGGTATGAAAAGTAATGGTGTTGGTATTGCCAAGTCCTTAATCCAATCCATCAGTTTTAACTCTTAAACTAAATTTTTTTTCTTTCAAAACATTTTCTGCATCATTATTCGTAAAATATTTAATTCAAAACTGTTTGTCATTACCATAACAATAATGTGCAAACGACATATGTAATAACTGATCTTTAAATGCATTTTGCCCCCCATATTTTATTTCCTGATATACTTTGTGAATTTGAAAGTATAATATGATGTGTTTATTTTTAGTACACCACCTGATAATCTCTCAATTCAAGAATTTCAGAAGAATGAGAGTATTGATGTTGAGGTAAGGAGAATAAAGGAAAATATGTTATCCTGTCAAACATACAAGGTAGTGACATTAACAGAGTCTGTGTATTCTTGAAATTATTTTTGAAAATCATTAATTCAGTATTTCTGGCAACATTTTTTAAAAACAAGACTGATGACAAATTCATAAGCCCAGAATTTGCAAAAAGTAGGAAGCTGCTTGCTAAAAACTTTTTCTTGCTGTCTTGTTTGTGCTGTCTGCAGTTAGCAGGACTGTGAGGTCTGGTACACGAACAAGCAGAGAGTTAAAACCACTTCGCTCCTGACTGGAAACAGCCAGGCCAGGGATTTAAAGCACTTCAGTTAGCGTGTGTTGCCCCTACTGTTTGGATGATTACTTTTCATGCTCCTTGCAGACATCGTGTTATAGCCATGTGACGTGGGTCTTGGTGAGGATGCTGCACTGGATGGAGAGAGGGGCATGGAAGTCAGCTCTGAATGCCTTATTTTCTCTTTTTAAAGCTGAATTTAATTTGAGGAACATATGGCAAATGCTTAAGAAACTCAGACAGAACCCCCCTCAAAATAGTGGTTCAGCTTTAATTTGTTAAACAAAAATCCACAGTTTTGGGGGTTATTGCATTGGAAGATATTTTTGTGACTTCATTAGAAATGGATATTCAGATTTTTCTTGAACATTGAATCTTGTTTAATATGTCTGTCTTCTGTGTACTAGAATTATAAACTTTAATTTCCAACAAATCAGTATAAATATATTTATATTTTAGGTGGTGCAGCTTATAAGCACAGAGATACTGCCGTACGCTAATTTTATTCCTAAGGAATTTGTTGGTCAAATAATGACTATGCTCAATAAAGGCTCAATACATTCTCAGTCATCCTCGTTTACAGGTACGGTACCTGACTGACAAAAGATACTTAAAAGGGTTTTTAAATCTATTAGAAAGAAAATTACAACAGTAATTACTCTTATCAAAACTTGAAGGTTCATGACATGCATTCAGTTTAAATCACTGATTTTAAAACTTACGTTCCGTTTCATAGAGGTTGCAGAGCATTTCATATAGATTTTTTTTTCTTAATTATTTCTTTACTTCTCATGAGTACTGTGTTTGTTTTGTACTTGTATTTCTTTAGTCTTTCCTGGACTTCATGCATGATTTTTTTTCTTCATGCCAGTTGAAATAGCTCTGGTAATTTTAGACAATTATAAGACAGACATAAAATCCTCAGAAACTAATTTTATCTTAGCATAGCTACATGGTGTAACTAATGACATAACTGGGTTGCACATTAATAACTGTTACATATTTTATGTTCTATTTAGGGCACTTATTATGATTATTTTCCAGTCACCTTTTCTTAGAATGTATTGATAATATTTGTCAATGTTAATTTTTTAAAAAAATTTATAGGAGTGCTATTTTAATTGTATTTAAAAAAAAAAAAAAAGTTAATTGAGATGCAACATTTGGTATATTAGCATGCACATTGCAAAAATTAAATAAAACTTTTTGCTTTGACAGAAGCCGAAATAGATATTCGGATGAGAGAGGAGTTTTCCAAAGTGTGTTTTGAAACGCTGCTGCAGTTTTCATTCAGTAACAAAGTCACGACTCCTCAGGAAGGCTACATCTCTAGAATGGCCCTTTCTGTGCTCTTGAAGCGCTCGCAGGACGTGCTGCACCGCTACATCGAAGACGAGAGACTGAGCGGGAAGTGTCCCCTCCCACGGTATGTCCCGCAGCGGCGCGCAGGCAAGGGCAGCAGCCTCTGACCTGCAACGTGGAGTCTCCTCCAAAGGGTGATGAAGCATCCAGGAGCGCTCTTGGGAGTCACTGCTCAAGTAACTGTTGTTGAAACAAAAAAATGACCTACGTTTAGGTCAAATAGAGTAAATACTTTAAAATGTGAACTTAGTTATGTTTTAATTTCAACAGAAATGTTTTTGAACGTTTAAATCCACAAGACTGATGGAATTAATTATTTTCATTTTCCAGTTAATCGTGTACATCAGTATTTTTTAGACTGAGATTTGTATGCTGTTGCTTTTCTAATATTAAATTTAAAGCCATCCTAGCCAGTGACAGTTATGATGGTGGAAAATTTAAAGAACCAGTGATAACGACAGTTACATAATATCTGTTCAGTAGGCGTCATTGCAGCTTTTTAATGTAAGTTTCAAGTAAAATCTGTATTCTTGAGATTAAATTGTATAGTTGACTGTTTGCATTTTTCCTTTTATAGGCAACAAGTAACAGAAATCATATTTGTTTTGAAAGCTGTCAGTACTCTGATAGACTCACTTAAAAAAACTCAGCCTGAAAATGGTAAGTTGCATTTAAACAACATGATTCTAAGTAAAATAAAATTATATCTACTACAGCGATGTGTTCATTCTTTTCTGTAGAATTTTCACACAAATTGGAAAGGAAAGTGTAATTAGTAAGACTCAGTATTTTGTAATTCTGTGTATATGTACATGCCAGGTAGACTGGCCAGGGGAGAGCTTTTCCTGTTTATCTAACAGTATAAAATCCTAAAATGTGCTTAATAAAATAGAAGATTTTCATTTCTTATCTCTGTTATTAAAAAGAACTTGGTATCTTCTTAAAAAAAAAAGAAGTAGAATTTTTAAATATATATAGCTATATTTGCTAGTCCTGCCGGATCCTTTTTCCCCTTATGGTGTCCTTTTAGGTTGCTGTGGATCTCATGCCCACAGCTGCAGCCTGCAGTTAAAGGGGAGTACAAGTGAAATGAATGCCTGGGCTGTTCATACCCAAGTCTTGCCTTCCATCCCTTTCTGTTCTAGTACCTCCTGCCCCCACACCTGATATAATAATTTGTAGAAATAATAAAGGAAAAACAAATCTTAGGTCTTTCTTATGAATGAGCAAGAGTTTGGGTTAAACAGCATATATAACAAGTGTGAATCTCATTAACTACTTTTAATGAAACTGTGTGTGTTTTTTTTTTTTTTTTTTTTTCTTCTTCTTCTTCTTCTTCAAGATAATTTCTTTTTATTCAAGTTAACATAGTATTTTTTTTACTTGAAGCTCTGGAGTGACACAGACCTGAATATCTTTGATTGCTTTATTTTTTCTTATGAAACTTTGTGATATTTTATAGTAATTCATTGGCATTTTGATTAGTTTAAACATTATGTTGCCTTGTTCCAGTGATCTCAGAGAGAAGAAACTCTTGGAAAGCATTTTAATGCAGTGTTGTCGAGGCCTTTCACAATAAAAACATATTAAATATTTTTGATAAACCTTTAAAATATAATGTGCTTTTTTTTTTTCTTTTTGTCCCAAGAAAGCAAAATGTACATTTTTATTTGAAAGCAGAACTTAGGCTCTTTATCAGCCAGTCAAAACAATCTCGTTTGTTGACCTTTATTTATTTTTAAATGTATGGGAAGGAAGAGGTGGAGATGTTTGCACTGTCTTTGCCAGACCAGAAATGGCAGTGGTGCCACCAACACTTTCCGTGCCTCCCTCATGGAGAAGGAAAGATACCTTAGCTCACTGATGCCCAACTAGGTAGTTGATGGGTGAATTTGAACAGCTGAATTAAATGGAAGGTGACAACTTCATTTGTAATAAAGAAATTTGTCTCCTGTAACTGCATAGATGGTTCCCACCAGAAAATTTACAGTCAATAATGTTTTTTTTCTTTTAAAGACTCTACTGGATAAATATTCTTCTGTCCATATTAATAGGCTGTTCCTGTTTTCCCAAAGTTTCAGATATTCCAGCTGCTGCCAGATGTTTATTAGGCAGTGTCATTATGCTGCTTAATGCCGACTCTCTGTTAAGTTAGCTGCACTGGACTCTGAAACTCTAACAGAATAACATGCCCATCACTTCACTCCATCTCCCTATGTTTTCATTTATCAGTGAAGTTTGGGAGGCAGGGGGAAAGCCTTGTCCATCCCAAGCCAAACTGGCCTTTCCAGCAGAACGTGGCCAGGGGGCTTTCCTGAGAACGTAATGCCTCACTCACGGTGTGAGCGGGTAGGCAGGGTTATTTTTTGTCTGGAGACAGAAAACCTGAAGGCAGTGCCATGCCAGGGCACCCCAACTGCTTGGGGTGCCCTGAAGGCAATGAAAGCTCTTCCTGAGGGGGCCTTTTCCTTGGAGGGATAGAGTAGCCAATTCGGTTCAGCTGGACTGTTTCCAATTCCTGTTGGCATGAGAAATGCTTCTCCCATTCAGTATATGACAGTGATTGCCAAGGCCATTGCTTGCTTTCTCAAAGGGAGGTCTACTCGACACATTGGAGAATTAGTTTCCTGCTACTTCCTTTAGATTTTTGTAGTTTTTATTAAAAAAAAAAAAGTAGGAAATCAGCAAGTGAAATAATTTTATTCTTTACTTCTTTGCAGTTGATGCCAACACGTGGGCACAGGTGATCGCCTTGTACCCAACGTTAGTGGAGTGCATCACCTGCTCCTCGTCAGAGGTGTGCTCTGCCCTGAAAGAGGCACTGGTTCCCTTCAAGGACTTCATGCATCCACCAGCATCCAAGGTACAGAATGGAGAGTCTTGACCCCATAAAACTCTTTTTAAATTTTTGAAAGAAAAAAAGTATCCAAAAATGTTTGTTCCCAGATGATCTTTCTCTGAGGAAATCTCTTGTGGCTAGTATTTGGCAACCAGTGTTGACTGCCTTTTTAACTGCACTAACAAGAGCTCAGTAATTCATGACTACAAACTATATCTCAAAGGTTCCAGAGTGAGTAGCAGTGCAAACCTTTAACAAATTTAACTGAATAGTGGAATCATTTATAATCTAATGTACTTGCTACAGTATCTTGAAGTGGTGATTGAAAAGTGGGCTTATGTACAGCTTGTTGTGTATGTGTTAATGATGTTAATGATGTAATTAAAAATATTTCAATTCAGTCAGATTTATTAGGCTGGTGTTTTGCACCCTTTTTTGAAGTACGAATTGTACTAAAATTTTATGCAAGATGGTACTGTAACATTCCATATTATCTGTAACCAGCCTTTGTAAACAAAGGGAACTGATATACTTGTGTGTATAATAAATGGTACAGTTCTGTATAAAATAGTTGCATTTATTATTTAAATTCTTTTAAAAATACCAATAATGTTACATGCTTGAAAATGTATTTATTATAAGTTGTATGCTTGCATTTTTACTTAAAGTTTGCCTTCTAATTGCCAGATATGCTTATTCATATCTGATGGTGTTGTTAGTTTTTGCTAAATTGAATGTATCTTCTCTGTGGCCATTGGACATTTAAACATAGAGGTCCTATGACAAAAGATTGCAGCAAACAGAGATCAACTGATCTCAAACTTCAAAATAGCTGACCTGAAATAAGGTTGAATATGCAGAAGTCCACTGTAGCACTTGAACACTACCATACCTCACTTCATAAAATACGTATTTCGAGATGTTTGTTTTATTCAACTCTTGCCATCTTTGTAGCTGTAGCTTTGCTTTAAAAAAATACATTAAGTTTGTCTGCCTTTTTTTTGCCCATATTGACAGGTGTCACTGGCTTTGAATTATGACGGAAAGGTGATTTCAAATATCTGAAATACTTGTCTGTAATATTTTGTTCAATAAGTGCTTTGTTTTGTAATGTCTTTTCAACCAAACAAATTGTTCAAACATTTTAATTATAAACTATGTCTGATATAAAATCATGAGAAGTGTATTTTTGAAGATAGTTACTCATTTAGAGTGCACTAAAATTTGGCATTAAGTAAAGGTCTCCTGTTTCATTTTCACATAAGACACTATTGAACCAAAATACTTTTAACAGTATTCCTTTTAAAGTTTAAATTGTAGCTTAGCATGTTAAACTTTTATTTAATGAATTATGCTTTCAATATTCACGTACTTTCAAACCACGATATGAAGGCACAAATGCCTTTTTTTTTTTTTTTTTTTTTTTTTTTAAGACAGAGGTAGGTGCCTTTCTGTGGAGTCGATTTCAGAGGTTTTTAGGTTCTTGTTCCTTCAGATTGTTGGCAGATAGTAAAAGCAGTTATCGTGCATAGGAGGTGGTATTTTATCCATTGGCTGGAGCCTTTTTCTGGCTAAAGGGACATTCACTGGTATGTGTGACAGATATAAAAGTTGTAGGAGCCTCAAGTGCGAAGAGCTGGTTGGGTTAGAAGCACCGTGTGTGACTGTTGCTGTGCAAGCAGGGCTGCTAACAGCTTGCTCCCATTAGCCTCCCTGTTCTGCTCCCTTCCAAAGGTTCTCTACGTGAATACAAATACAACAAATAATGAAGGAGCTTTAAGAATTTGTGTGTTTCTCTGTGACCAAAGTTGCGTGGAACCTGGTCTTTAAGCGTGAGTAGTTTTTAAGAGAAACACACATTTCACTTTAAGGAAACAAGTATTTCCTGTGAATGGAGTTTCTGTCAGAACAGCTAATTTGGAGGAGCAGTCCCTGTGTTTTGCAGAATTGGGGCCCATCTACAGCTAAGAATCTTATCAGCTCTGGAGAAGTGAAAACCTGGCAAATGCTGTGCCAACCAGTGGAGATTAGACCACGCTCTGTAAGGTCATTTAAAAGAACAAAGAGTTTGGTGGGAGAAGGTCTGAATTTTGTTTATGCCATATTAACCAGAACTTCTGGAAAGGGGCATGCAGACCAAACTGTGGATGAGGTCATTTCTGTTCCACTGTTTTTCTTCAGTGGTAGCATGGATATATTCTATCTAATGGATCAGATCTTCAGTAAGCTCCTTCAGCTTTGTCTTTATTTTAAAAGGGCGTATCTAGCATATAAGTGTATATATATTTTTTTCTCTGAAACTTCAGAGTTTAGTATACTTAGCAGCATTAATCTTTTTAAGGCTGTGAAATAGAATATACCAATGAGTTAGCTTCACTTCTTCTCCTCTTAATGACCAAATGAATGATACGTGTGCTTTCTGAGGCAAGGTTGGGGTGTGCAAGGTGAGATTGACCATCTTTAAATCTTTCTGTAATGTTTCTGAATGTTTGAGAACTACAGAGTCACTTGGTTTACAGGGGAGGCTTTTCATTGACTAATTTTGTCTGTAAATAAGAATCATCCCTTTCCTGTGCCTTCTTGATCCTCACTCAAATATTAATTCTAACTTCAAGTAGTAGCGTTTTCTTTATTTATAGCTTTTACTAAATATTTTTGATGCCAACAGCTTTTTTTGGATTTGCAAAATGCCCCATTTTTACAAGATTTACCTTGCTTGAAATAGATGTATGTGTCCTTGAAGAAAGGAAGGACATTGACTATCCTGTAAGTCCATGTCCTCGTTGTTCTCGAGTGAGGCTGCTTAGGCCTGTAAGATGCATGGGCACCTTTAGACTTGGGGCATGTACTGTGTCACTGAAATCCCATAGAAAGGGGAACAGTTGACTGTATAAAAATATGTATTTTGGAAATTAGAAGATAAATATAAATTACTGAGTGTGGCCACTTCCCTGTTATGTTTTATTTTTCTTCCCTCCCTTACAAAAAAACACCTTGGTTTAGGAGTGTGAAGTGAAAATTTGGGAAGCGTACAGATTACCAGGACAGTCTTTCCAACATACCAGATTATTTGGGAAAACTTGTCTCAAACGCTGTCTCAATCTAAGTAAGGGGTGTCTTGATTTTAGCTGTAGGAAAAAGGCGATGTGTTTAGGTTTAGGGAAGCTTCCTAGGAAGAGCTTTATTCTGAAAGGTAACACGCAGCAATGAGGTGTCTGTCGTCAGCGATCCGTGTCGAGCAGGGTGTTGCTCCGTGCACAGGCGCCTCCTTCCTCCTGTTTCTCGGTGAGTTGTGGCGGCTCCGGACGAGGAGCAGACGTGGCCGGGGCCGCTCGTCTGCGGGCGCGTGTGTCTGCGCCACCTCGCTGGCCGTCAGCACGGTTCTTCAGGTGGGCTCTTCCCCCAACAGATGGTTGAGCTAATTCTTCCTGCAAAGTGGCAAACCATGTCATAGGTGACCTTGAACTCCTACAGCAAGATATTTTTGGTGAGGTTACTGCCTTTTTTTTTTTTTTTTTCCTTCAACGTATCTCTACATGTGGTGGACACAAGCCCTAGTAATTGACATATTTTACAGGTGTTCTTTAAAAGTTCAGAATCTTGCGCAGTTCTTGAACAACAGTATGTTTCCTCCTTTTCTGTCTCAAATTCATGTCTTGTGGCGTGTTCACCTTGAATTTGCAGCCTGTTGCTCCTTTGCTTTGTGGCCATGCACCTCCTACAACCTTCTGTCACAGGTAGAGCCCTCCTTAGGAGGGTTCACATGGAAGGAAGTGCTGCACAGCCGACCTGCATGTGCTGGCCATAGGGACTAGCTCATCCCCATAAGGCTGCGTGACTGGAGCATATGGATTTTCACAGTGTCACACTGGATGTCAGAAAGTCACAAGAAGGTAACTGGGGTGTGGGTTTTCTTTAAATTGGGGACTGGACAAAAGGCTAGGTATTGCCTGTATTTGTACACATAGGGTATTTATTTTGCATCAGCACCTGTTAATAGACTGGTTACTTGCATTCCTTGAGGAAATCAAAATTTCCGAAGGGAGTTAGCTGAAAACAGGTGAAAAGACTTTCCTCCTAAAATGTGGACTGATAATGTCCGAAATTTGTTTCTCCTTTGAAACGTGGATAAGTTAATACACTTTACAGTGTCCTCAGAAGCAGTGAGTTAGCATAATTCAAACTTCACTAGAGTCAATGGAGGTTCTAATGTTTACCTTCTTAAAGGGAAAAAAATATATTGATCAGTGCTGACTGAATCATAGAATCATAGAACGCTTAAGGTTGGAAGGGACCTCTAGAGGTCATCTAGTCCAACCCCCTGCACACGCAGGGTCACATAGAGCACATGGCACAGGACTGCGTCCAAGCGGGTTTGGAAGATCTCCAGAGAAGGAGACTCCACAACCTCTCTGAGCAGCCTGTTCTGTGCCTCCTTTAAAGGATCTGAGTATACCTAATGCTTTGGAAAATCTGAAGGGTATAGCCTCACATCCAACATCTTGGAGTACAGAATTCTTACAAGTTCATATTCGGTGACATCTTGACACTGCAAAGTTGTCCCAGCGGTGTCCTTATGTATTCTGGTGAGTTCATCGGTCTTCCTCTTGTTTTCCTGATGGGTTGTTTTGGGTTTTTTTTCTGATAACTGCAAGAAAAAACTTGTAATTGTCTCATATTGCAGTTGAGACAAAAAGAAAATTATTCTGTAGGATCTTTAAAGGCCACTGTGCTCATAAAATACCTCTCCATGTTTATTAAGTTTACTTGTTCAGACAGAGGAATGTAGCTCTGGGTTTATAGTGTGCTACGTATGCCTTGGTGTTTATATCCATTAAAGTGAGACCTGCTTAATGTAACAGTGTAGCAATTCTAGACAAGTTCTCTATCTGTTCTCTTCTCCCCCTTAAGGAATCATAATGCACATTGTAGGATATTGTTTAGTCCTGTTGTTAATGTTATTTATTTAGGTGTAGCTGTAAGAGATCTACCGAAATTCTAGTTTGTTTTTTCTTGAAGGTAGCATTTTGACCCTGTGCCACGTGCTCCACATGTCCCTGCTGGAGCAGAGGGGTTGGGCTAGATGATGTTTAGAGGTCCCTTCCAACCTCAACCATTCTGGGATTCTGGGATTTTTACTGTATATGAAATTGAGTAAACATTTTAAAAAATGCTTAAGTTTATAAAGTCACCTTTTATAGTCACAGGGCGGTGGGGGGAAAGAAGTAAATTCTTCAGAATTCCTATTTCATTTAGGTGTTTGTCACAAAAGCAATGAGCTCCATAACAGTACCCTGCTGTTTGTGGTAGCAACCACCTATCCTGTATGATAGGGAGCTAGTGGAAGACAAAGTTTGTATTGGGAAAGCAGAGTAAGACAGTAAGAAAGCTGAGCTGCAGAATGAACTTCATTTGGAAGGGGGAAAAATATATATATTATTCCCTTGTATTTTGAGACCATTGTCACGTTTTCCCTATATGACAGCATAAAATTGTTTCTTTGAGGTTTGTTCACTTTGCTATTCAGATCAGAACTTCCTAAGCCATGCACATAAGCAGGAATTCATTCTAATAAAGCAGTTGCTATTTTCTCCTTAATTTTTAGGGTGCATTGTGCATTTATTTTTTTTATTTTTATTCAGAGAAAAGCCAGTTACCATTCAGTCATGAAGGTTGCTTACAAAGCAGATAGACCCAGTAAATACTTCATTTCCTTTCTCTCTCCCTAAACTAGTTACAGGCAGTGGTTTAAGATTAAGATCTGTTCATGGACATTTGATCTCATCTATTTAAATCACTTACCTGTCGGTGCTTCCCATGCAATGCGTTTCTTTAAGACACTGCTTAGATATGCCAGTGTTGTTTGTTTTTCCCTGGGTTTCCTTCCCCAGTTTTTATGAGATTGCTCTTCTGGGTTTTGCATTTCTTGTCCGTTCTGGGGGCAGGGGCACCTGTCTGCACGTTGCTCGTTAGGGCAAGCGCAAGTCGGATAAAAATGACTGTGACCGTTACTTGGCACAGCGCTTGCGCTGGGGAGCAAATACTCTCGGGGTTCGCAAGTGAGCTGCAGCTACAAATGAGAGTTCTGCTGCACTGACGTAAGCAGGTGCAGTTTCAGTATCACCCTGTTAAATGTGGGAATGCCTGTCAGACAAGGCTGCTTATTCCTGGCTGTGAATTGCAGTGGCACTCACACTTCCGTTCCTTAGAGCCTTTTAGTTTTATTCAGCTGAAAACACAGAGATATGCTGAAGGTAGAGATGTGCAAAAAATCTCTTCGATACCAATAACTACATGGAAGTCCTTCATAAAAAAGGTGAAATTGCATGAAGAGCAGAGAGAAGCAGCAGCTAATGCTGGAAGAGCATTTGGAAATGAGCAGGAAGAAAGAATCTTCATCTGATAGATGAAGCAAGAATACATTTTAAAAAAATAAACTAAGCAAATTATATGGCTCTTGAAACTAATTCAGAACTAGATGCTTGAGTACTGCCTCTTTGTACTTATAAGTGGAACAGACAGCATGTGCAAAAGAAAGTCTGCAAAGGACTTAGAAAATATAAAATAATTCCTTTTTCTGTCTTTTAAAGTCACATAGGAATTAATATGGATATTTTCCTTTGCAGAAAACTGTTTTCAAAATAAGTATATTTCATTCTGCTTTTTTTTTTAAAAGCTCTTGTAATGTTCATTAGAATCATGTAACAGATTAAAGACTTGGCTATTGCTCTTCAATGTCATCAATATAAAAGCTAAGTTTGGAATCAGCATCATCCCAGAGAGTACTAAGAGTTGGGTGTAGATACGGTGTTTTTTGGGGGAAACCAAACCAAAACAACAACTTTCTGGCAGCCACAGCACCTTATTGCAAATTTTAGCTAAGAAAGGAAGAAAAAAAAAAAAGGGGGGGGGGAGGAGAGGCTAGAATGAAAATGGTGCTAAAATTAACAGATGAGAACCTGAGGAGCCTGAATATGGGCTAAGCTGATGGAGAAGTCAGAATTCCCAGAGTTTGTGCAAGAGCATAGGCTGCGCCCAGAAGGGAATCTGAAAAGCTCAAGGTAAGGATTCTTTCTCCAAAAACAAATCTGTTAGTAGAAATTGCCCTACTTTTGAGATATAATCTTCAGAAAATACAGTGCTTTGTACATCCATTTTGATCCATTAGGTACATCCATTAAGTAGGGATATAAACTGAAGGCATCAGCGATTGCTATAGTTTACTAAATGATTTTTGTTTATTGCAAAGCTAATAGGACAGGGGTAGTTTTTATCCTGATTACAATTTATGAGTAAACTTGATGACCAAGACCTGTGAAATATTTGTTCATCTAAATCCTTGAAAGAGCACTCTTCAAACAGAAAGCTTTGGTAGCAGCTGGGCACAAGCATGCTTCCTCAGAGAGAATAGTAGTTTTTTTTTTTAAAGTGAAGGTTTCATCGTATTCTAGGAACTCACTTGGTAGCTGAGCTATAGCCTTTAGGTTTGTATCAGCTTCCAAGTGTTTGCTCTCTCCTTTACTGATACAGCCAGCAAGCGAGGGAAAAACTGATGGTTCAGGACAACTTGGGTGAGAAAGACAGTGAAATTAAATGATCACGGTCCTTAAAAAGGGAAGAGGGAGAGCATCCAAATAAAATCAGTGGAGTTAAAGAAGACGGACCTTGGAAAAGAGGGAGAGGTCAGATCTCTCGGAAGGCAAGTGTGAGACTATAGAGGGGAGAGGAGATAACGCAGCTCCTTGCAGATGGGAGATCACGACGGGAAGAACATCCCAGCGCAGCAGAGGGAGAGGAGCTGTAACGAGACCAGCTCAGTTCAATCACAAACACAAGGAGATGCCTACAGAGGGTGGAAATATAGATCAGATAAATAAATGGAGATACCATGAAAAATCAGTTTTAACACTTGCAATGAAATTAGGTCAAGGAACAAAATCAGGTAAATCCCTCAATTGCCAGACTTTAATAAGAGTTTGCACCAACAAAAGTGCTGACTATCTGGAATGGAAGTAAGGCTATTTACATATCAAGTGATCATGTCTTTGGTTCAGTTTTGTAATTTATCTGTTGGATTTTGGTTTGTTGTATGGATGACTGATCCAAAAAGTCAATTGACACTATGTGGCTTATGCAACTGATACCAATGACAAAAATTGAAGGAATTGACCAAGGAAAAGGAAAAATGGGAATAGAAAATAGCTGTGTGTTGCCAAATTGATTTGGTCTGATGAACTTCATCCCGATACTTGGGAATAACAATTCTGTGAGCTTTATAGACTCTGAAAACTAACACAAAGCAGGAGAAATACTAGAAAACTTAAGAAGTGTAAACCCAATGTTTTAGCTTTTTTAAGAGAACAGAAGATGGAAATTATAGATTAGCCATTTTTGAGAAATAAAGTTAAAAATTGTTTGTTAGCATCAGCAAGGTACCTCTGAGGTAAGTAATGGTGGATATGAAATTGCTCAGAATGAATCACCTTGACATCACTTTTTGTGTTCTCTGATTCAGAATATAATAGTCCTTATGCCCTGTCAGTTTGATAGTAACATGCTAAAAACTGGTTCTTCTGAGTTCCTTATTTTAAGCATATAGATCTTGGTTATGAAATTGATTAGATAAAAAGGGGGAGAAAAAACATATATGTACATTTTGGCCTTCTGTGAGTGTTTGCTGTGCTAATTTCAATACCCAGAGATTAGCTTTTATTCATCAATTTTACTTTCTGCATTTACAGGAATTCTCAAATAATCTGATTTTTTAAACCTGCATGACATGCTGTTTCTCTTCATGTTAATACATGTTTATTCCCACTGATGATCCAGATGCCTACATTACAAACTTCTAACGGAATCTCTGCGTCAGCATCATAATCTTCTTTCTTCTTGAAGCGTGTTCCTAACAGAAAGGATGAATTACATGCAGCCACCATCTTTCTTGAGTCAAAAGTACAGCAAAGTTAAAACACACTCAAAGGTCTCAGCCCATGCCTATCAGTCTACTGTTGTTGAGGGGTTTTTTGTTTATTTCGGGGATTATTCTTTTTTCTTGGAGGGGTAGCAAGAGGGTTGGAAGCAGGTGCAGGTAACCCATAAACAGAGGAAGAAAATCCCTTGCATGTCAAGTATGTGTTCAGCTCCTTGTCAGTCTTGTTTTTGAAGCCCCTGGGCTTCGAGCTGGAATCATAACTGTTGTTCTCTGTGTGCAGGGTATCAGCCCTAGGCTTGCCATGAGGCTCCATTGCTGACACTGACAGCTCCTAGACGGCAGAGCCTGGTGAGGGAGCTTGAAAGCTGGCACTGTGTTGTCTCGCTTGCTTGCCTGCTGTCTCTTACTTGAAACTAATGAAGGTGCCAAGGAATTTCTTAGGTTTCTGGCTTCCTTGCTAATGGATTTGCACTTCTTTCCCTGTCACATCACAGACGATTGCCCAGTCAGATGAGGGGTTGAGAGGCCCCACAGAAAAATGGCAACCCAAAGTGGATTGTCACCAACAGGACAATTTATTATAAGCTGCAGGCTGCTCTCTTCTCACTCCTGGAAGACCTTTAAGAAGGACAGTTAGCAGTCTGGTTCTTCATCATCCTCTTCCATCAGAAAACATGGAAGGGGACAGGAATATTATGTGCATTGTACCACTAGCCTCTGCATGTGCCAAGAGCTTATTTTTGGAGTTCATCAGAAGTATTACTTGCAGATCTGCTTACCGAACACAATTGTCCGTCTGTTAACGTCTCAAGGCTTCCAGCTGCAGCACTTAGCACTTCCTTACCCCTACATGAGCCCTAGAGTCTGTACCCTGCCCTACAACATCAAGAATAAACACGTATTTTCTCTGAAAACATGTAATTGCTAATTATGTTAAAGCTATATGCACTTTAATCTGTTAAAATATTAAACACCATGCACTGCCAGAGCAGTAAAAGAAAGTACGGACGTGATGGATGGTGTAGCCATCTTCTATAAAGAAGGGAAGAATCCTTCTTTATAGAGTAAGAATCAGGCAGCAAGAATTTCAAAGTGCTAAATCATGCTTTGATGGCAGTTGGTTGTTCTTGCAGTTTGATTTCACTCTATCCCATCAGCTCAATTCAAATGACTAGTTCAAGTTGGAAACAGATCAGGAATTGAAAAAAAGCCGTAAATGGAATAGAGCTGTCGGGATGAGGTCTGCTGCATCTAAAAGTTGAAGGCGCTGATAGCCGGAAACAGTTAGTTCTGTCCTTGGTTCTGTCCATTTAAAAAGGATCAATCTGGGAAAGAAATAGCATTTTTAGTATGGTATTACTTTGCATCCAAATAAAGCTGTATACCAATTATTAAAAAACTATGTAATCAATAATAATAAAAAGTAGCCAGTATCACTTTCTGATGACAATTAACGACTTAAAACCTAATAAATGTGATTAAGCTATATAGTTAGTAAATAAGTATAACATATTCCCTAGTTCGTAAAAGATTGCTAATATAAATGCAAAGATTATATTTAATTACAAGCAGATATTTACATATTTCCTGGTGAAGAAATAAGATTTTTTTTTCAGAAAGATAAATACAGGTGCAAAACAATGTTAAAATAACTTAAACCACAGTTCCTTCCTTACCTAAATAATAATTAAAAGCATTTTGGAAAAAAAAAATCATTCCTCCCAGAATCCAGTCTGTCAGCAAGGTGGTATGGGGTATTCACTTTGAAAGGCAAAACTGATTGGATTATTCGAGTTTCCAGTAATTAAAGGTATGAGGTTTACACAGAATTGTACAGCCCAGCTTTTGGTTATAGTCGAGGAAGACAAATAGGCTGTTCTAGCAGAAAACTCATTATGACCCTTTGCTTTTGTTTTACTTTTTTTTTTTTTTTTTTTTTACCATGTCCTTTGCACTGAGGTTTGGCTAATGTGTGCCTGTGTCCCTAATCTAGACCATATTCAAGAATATCTATGTTGTATAGGTTTGCAAGGGTAGCATTCCTTGCAGTCATCACAAAAGTCTGAGTATTTATATGAAGATTTAAGGACTTAAATTGTGTTCTTAATATAGAAAATATGACCCCAATAAGGTTTGAACCTTAAACTCTCCTTATGATGATCTGCCTTAACTTTCAATAGGTTCTTAATGAACTCAGTAAACTGAACTAAACTTCTCAGGTCCTGCAACAGTTTCACACATTCCTCACTAGAGGAATTCTCCTCTTTTTATATAGCATGTATCTGATGCTTTCCACTGAATTGTTTCAGGTTATCAAGGTTACAGTTGCTTCTGTTACTTATGACTTGGTGCTTGAATGCTTATTTTTGGCATTTGTCCATCTTGAATTCCTGAACTTCAAGGAAAAAGAGAAAAATATTCTTTAGCAAGCATGACTTTGAAAGTCTTTGAACACCTGTGTTTCAGTAAGGGAGGTTTCAGTTGCAGAAAGTAATGAAGGACCCTCTACCTGCAGCAGGACTTTGCATTACAATGTGTGGGAGGCTGAGGGAAGTGAAGGGCTCCAATAGGACATCCTGGAGCTTGCAGACTGGCCCCTGCATTCACCTCTGCCTATGAATGTGATGCAGTTGTTCATAAACATCCTTTTAGCTCCTGTTTTATTGCTCTTCAGTATCATAATCAGATTTTTGATTTCCAGATAAATGAATGTAGCTGCAAAAAAAAAAAAAAAAGTGCCATGTGCTTATTTGCAATGTATCAAATTTGTGAGGTATGCTGAATATCTGTAGCAAGCTTTTAGTGATACTTGATAACAAAAAATAAGTCTTGTAATATATGATAGACTACAACTATCCCAATTGATCAACACATCAAACCTTCAAATCAAAAAGAAATTATTCTACAATTATCTGCTCCTTCATTTTATATATATATGTGCATATATATAATAATCATTAAATTCATCCTGTGACTTACATTTACATTATACTTTCATAAAGAAGTGCTGATTTTTCTCATATAGAAATTAAAAACTTCTTGTACACAGAATTTCTAAAGGGGCTGATATTGTTAAGACTGATTTTTTTTCAGTCTGATAATTCATTAATGTAAAAGATCTTAGTAGGGCAAAAGGAGTCATCAAAACATGATAGTGTCTTGTCTAAGACTACTTTGATACTATATTGTTGAAGTACCCTTAAAACAGGAGAGCACCTTAAAAAAAGAAAAAAGCAAAACTGCAGAATTAACTAAAAACTTCATTATCTTGACTGAGGATGGAGGATTTTTCATTATCACATAGCTGTTGTCATATAATCTGCCCAAAATGTGGGGTAGGAGAAGCTCTGGAATATTTGCATTTTGCTCATCTATTTTTTTTTTTCTTTTTAATAAGCACTTTGATTTTACCAGTTTTGTTGTATTTCTTTTTCAGAGTTAGGTTCTTGTGAACATCAGCCTAGCTGAGTAAGACTGGAGGCTGCATTTCCTTCGTTCATCCATCTCTGCATAATACTTTTGCTTTTTCGGAGGTGCCCTCAAATAGCAGAGCTACAGCATCTTACAGTTCCTGGGAGAGATACTGCTAGGAAATTGCTTTGCGTAGGAAAATGGAGCAGGGAGAAAGGGCTCGGGAGGAGATGAGGCCCTGTGCTCCAGAAGCAGCAGTCCTGTGAGGTGCTCGATGCTTCCACTTGCTGTAGCATGTCCCTTAGCTTTCTGGTCTGTATTAAGAACATATGTACTCTATAACTAGCTATGTAACTAACTCAGTAACCGGTGTGTATTTTCTCCAGCAGCATGTCCTTGGTTTAAATGCCTCTTAAGCAGTCAGAGATCTAGTGTGATGGCTAATGCAGGCAGCAGTTTTAAAACAAGGACCTAAACGACAGTAACAAAAACCATCTTTGCCTTTTTCTTTAAGGTGACTATTTTGACTGCTTTTATTGTGCAACTTTTTCAGCCACGCGTCTGCCGCAATCTCTCGCCGAAGGGGTTTTATTTTCAGAGCCACGTCCCGTACTCAGGTCTGCACTGGACAGCTGCACCCCGCGCTCCTGCCACCCTTTCGGTGCTGTTCAAGGCTCCTTGGGGCCGAGGCGCGGACAAACCCTGTTCGTTCCCCGCAGCCGTGTCACGGGGAGCCCCTCCCCCCGCCGCGGCCGCCGCTCTTCCCGCCCTCCCGCGGCCCCGGATGGAGGGCGGGAGCGAGGCCGCTCCCGGCAACCCCCGGGGCCGCCGCCATCTTGAAGGCGCGCTCCCCCGGCGCCCCTCCCGCCCCAAGATGGCGCCGGCCGGGTGAGTGACGCCCCGGTCACGTGGGCGGCGGCGAGCCCCGCTCCCCGCCCGCCGCGCTCTGGGGGGCGGCCGGGCGCGGCGGGGCCCACAGGGGCGGCGGGTCCCCGGCTCCCGCCGGCCGCGCTGCAGCGAGGGGCGGCGCGGGCAGGTCCCGCCCGGCGGCGCCAGCTCCTCCCGCGGCCGCTGCGCACGGCGGAGCGGGGAGAGGCCGGCGGGGCCGCGGCCGCCCCTCCTTCCGCGCCCGCGCGGAGCGGCGGCCCGTGGCAGTTAAGCGCGGCCTCCGGCAGCTGCGCCCGGTAACGTATCCGGGGGACGCGGCGCCTCGCGGCGCCCGCGGGTCACGCAAGGAGAAGGGCAGGGGCGGGGAGGGCGCGGGGCGGGGCGGGGTTTCCCGCGGCCGCGGCCGGGCGGGAGCGCGGCCGGTGTCTGCGGCGGAGACGGGCGGAGCGGCGGGACGCGCGCGGACGCCGCGCTGCACCAGGGCCCTGGCTGAGGTAGTAGTTTGTGCTGTTGGTCGGGTTGTGACACTGCCCGCTGTGGAGATAACTGCGCAAGCTACTGCCTTGCTAGTGCTGGTGACCCTCGGCTGCGCCGGACACAATGGCCCCGGAGCCGCCTTTGTTGTGCGGCGGCGGAGCGGCCCCGAGGCGGCGGCTCCGGCCGCTGCCGCCGCCCGGCCGCGCGCGTGGACGCGGCCGAAGGAAGAGCGAGCGCGGCGCCGCCGCCGCCCGCGGCGCCCGTTCACGTGGCGGCCGCGGAGGAGCTGGAGGCGGCCGCGCGCGGGGACGGAGCGCGGGGCTGCCCGCTCCGCGCGCGGGGACGGAGCGCGGCCCGCCCGGCGCCTGCGGAGCCCGCCAACAAAAGCGCAGATACGTGACTCTCGCTGCCCTTGCATCGACCAGGTGGCCGTTTTACAGCTTAGCCAGCCGTGCGGGCGCTGCTGGCAATCTACAGGCGAACTTCTGGGATAATTCTTTTTTTTTTTTTTCTGTGTATTTTGATTTACTTTTTGTGAGATGCTCTTCTGAATTGATTGTATTGCTGATGTATTTGTGGTGATGGTAAGGATATCATTTTGATACCGGTTTTAGTGTGCTGACCATTTATTACTATGGCATAAACTTGGAATATATTAAAGTATTTTCAATAAATGTGCATAACTGTCTCCTTTTTTTAATGAGAGTTAGTTTTGCAGTCCTTGTAAGACCAAAAGACAAGCAGGTCGCGGTTGCTCTCTGAGTTTATACTGAAAATCAAAGCTCTAGCTAAACAAGTTAGTGATTTACTAGTGCTTATAATTCACGGTTTTAATTTCTGTTACTGGGAAGAGTGGGGAAAACTTGCAAATATTTCAAATCCTTTGTCTCTTTTCTCCCTTTTTTAATGTCTGAATTAATTACTTGTTTAGGACCCATGTAAAGATTGCTCTTCCACCTTTGCTGAATATAAAGTGTCTGGCAGAACGTAGGAGTCATCGTAGTAAGCAGGTTTAATAACACTTCATTCATAAACTGTGACACATTAGCTAATAGCTTGGGCTTTTTCATAAACTTCACTTTTTAAAAAAGTGAATATTCTCATGCTCACTAATAAAGTAACATGTTCATGGTTATTACTGGTAGATTCTCTCTGAAGTAAAAGAGCTGTTACAGTTGTTTGACACACTCTTGGCCTTTTTTTTTCCCTTCACCTTAATTGAGGATGGAAGACGGATGCTGTAGGTGCATGGTTGTCGCATCCTAACAAACTGCATTTCCCAGACACCACTTGCAAGTTAATGCGGTGTTGTCATCCCTCACTCTGGGCAAGGGAGAGGCAGGTCCCTGGTGTGACCCCGAGGTGTTGGATCTGAGTGCTCCTTCGGAGGAGCCGGTCCCTGCGCACTGCCTGCGGGGGACGTGGCGGAGCCGAGTGCCTCAGGATGAATGTGGGAGATTGTCCCCTCCTCTGCTTTCTCCTCCTGTTCTCAAGGAACCTGGGCCAACGTAGGATTTCGCTCTCTTTTTAAGAAAGATGTTTAATGAGAGAAGATCTGTTCCAACACCGCTACTATGAAACATTTGGTTGTTCACCTTATATATAAAACATCTCTCTTAAACTTCATTTGCCACCTGAGCAATCAGTTCCTCATGCTCTGGATGGCAGTGCCAAATTTCAGAATGTTAAAAGCCTGTATTAAAAAAATATATGAAATAATGCAGACAGGAGTATTGTTTTGGAGCTATCAGGAGGCAACTTCTCATCCCTATGTAGGTCTCAGTTTATTGCTTGGTGGGTTTGGGGTACACACATATGAATTATTTTCTTGGGAAGTTATGGTCAAGATGTTTAGTGTTGTTTTAGGAGTCCTCACGCTTCTTAGTTCAGAACATTTCTCTTAGTTAAAAGCATAGAAATAAGAGAGCATAAGGAACAAGACAAGTCCTGCCCCTAGTTTTGTCACAGTCTTGTTATTTATTGCTTAACTGTCCAACTTGCCTTGCTTAGTAATATGAGCAGGGCGGCAACATCAAGCTTCAAGGCACAAAGATTCATTATGCAGTGAGATGGAGAGCCTTGTCTTGGGGATAAGGGTGTAAAATCAAACCTGGTGTTTCTGGAAGTCCTGAGAAAACCTAAATTGTAAATGCCATGATCCTTTATTGCAATTTGATGAATCAGTTTGGAAAAAAAAGTTGCATCATGCAAATTAAAAAGCTGCCCTGCTGGAACATTTTTGTCTATGGTATTGTTTCTTGATGAATTATTTCTTCCTTTATTCTTCAGAGGTTTCACTCAGTCAAACTTATGTGAATTTGTTACAGAAACATTAAAACAGGCACATGGCTGAGTTGATGGAATTTGTGCGTAAAGTTATTTAGTTCATAGTATCTCTATTGTGCATTGTTTGCTGTACTGGGTGAGAAAGTGCTGCAAGAAGCATCCGTGTGTAGCTTTTCTGAGCACTTCTTTTGACTCACGGAATAATAAAAATGCATTGAGATTCACAGCATAGTCGATTAAGCTTCAGATGCTCTTCCTCGCCGCTTTGATGTCTTTTTTTTGCACTGTTGTCTTACCTATTTTGTGAAGAGCAGTCACCAGCTGCTCACCCTTCCAGCTACTGCCTGTCACGCCTGCTTGAGGATACTGGCACCCATCGACCTGCAGTGTGAGGCTCCCGATAGCGGCTGCCCTGCCGGGCGCGCCGGCCCTCGCTGGCACCAAGGAGGCTGCTGCGCTCCCAGCTGGAGAGCCAGCTTGAGGAGGTGCCTTCGCCAGGGTTGGACTGGTCCCTCTGCTCTAACGGAGCCCGGGTAGTGCACGTAGTGAGGAGGGTCTCCTGCTTGCGGTAGGAAACAGCTCGAGTCAGTGAGAGGACATGTGAGTTTCTCAAGAGTTAAGTCTATAAATACATAAGCACTGAATTAAAATATATCAGGTGTGGGGTTTGCCCTTCAGTGCATTTAATAGGAGTTGCACATGCAGCTTTTTTTCGTTGGCTGTTTTCTTTACTCTGCAAGAAGAGGTAAACATTGACATTAGAGAATCCTTATGTTAGTGACTATAAAAGAAAGCGGACTGCATACTTCACCTTTAACCTGGCCTCCCTGCACCTTCCACTCTCCTACGCCTAAGAGTTACTCAAGGAAATGATAGAGGATGGGCCGAGAGCCTCGGTCCTGGAGGAGGCTGTGCGCTGCTGGCGGGAGACGTGTGCAGTCATGGTTTTATTCTCTATCACGAATAAAAGTGTCATTATTCAAAAGAAAAAAGCTTTGGATATTTGTGAAAGGGTCACAGGTATCCTTAGGTGACCCAGCTGTCTCCTTTTAGAGAAAGCACTCAGCCTTTTTAGTTAAACAAGTTGAAACGTCCAATAGCCTCTCGGCTGCACTAAGGTACAGACTTGGAATTTCTGCCAAGGAAGGACGTGTGTCCTGGCACCGAGGTGGGGAATGGCCGGAGAAATGCAACACAGAAAGGCGCCTTTCCTGGGGATTAAGCGGGCTGGCGTGCATGTAACGGGAAGGCGCTGGCTATGACCTTTCATTTCTTACCCCTGTCCAAGACTCTCCCTGGAGAAAGGGCCTTGCAGTTGCATCTCCCTGTGCTTGCTTCCTGCTGCCATGTCTTTCAGTTCCTGTGCACACCCCAGGTGCTCGCTCTTGCTTGCGTGCCCTGCTTGCTGCTGTTTCCCAAGCAAAACCGCCCGCATCTTTGCAGTCGGTAGCTACTGAAGCTTCCCTGCATGCGTTAGGCTTTTGTCAACGGTTG
Organism: Tinamus guttatus; assembly: GCF_059628265.1. Taxonomy (NCBI): domain Eukaryota; kingdom Metazoa; phylum Chordata; class Aves; order Tinamiformes; family Tinamidae; genus Tinamus; species Tinamus guttatus. The sequence continues at coordinate 140,022 of NW_028288902.1, read as the reverse complement.
TAACGGCTGCAACAAAAGGACTGGCTTGGTCTAACAGACGACTTTATTCAGAACTTAGTGACACCGATTTGTCAGCACACAAATAGAAAACTCCTAATGTTGCATCTGTTTTTTTCATAGATGTCATAAATCTCTTGCTGTAGGCGAGTTAAAGAAACTCGCGTCTGTGATGTCTGGCTCTCAGATCCCATCCCTGACAATCTTACCCCTTCTCTCCACCTTCTCCGCAGTAACTTTTGAAAAGAACCGTCTTCAGCCACTTGAAAGAAGGCAGAAATTTTTGAAGAAAATTGTGTTGTTCCAACCCCCATGAAAATTCTCACAGGATTGAGATGAGGGAGTAGGTGTGGAAACGCTGGCGTTGAGCAAGGCAAGGGGGTACTCGTCTTCGGAGGGAAGGGGGTAGTTTGCTGCCGATCTCTGAAGTGCCACGTCAGGAGACTCCGTTTAAGCGATAGCCCCGTGACCTGGTGTTATCCGTGATACATGTTCCCAAAAGTGTCTCTTTGATGCCGGGACTTCTGACCTGAAAGGCAAGAGAACTCTTGGCATGGCACCCGCAAAGAAAAGATAATAAGAAGTGTGGAAGTAGAGAAAAAATGTGGCGACAGACTTGCGGCTGCTTTGAAATCTACCTTTTAATCTGGTTTCTGGTTTATCTGATAAAAAAAAAATCTGCTTTTTATTTTGAGCTTGAAGCAGTTGTTGAGGTTCTTCAGGCTGAAGCTTAGTTTTCAGGCTAAAACATTACTCGTTCCTTACCCAAATTTCTGCACCATGCTTTTAAAAGGAAAATTTGATCCCAAAATGGAAATGACAGTTTTGAGCACTGAGATCATGACTTTATATGAGATATTTTCTATTTATGTCTGTTCTTCTATGTGTTGCAATGTGGAATATTTGTAAAGGTGCAGTTGAAGAAGGTAACATCTAAAGAAAGTAGCAACCAAAAAAGGTCTATTTTAGTTATTGAAAAAACTTTGTTTTTGATGGTTACATATTTTTCAGTATTCCCACCACATAGGTGTGAAAGCCGTGTTGCTCTTAGTCCAATAAATGATCTAGTATTGCGGGTGAGTGGTGTTTCTGTGGGCACCGGACCGGCGCTTCCTTCGCGTCCCGGTGTGCGCAGCCATGGCGGCCTGGCAGATATGTTCGTATCTCCTGCCCTTGTGCTCTTAACAGAAAGGGGCTAAGAGTGAGCTGGAAAACCGGAGCTTTCCTCTGAAGCCTCCGTGTTGTTCCCAGTCTTGGTGCAGGGGACCGTCCTAATCTAGAAAACGTGCTGCTGTGTGAATGAGCTGCTGATAGGAAGTGAATCAGTAGGAAGGTTGGCCACCACATGGCTCCATTCTTCTGTCCCCCACAGGAGAGGATGGAGCCTGCTGCTCCATGCGTCCTTGAAAGGTTCTTGGACGTGGTTGTAGCTCAACTTGCCCAGCTGAGCACTCCGTTACGCCTGGAGGAAGATGCTGCCCAGGAAGTAGACGTGTACTGACGTGCGTTCTTCAGTGCTTCCTAAATTGAACCCATATATTAGAAACCAAGGGAGATGTAGGGCCAAAGCGCAGTCCTGTGCGAGTGCTGTGTCTGCATGGACAGGCTGGACTGTGCAGTTGTGGCCCTGCTCATGGAGCTGAAGCCCTGGGCTTCTTCCAGATGCCGAGGTCACCTCTGTGCTGCAAACGAGCAGCTGCGCTTTACGAACGCGGTTCCTGCATTTCTTGGCCCTGCTGACAGCTGTAGTGTGGGGATAATCATCCCCATCTGTCACATACCTAAGGACTACCCTAGCAAGCATAATGTACATGAAGGTCTTGCATAAGCCACCGCCCTTCAGCATCTCCTGCAAAGTCGGTTCACTGCTATGTTGCATCTAGTTTTTGCTGATGGCTTCTAGCAAAGCCTACCTCAAGGCCACATATGCTTTATGGGATGGAACAAGGTCACCTACAGCAATCTGTTTGAGCTTTGTATCTTAGATGTGCTGTCATCCTAGTTTTCTAAAGCTTTCCAGCTTGGAATGTTGTCCATACCTCCGTTTATCCCTCATCAAGACCAGATTTTGGCTTAGATAAATACAATACTTAAAACTGACTCAGATGCTGAGATCTCTAGCCTACAGATCCGGTACAGTAACCCCTTGAGCTAGGCCCACTGCTGGGGCTACTAGTATCATTCTAGCCTTTCATACTGCAAAACTTGAGTGCAGGCAACAGAAATACTTCTGTCAAGAATCCACACTGCTGGTTACTTACATAGAACCTCATGTTTGCTGTTGTGCTAAATGTAAGGTAAGTCTGAAATGTTGCATATATATGTACAGTGTGAGAGCCAGCACTTGCAGATGTGGCAGTCACGGTGCCCTCCTTCCCGGGTCCATCAAGTTCCTTCCGTCTCTCATGACCTAGTTGTTCCACCACGAGCTCTTGAAAGGTTTCTGTCCAGTTGTGATAGACCCAGGTGTCATGGGTTGTCTATGCTGTGCCCATGCTACTCTAATACCTGCTTAGAAGCTGGAGCACAAAAGAAAAAGGATGAGAGGAAGCAAGTGCCTCAGTTGTACATTTGTTTTAATCGTTGAAAAGTGGAAATGTTCTAATGAGGCAACAAGATGCAAGGCTAAAATGATGTAGATGATTGTGCTACTAATTAAAACCCAAACAAAATGATCACTGCAAGCTCTAGAGGGACCGAAGACCCTTAAATATTAATGCAATGTGTTCTGCTTCATCAGGCATGACCACCTACATGTCTGCTGCTGGGACGGTGCGATGCCGGAGGGGTCAGGACTCACACAGCTCTGACAACCCCTCCAGCCACCACGCGAGGTGCAGCTGAGGGAGCTGGAGTCAGGGCAGCATCGAACAGGCTGGGTACCGTGAGGGTCTCTGCTTCAGGAAGCCCTGGTGCACATGGCTCCGCTGGCCATGATGCTTGTGCGCAAGCCTGGCCGCGCTGGGGTCAGCTCATGCCAAGTTTGGGCAGAGTGCTTACCCCAAACCTCCCTTTTTGGTAATACCAAGGTCCTTGGAGTATCCTCCCCGGCTTCCTCTTGACTTGTGTTGGGAAGAGGGCTTGCAAGGAGCGTTGGAGCAGTCAGGCTTGTCTTCAGAGGAATCGGAAGAGGCAGAGGGAGCAAACTATTAGAACTGAACTACGTAGCGGGCTGTTTCTGTCCTGGCACCAAGGCCAAAATTTGCAATTCCATATACAGATGCCAGTATTAAACCAGCTTTCAAGAGTCTAGAAGGTAAAATACCATCCTTAGCTGCAGTGATTGATAGGACACAGTGATTGGTAGGACAGTAAATGTGGAGCATTTACAGAGCAATCCAAAATGTCTCATTAGTCACTGGCCAACATACTTTAGTACTGTCAAGTGCAAAGTAACATAGCTACTAGCAAAAAAGTAGGCTATATCCACAGGATGTGTTGTGTAAAGACCTAAAAGTAGTTTGAGGTAACAGATGGCAACTCTTAGTCTGTTATATAAAATTATTTGTAAACGTCAGGAAAAAAATAAAAATAGAATTAATTCAGTGAGAAAGTCCTGCTGGTTTAAAGAGCATGGTGAGATTATATTTGATGGATAACATGGGTGTCTGACAGGAAAACAATATAGTGGAGCTGGCAATTTCAAAGCTAAACCTAAGTGGTGAAATAAGGGGGCTTCTCCTCTCAACATCTTTGGGATTCATGCTTTAGTAGAATGGATGTGTTGTCCTGCAGGTATAAGCCGTACCTATATGGTCACCTCACTCACAGTCTTCTCGGGTCTACCCTGATTCATCAGTGATAACGTGCGCAGACCAAACCCAGGCACCGCACAGTGATGGTGCTGCCGGTAGAGCCGGGCTCTGGCGCCGGCCACTGCCCGGAGCACCAGCCGTGGCTGCTCGGGGTTGCCCCTTTTGCCTCAGTTTTCTCCTCCTTTCTTTTCTAGCTTTTCTGGTTTGGCTTTAATAAAGCCTTGTTTGAGCAGCCAGAGCCTCTCTTCTGCAGCACTGTAACCAGGTTGAAAGCTGTGTCTCTGATGTGATACGAATTCTGCCAGAGCTTGAAGTGACTGGAAGGTGACATGTGTCTCTCCCATTAGTAGTGAGCATGGAGGAACTAGCAATGTCAGAGTGGCATTTTCGTAGCTGTTCAGGGTTTGGTTTCTTTTTCTCCTTTTCTTTCTTGTTATATTTGTGCTTCCCTTTTAACAACATTTTGTTTTTTCAAGACTGTCAAAATGGGTATGTTTTGCATTCTGTATTTTATATATCTAAAACATCAGGGAAGGGATACAATGAATCCTTAGGTTACACAAGTGAATCATTTGAAGGGTATGACGAGGGTATGAGGGTGTCTTTCTCCTCTCCCTTCCTTTATAAAGGGCTGATACCTTTCTAGTCTCACTGACTGTGATAGAGTTAAGCAGATTAAGCAGAAGATAATGAGATTGTTGGACTCATAACTTTGCTGTTTAATACTGTACAAGACAGCCTCATGTTGACACTTTGACTATCTTGGTCCATGTATACTGCCAGTACTAGTGCATCAGGGAAGCTATGTTTCATTAAGCAAAGATTGAGAAACCGGGCTAGTGTCATCATAGGTAAGTTCCTTGCGGTGAACTTTAGCTTCAGTGCTTCATTATACAGAAATAAGGCTGAAGTTAGAAAGTGATTTTTCCTTCACACACTACTTGATCATTGCACACAGCAAGTGGTGTTTTTAATTCAAGAAGAAAATGGCACCGTTGAGGAGAATTCAGAGAAGGAAGGTTCCAGAAAAAAGGTTCAAGATACAAACCATGTATATTCAGCTGGTCAAAGAAAAAGATGGGACGTGACATAGTGCTTAACATGTGGCAAAGTAATCTGATTGTGGGCACCCTTAATCTTACACAGAAGATCAGGTGTTATCTTATATCATGAATTTCTACAGTCAGGAGTTTGAGCAGTTGGCTGCAAAAAGTGGCAGAACTGAAACATGCTAAAGGTCTTAAAGCTTTCTCTTTAAACAGCATATATTAGCTCAGATACACGAAAAATTACATGGCTGTTGTATTGAATGACGGATGACACTGATACTGTTACACCTGAAGCTGTACCTGGGAATGGATGTTCTCAGTATCAAACTCCACATCTCCTCCATGGCTAAGCTTTGGCAATGGTTTCCAAGTGAAGTTTAAAGCCTGGTCATCAGTAGTCTGCACCTTTTTACTGGGGGCTTTGGACACCAAACCTTTGTTTGTTGATGTCTTAGCAAAAAGTTCCCTCACAGTTTTCATACTTAGGAATCAGTAGTCCTGCTGTCCTTACTGTTTTGAAATTCCTCAGTTCCACGAAATCCAAAGGATACAGCCATGGCAATGGTCTTCTCTCCTGCAGTACAAAAATCTGCAGAACACCTACGGCTGTTGTTTGAAAATTCAAAGTCAGTGTTTTCCTTTGACTCTTCTCTTCTAGTGGTCAAGAAAAACTCATGAACAATATACTGTTACATTACAGACAGATACATTTTTTTTTCGATGAAATAGATTTTTTGCATGCCTTTCACTAGTGTTTCCTTGACTTTGTATCCTGCTGACTTTGCTTCCTAGAAATTATGCTGAATTTATGTTCCTGATTCTGCTTCCCAAGGCACAGGTCCACCTTTAGCTTCTTTGTCCGTTGGAATGAACTCTTGTCGTCCTTTATGTCCTTTGGATGGAGTATCCTGTAGTTTGGAACTAGTCGCTTCTTCCTGGGACTCTGGTGCCGGATGACAGTTTTGATGGTCATCTCCACGGATGTGATAAGTGCGTTGGTCATGGAATATGTCTGGAGCAACCTAGTCACCAGATCCACTTTCGGGTCCTGTCTTCCTTCCCGTCACCTGGGCACCTTCTGTCCTCGCCGGCACCGCCGCCGAGCCGTAGCTCTGCCTCCCGCCACACGTGAAAGGCTCCTCTGCGCTCCTGCTCCTCCGGCTGCAGCTCCTCCTGCCCGGTGCAGGCTGCACAGCGAGGGACTTGCTGTGTGTTTCTACTCCAGCAATAGGAGCTGCTCTTTTCCCCTGGACTTTGGGTGCTAGTTGAACTGTAATCTTTATGTATATATTATATGTATGTGTGTGTACATATATTTTTAAGCTCCCAGTGACAAATACTAGTGTATTGTGATTTCCAGTTGATGTTTGAATCAGAATTTAAAAACACTTATTTCTTATAAATGTGGATTCAGTGTGCTGTAGAAAAAAAATCAGTTGGCAGGCAGCAGGACTGCTTTGGCCCAGTAGTTTTGCAGTTTCCTGAAGTTTCCTTAGTGTTATGGCATGGCTGTATAGACACGGAGAGAGATTCTTTGGCTTTCACCATTTTATCAAACACGTTTAACGAACATTGTTGACTTAGATGGTGGCTAGCACATTGTTTCTGCTTGGGAGCTTATTCAACTTGCTACTGCAAGGTGTTGCGGTCTCTAAATTTTTATAAAACTTTGCTTAAAAAGTAGCCACATTATCTGTGCAAGAAAAATTTGTCACCTTTTTTTTTTTTTCCTCCAGTTGCAGCAGACTTTGCTTTCCAAGTTACTGAAAGTATTAGTAATATCCTTCATTCAACAATATATTTGATGCAAGTCCTTTTTGTAAGGAAATCCTATGGAAAGCAACTTGGGAAGCTTGGAACTGCTTCTGTATATTGCCCCTTGAATTAATGCAGAGCATTTGCACCATTTAAAGAGTTGTTGCTAAGGGAAGAGACCATCACTTAAGCTGAACATTTAGATCAGAATCTAACTTGTGGTCTGCTTCTCACAAAAAAAAAAAAAATGCCAAAAAGGCTGTGACAAGGGCTATTTTCCATAGATCCTCATTCTTTTCTACAGGAAAGATATATTTATTTTTAAGCATCTGTGCCAACAGCTTGTCCTCTGAAGCGACCTGTGGGAAATGGCTCTTCCTCTGCGAGGACAGTCCTCCGTGGCACAACCAGCTAAGGGCCATCTCTGCCTCGTTAACACTTGGGAGGCTCCATTTGCAGCACTACTCAGGAAACACCGATCCAGGTTTTTTCAGCTGCCCCAAGTGCACTTGGGGAATCACTAAGACTCAGACTGGGCTGGACACAGATGGACCTGGGTGTTGGGAAGATGCACTATGAAGCTATGGGAGAAACAACTGCCCTTCTCTAGTGATAGTGCAAAGATGCCTTGCAGGAGTCTGCAGCCACCTGCCACGTTATTGTCCCCAACAGGACAGACTGGGGCCCTAAGTGGAGTGTTTAATCCTGATGCTGAACCTGACCCTGCGTGGAGGCTCCTCTGTGCAGTTTGGATGCTTTGCTGTGTAACACAGCTTGCTCCACTGCCTTGGTTTTTCTGTGTAAGTGCTCACGTCCTAAACACTCCCTGCGGGAAAAAGGGTAAAGGGATGAAAAAGGCCCCTCCTTTTCTGTCTCCCATCATAGCTGAGAGTCTCAGAGACACCTGTGCACGTAACTGCAAAAATAAATAGAAGAAGAAACTGCTAGAAAACCAACATGGGCAATTAAATCCCTCACTCCTGGTTGTCCAATAAGGCCTGAATGTGGCAGTCTGCAGGATGTGCTGCAAATCTTTGCACTTATGTTGCTTGCAAATGATAGAAAATTGAGTTCTTATATTGTCTTGATAATGAATAAATACTGCTCCATGTAAGAACATACCACTTGTTATATCAAGAACTATGTACGTAAGCAAGTCTTTATTAATTGCACAAGCATCAAGTGAAAGTATATTTTTCTTCAACAATAACTTCACATTTTTCTTGGGTTTCAATTTTTGCTGTGTTTTTTTCTGTTTACAAAGTAATTTATTTTTTATTTACAAAACAATTTCTTCAAGTGCTTATGCCATTAGAAGGAGAAAAATATTAAAATAAGGACAGATCTTTACCTACACCTGGAAAATGCTTTTCTTAGCATGAATCATCTATTCAAGCACATTTTCACAGCTTTGCCTGATGGATCTTATTTTCCTTTCTTTTTTTTTTTCCCTGATTTTGACCATTTTCATTACCCTTTTTGAAAATGTAATACTCTAGACAGAATCTTAAGTCTGGCTGAAAGCAGACCCATTTCAAACATAAACTAATGACCTCATTTGTCTTTCATAAAATACATATTTCTTATTTTTGTTGGAACAGCTTTACCTATTATGTAATGAATGTAAAATACATCTCCTAATTCAGTGTTACTATTAACCCCTTCCAGCTTTTCTGAATTTGATTACTCCTTCATACTGTAGTGCTTTACATCTTTCATGCTCAGGTGACTGTTTATCAAGATGATATCAAATTGAATTTTGAAGTGAATGGATTTTTGGTATTTTTTATTTTAGATAATTCCAATATTCTCCATATGCCATCCGGCAAATGTTAGTGAAGACTTAGAGTGACCTGTTTCAAGAATGGATTCTGGTAGGACACATTTCTACATCTTCTTCCAGTTAACACTCTAAGCAGTGCATCTCTTCTCTAAAATTCAGTTTATTTTCTTACCAAACAAAGCAAGTTTAGTGAGTTCCACTTGGTTTCTGATGACCAAGTTGACTCCTAGTTAATTATCATCCTCTTGGTGCTTGAAATTGTTTACTGACATTTTTCTGGCACTAAGCTCAGTATTTCATTAGAAATACTGAATTACAAGCCCCTGTACACTTATATATTGAAGTAGTTCATGTAGTTGCCATTTTTTAAATCTCTCTGACCTCACCTAAGGGTGATTATGTAGAAGTAATACTGGATAATCCCACTTAAATGTTGCTATTTCCTTACTTCTCTATAAACACATCCCTAAGAAGATAAATTCTACAGCTTGTGCCAAAAACATATGGATTCAAAAAAAAAATAGCAAAATGGGTGAAGGAGGACGATTCGATGGGTGACAATATTTGCAGGCCTATACCAAAAGAGAACACTTGGAATAAGGGTGAGCAGATACAGCAAGTGATACTCAAAGCTTTTGAGTAATTGTTGCACAATTTGCATTGACAAGACTGGCTAGGGAAGCAAAAATAAAGTTGGGGAATAAATTTCCTTTCCTGAAGGATTAGAAAAGAGACAAAGAAGGCAGAAAGTGGAGTAACAGGTAAGTGGAAGAGAGGCTCAGCAGAAAAGAAAAAAAAAAAAGAGGATGGCAGCAGTTTGGAGCCCCAGGAAAGTGAACATGACAGGATACGGAAGAGACCAACCGGGAGACAGAATGATGTAGTGGACAGAAGGAAGAAAAGATGGGAAATCCCAGGAAGGTACAATTAGCATCAGAAGAATATCATGCGCGTAGCTGGAGCTTCCTTCTGAGGCCAGATGGACAGGCTGGCATGAGATGAGACCCGAAAGTGTGTTCATTGCGATCCAAGCTGTAAGATTTGACCCCGAAGGCCGGAGCGCTGCGGCTGTGGAGGCTTCCGGGGGGCTCTCCTGTCTCACGAAGCGCAGGCAGAGGCACCCTGTGTTGCAGGTGACTCAAGTGGTGGCGCTGGGAAGGAGACTGAGAACTTTAGTGTCCTTAGTGATTCCATAAGGGTTGTATTTGTGTTCTGGCTATCCACTGAGATTCAACTTAAGCCCCTGTTGGGACAGGGGGAGACAGTTAGTATGAGCTACAGCTATATTTACTTGTAGTTCATACCTACATAAACAGACGGGCAGTATAAGGTAAAGGGCACAGGATACATTCATTGCGGGCTATGGTATGGAGAAAGAGGAGCAGTGCTGTTGTTAGAGTAATAGCCATCCTAGACAGACTTATGGGATTAGGAAGAGAAAAACGAGCAGATTTTGCAGCCTCATGAGAAGGCCTTATGCGAGACATTTGCAGAGTAGCAGAGAATCATACCTAGGTTTCCAAGAGCCCCTTCCATTGCACGCCTTAAACACTTACCCAGATTTGCTCCGAGTGTTTAGCTCCATCCCGCCTCGCAGCAGCTCCGTTTCCCTGTGCTGTGTCGCGCGGCGCCGCCGTTCTGCACTGGGAGGCTCCTGGCGCTCCCTGTCCGTCTCCTGGAACTGCTGCAGGCCCCAGCATGTCCCTTACAGAGGGACCAGTGCCTTTAGCAGCTCCTCAGGTGCAGTTCACTGGCACGCGGGACGTTACCGAGGCAGGCAGGGATGGGTGCCAGCCCTGTGCCTGCCCGGGCCGGCGGGCTGGGAATGTGGATGGAGACGGGAGCAGCTTTCCCGTGCACTGCTCCCCCCTGGATTACTGCGGGAAGTTACTCCCTATAGCACAGTCATTCCTGCTGTTCAGGTATGTAATGTGGACATCAGCCTTGTTATTCTTACGGGTTTGAGAGTTATTCTTGTGGTTATCATGGGCCTCCCAGCTTTAGTAGTGAGAGAGTCGTGTACACATTTGTTGTTCATTCTCTTGACAACGCGGGTGAGATTATTTGAGCTCTCTACATATTCACTAACCTATTGTATTGTGTTGTATCATCTCTTCACCGTACAAGATAACTGTGGTGGTTTCATGCTGGTTGGAATACTGTTTGTTTCCTGCTTTTTGCCCTTGCCGCGTGGCGCTGAAGCGGCCTGCCACGTTCTGGCTCAGAGGGCACCTCGTTGGAGCAGGGAAGCGGCGGCCGCCGTTTCCCCTGAAGCAAATCCTGGCCTCAAGAGGCAGCGAGACCCTCGCAGGCCTGCAGGAGAGCCGGGCACGGCCAGCGCTGCAGGGAATGCAGAACTTCCCCATCGGGGCCATAACCCAGCCAGCGGGATGAGCGGCTGCTCCCGCATAGAGCCCTGCGCCAGCAAGGAGCCTGGCTCCTCTGCACACGCATGCACGTGTGAACAGGCTGGCTGTACATGGATTTTCTGGTGCAGATAGATAAATGTCCAAGGCATCTATGTTTCATTTCGTGATCTTCTTAAAAACATACACTTTGTTTTTTTCCCCTCTTGAGAGAGTGCTCACCTTTCCCTTTGCCTTCCCTCCTGTCTTGTCTTATTTGTGCAACAAAATTGCATCGCTCCGTGGTGACATTTCAGTAGTGGATGCTGCACTCATTTTACCAAAAGAATATTCTTCCGAAACAAAAGCTGGATATAGTTACCTGCCGAGAGATACGCTCTGTGACTTCTATAAAGAAGAGTGAAGGCTAAAACCAGTAAAATATGTGAAGCATTTAGGTGTCTCTGCAACCTGCCCTTAGAAAGGACAAGAGGCAGCAATCTCTTGTGCCAACCTCCATTACCTCTCCGGAAGGTATTTCGTGTTTACTGTGATGCTTTTTAACTAACGCTGTTTCACAGGCTGCTTTAGATTCCCACCAACAGAAAAAGAAAGAAATATATATACATATATATATACACGCCAACAGCTTACAAATCCAGGACCAGGCGTCTGTTTATGTGCAGTTCTAAATGAAGCTTTACCATTTCCTAACTAATGAGGACCTTGTCCATGCGGAACAAATTCTTAGCACTTAGCAGCATTAGTAAAGCTTCAAAAATAAATAAATAAATAAAAATAAGTATTTAAAATGGTTCAGTCGCCAACTGTCTTCGACTGTCCCCCCGAGACATTGTGCCAGCCCCTTCTGCTCCAAATTAATAAGGCCAATCCTACACACACAAAAAGCCCAGAACGGCCGGTCATTCTCCCGGTGTCTCCGCTATCTTTCCCGAGGTCAGATAAATCACTTTCAAGCTGTTAAATCAATGATCATAAATTAGGGCTCTGTTTTCACAGCGCCTTGTGGGAAATTCTCATGGTTAAATTAATCTAACAGCTGCGGTGAAGAGCACCTCCCACCAGATCATGTCAAAAGTTCTCCCCCCCGCACTCCACTCCTTCTTTACAGGGGAAACATGCCTGAATTACTCATTTTCCCCCTTTTTCCCTAATGCTCAACGTGCCAGCCCTCCGCCTACCCGGCTAATTCGCGTCTCAGTGGTACCCAGCTGTTGGAACCGCGCAGCGCCGAGATTGCCCTGATCCCCAGGTGCTGCTGCTCCATCTGCGCCGCGCGGGGAGACTATTTACAGCAGAGGTTAGGCCAGCGATTGCTGGGATGGAAAACTCATTTCTCAGCCTGGCTTTTATTTACGTTCTTATTAAAGAGCCTTTCACTCACGCTGGAATGGCAGCTAGTGGCTGCAGTGAGCGCCTGGCTTCGAGCCAGGCAGCAAAATTACCATGCTGATGAGAGATGGGCTGCTTCCCTCCGAGCCCTCCGCTGCGCCCCCCTTGCCCTCTGTATCTGCATGAAGGAGGCTGATTATTGAAAGAGATAGGGGGGACAAAGGGATGAGAGAATCGTCGTCAGCTGAGCTATTCAGGGCATAAACCAACCGTTTGTGACCAATTTGGAAAAATCTTTACTGCCCTATTAATTTCCTGCTCCTTTCCCTTAATTGCTATTAGCATTTATTTTCATATGAAGCAACAGAGCTGCTCATGCTGGGGTCTGCTCCTTCCCACACCGCTTCCCGCGCCTGGTGACCACGATCCTGGCACACGAGGCCTCCCCTTGGTGCTGGGGGCAGCGGTGCAAAGCCCCAGCAGGGCCCCAGGCGCCTTCCTGCAGGCAGCCTGTTTGCTCGGAGCGAGCCCCTGCCCGTGGGTGCAGGCTGCGTCTGCCCACGGGGCGAGCGGCCGCTGCGGGGGCTGATGTCCAGCCGCAGCACCACGGCCCTGGCTGCGTTAAAGACAGCAAGCCCTTCTGCAGAAACATCTGTCCTTGGGAGCACCGCGGGACTGCCGAAGAGCAGCACAATCCAGCCCGGCCGCTGGGCGACACGAGCCGCGTTCCGGCGCCAGCTACAGCCCGGCCACGCGCAGCGAGGTGCCCAGCCCCGGGCCTCGCTGCAGGGCTCCGCTCGGCAGGGCCCGTGGCCCGGGACACGTCGCTGCGTGCAGCGGCAGCAATAGCAGGTTCGACCGCTGGCAACACGGCACCGCTCTTTGCCGGCCCGCAGGGAAGAGGAGCCCTTGGACTCCCCACTGCTGCATGGAGCAGCAGTGACCTGCTGAGGCATTTGCAAGACTCTGTGGTCTTGCTTGTGGGCCTTGTTTCTACTGGCGTGTAAATGTTAAAAGAGGCAGTTATGGAAGCATTTAACCCCTTGCTTAGCTGTCTGTGTCTCACTTTTTTTTTTTTTTTTTTTTTTTTTTTTAGCCCCTGCCCAACCTTGCAGGCCCCCAGGTGTCTCTGTCTCCACTGCTCTGTGCGGCTCCAGCGCCTGCTCCAGGTCCAGCACTGGCGGCTTTGCAGGACCAGGTGTCCCAACGGCCACGTCCTGACCTTCCCCGCAAGGAGCCTTTTGCTGCAGACTGACGTGCCAGCCCTCCTAATAATAAACAAAAAGGGCATCACCCCCAGTTCCATTGAAAAAATAGCCCTTATTTTGTCTCTTTGAAGGTGAGGCACTTGGAGAAAGGGGTGTCTGGCTACCTCCCCCCGAGGAGGCGAGGGGGACTTAACTACATGGGCTAACCCAGCTATAGTCTGGGTAAGGGACCCCCAGCAGGTGTGTTCCCAGAGCACTGCTCTCCTCCCGCTCCTGGATCGGGCACAAGCAGATCGCGATTTCCACAACGCAGTTGCTGTTCCAAGTGCTTTGAGTTTTTTTTTTTTTTTTTTTTTTCTCATATATATGTATACGCTTTATAAACTGAATTTTCTGTAACTGCTTATTTATCAAAAGTCAGTCTGTCCATTTATCTAATTTTAGGTTAGCTGGCTGTTGTCCTTTCCATTTCCTGATTGAATATCACTGTCTGCAAGCACCAGGGAGACCTTGGAGGACAGGAGAGCAGAGAAGCTTTGCTAGGAAATTTTACAAAACCCTGGATCAATCTGTTTTTTTTCTTTTTTTTTTTTTTCTAAAAGTCAAACAGACCATTTCTAAAACACCATTCTTCGAAAAATGTAACCACAGAAAGATTTACTGGCTGCACATTGTATTTAATATTTTTCTCATTCATAAAATACTTGTATGTCTGGACATGAGACTTAGTTTGAAGGATGTGTTTTTATTCTTGTCTGACTCATTTAAGCTGCTTATGTGCTAGTGCTCCAGCAGAGAAGGGGTGAGCACGATGTCCCTCTGCTTACAGTCCAAATACTCCAGACTCCCAGGTGTGAATTTCAATTGCAGGACTGGGGGTTCAGAACAAGCACTGGGAGGGGTGCAAAGTCCTGCCAAATATGTATTTTGTTTTAGTTGGGAGCAAACTGTACTCATTCCTTAGAAAATGCAGTATAAATGTGTACTAGTAACTACAAGCAGCGCCTTGAGCTCAGCTGGGTGAGATACCATTGATTTTTGGCTGCAAACCTCCAGGGAATCCTGGAGATGAGGAGTAGAGAGATGCTCGGTGCCATGACCGATGGCACCAGCCAGGAGGGACAGTAAAGAGGCACAACATGAGGACAGGAGAATTTCTCCTTTCAGTCAGAATCAGCTCCAAATTGTTTGCTCTTTGTGCGCTCTTGGCAATGTCCTATGTGAATAATTGGTTTGTCTGTGTCTAGATCCTGCGGGATCTATGTTAATTGAAGCGGGACTTGGCTTTGTGTCGTCCCCTCTGCTGTCGTGGTCCCTGTTGCGTTACTGCTCTGTGCCACAGCCCCGGGGGGTGCCAGGAGCCCAAACAAAATGCACATTTAAGAGATACGGGTGGGCAGAGCCAGTCTACAGCTTTCTGATGTGACTGTAGCTGTGTCAGCTGCTTTTACACCTCCATCTCTTAATGAAGATCATCCTGGACAGAGGCATGGCCTCTAGTTAGGAACAAGTTGTGCTACCTGGTGAAATGGCGGTCTAGTCACTTGTCTCCCTCCCACTGATACTTGCATGGGAAACCCTATCTTTTCTTGCTATTTTACTTCAGGGATATCTTGCAAAAAATCCACATAGTTAAATCTTCTCTTCCTAGAGCAAAAATAGCAGAATTTCACATTTGTTTGCTTAGTCCCTGAAAAATTGGAACAATATGGAAAAAAAGCATTAACTATCCTGTCACGAGCTAAATGCAACATCTGAGCTTGTGTGACAAGCTGCGAATCTTCCAGCTCTTAATTCACTGAGAAGTGGTTTCCTTCTTAGAAAAAAATAGGGCCAAACAAAAGAACTAGGGAAACAAAGGCTCAAAAGGTAGAACCCTCTCAAACTTCTTAAACATAAAAGTTTTCCTTTTCAAAAAGCAGAAGCCACATGCTTCGTGCATGCAAGTTTTTCTTCTGAGGGACTGTATTTTTAGGTTAAAAAAAAACATTGCCTCCTCTTCTACGCAGCTTCCAAGTCAGTGCAGTTGGTTGTGCTCTCTCCTTGGAGGGCCTCCTAGAGGATTGTCCTCTCCTGCCCCAGAGAACAGACACCCAGGAGTAAGGGGCAGCGACATGCAAGCTCTGTAGAGCCTCGGGTATTATGCACTAATGCATCCAAGAAACGAGATGTTAATCCTCATCTTGGGTGAGCTAAAATACGTAAAGGCTTAGCTTTCATCTGTCTATGCATCTAAATTAGTCTCATTTAAATTAGCTGCAGTAAAAAATCTAATTATTTTTCTACTGCAGCTCCCTCCCTCTCCCCTAAGTATTTTGTGGCAATGATGTGCTGTGGACTCATTCTGCAGCTGCACATAGATGATTAATTGTTCTTAAATTATTAAACAGGAGTGTCTAAATCATCTGTTCTTTATCTACCTGTAGACAGAGTTTGTCTACCTCGATGGTACTCCTTTTTATTATCCTTGTCTTCAAAGTACAGTTTCTCCTGGAACCATTTTATGTTCCTAAAAAGTTATGGCATCCTTTGCCTTGCAAAGTGCAAGGGTTTAAAAAAAATGCTTCGTCTTTCCTTCTAACAAGAACAGGATGTGCAATAACTTTGGTTTATATAAGCCTTCCTGGACAGCGCTGGAGTAACTCTGGAATCAATAAAAGCTGCAGGGTAGATTATAAAGAAGTAACCTTTTTCTTTTTTTTTTTTTCTTTGTGGAGGTATATTGTTGTACAAAGATACATTAAGAAGCAAACACTTCAGGCCTCTGTTTTACAGCAACTATACAAAGTGCAATAAAATATGTGGACTGTTCCTTTACGTAGATTTAGTTGACTGGTTCGGTAGTAAAACACAAGTATATCACAGAATCATGGAATCATAGAATGCTTAAGGTTGGAAGGGACCTCTAGAGATCATCTAGTCCAACCCTCCTGCACACACAGGGTCACCTAGAGCACGTGGCACAGGACTGCGTCCAAGCGGGTTTTGAAGATCTCCAGAGAAGGAGACTCCACAACCTCTCTTGGTAACCTGTTCCAGTGCTCTGTCAGCCTCACTGTTAAAAAAATTTTCCTTAAGTTCCGGTGGAACTTTTGGTGTTTCAGTTTGTGGCCGTTTCCTCTAGTTCTGTCGGCGGCCACCACTGAAAAGAGACCAGCACCATCCTCCTCACTCCCTCCCTTGAGGTACTTATAGACACTGATCAGATCCCCTCTCAGCCTTCTCTTCTCCAGGCTGAACAGGCCCAGCTCCCTCAGCCTCTCCTCATAGGGCAGATGTTCCAGGCCCCTGATCATCCTTGTAGCCCTGCACTGGACTCTCTCCAGCAGCCCCACATCCCTCTTGTACTGTGGAGCCCAGAACACAATACTCCAGATGTGGCCTCACCAGGACTGAGTAGAGAGGCAGGATCACCTCCCTCGACCTGCTGGAGATGCTCTTCTTAATGCACCCCAGGATCCCACTGGCCTTCTTGGCCATGAGGGCACACTGCTGCCTCATGGTCTACTTGTCGTCCACCATGACACCCAGGTCTTTCTCTGCAGAGCTGAATATATATATAATGTCACTAAGCACTGACTTATTGCACACAAGAATTACAGACAACAAGTGTCCAAAATCAGAGCTGTTCTTACCTCGAAAATGAAAATAAATAAGCCATACTGACTGAGACTTTTAGGGAATTTTGGCTGCGGGGGAAGGAAAGGCAGGAGAAGGAGTGGGACGCACTCCTTGTGGCCCCCGGGCTGCAGCAGGGCCCGTCGCTGCTCAGCACCAGCCCCTGCCTTGCTCGGCGCCCACGGGGCCCAAGGCAGCACTGGGCCGAGGTCCATCCCTGCTGCAATTTTAAGCTTTACTCTCTGCCCTGGCTGCAGTAATAAACGGTGGGACTTACCAAAGAGCAAGGACCAGAGCGGGAATAACAAATCACTTGTCGCAGGCTCCGCCGTGCTGGGTGAACACTAAACTGGCGAGAACAATAGAGAGATGGGACAAGGGGATTTCAGCTGCTCGCCCGATAAATTTAAGGGCAAGTTAGAATGAGGCGCACTGTTGTGTTGCAGGGCACCCCCTTCGCAGAAGATACAGGACACCGGCCATCTTTGTTCCACTTGGTACGCGGAGAGGAAACCAGAGCCAGGTTTCAGCACAGAGCTGGCAACACCTTGGAGCAGAAGGAGGGACGTGGATCCTCCCCAGCCGCTGAGGTCGGTGTCGGAGCCGGCCCCTTTCACCCCTCCCTGCCCTGGCAGCAGCCACCTGCTCTTCCCTGCCCACGCGTGAGGTGTTGCAGTCCCTGCTGCCGCAAGGTAGCGCCGGGGACGCTGCCTGTGGCTCTGTGAGGAGACAGCGGCCGCCCTCGCACCTGGGCACCTCCAGACACGGCTCTGGCTCTTGAGCCGCTGGCGACACGCCAGCAGCGACCCCCGCCATTCCTCACCGCCCCGCGGCAGGACCCTTCCCGGCTCAGGGTGGCCGTCCCGGCCTCGGGACAGCGTGGGCTTCGCAGGGCCTCGCGGGGCAGCCCAGAGAGCCTCCCGGCCGGGCCGAGTACCCACACGCCCCACGGGGACGCGCTCCCGAGCGTGGCAGCAAGGTGCTCGTCAACGGGGGCCCCGGGCCCTCCTAAGCACCGCGCTCGCCGGCTGCACCGCACCACGGCTAATGCACACACACACAGGCAGGTTTTTCACCAGGTTCTTCATTTTATATATAATTTAAATTTTTATTTTAAAACTTCTTTGCGCATACACGTCTTCAGCATCTTCCTCTTTTTTTTTTCATTGCACTGAAAAGTTTCAAAAAACATAAAATATATCCCTTTACTAAACATTATTTGTTCTTAGGTTACAAAAAGATTAACATTTCACAGTCACAAAGCATAAGTACATTGGTCCAAAACATCTTCCTCCAGCAGGTCCTCCATTCTTCAGGACATACAAAACCTAAACAGTTGTACAGATCTCAAAATAAGATTACTTGTCCAGTGATGGAAAGAAAAAGGTGGCAGCTATATTAAAAAAAAATCTCAAACCAAAATAATGTACTTATGGAAGAACACCACCAGCAATAGCTTAAAAATGAAAAAAAAAAAAAAAGGGGGGAATGGAGGGGGACAAGAGCACCCTCCTTCAAGTACATCACAGGTAGAAATACAGCAGCACACTTACAGCATCGTTTGGTCACACTCTATATGGTACTACAACTTTACCTAAGACACATGGAGGAAAACTATTTACACACCCAGGATGTTAGGAAAAAAACAATTCTACACACTTTGCAATTCATGATTGATACAATAGTGTTGAAACTATTTGTACAGAAAATGCAAAATAAAAGCAAAACGGCGAGGCAAGAACACACACAGCAGTTTGGAGCATGTAGTGTCCTTAAAAACCCAGCAGAAGTTCAAAGCCAAAATCAGCCCAAATATCAAGTGCAGTTCTTCAAAAATATCTTGGAGGCACAAATTCTACCATACTTCAGACACCCCTGTGGTCACATGGATTTGACTTTAACATTGAAATCCACTGCTAATCCAGCACACTAAGACTATGTTTCCTTTAGGTTGTTAGTGCTGTTGCTTTTTAACATTTCTTTTATTAAAAACATTCTCTCTCCCACGTGAAGCTATTGAAAATGAGCCCTCTCAGACAATAGACTTTTGTGCTCAGAAAGGAACCCTCGCTGTGGTAGCTTAACAAAAGGTGGTTGAGTGCCCCACAAATTTCTGACTTCTTCATCTAATTAAGAACATTTTAGCCTGCAGCACAAGTGAAGATATCCGAAAGGGCCGCACTACCTTCTGCAGGAGCGTTCGGGGGAGCGCGGCTGAGGCTGCCTGCCCTGGGCTTGCCATGTGTCGCACGGGGCCGGGCACCAGGCACAGAGGTGCACGAGGCAGGTGACCAGCCGAGCTGCGCCCTAGACACGCGGGTTCCCTCCCTGCTACGGGCTGAGGAGCTGTGAGCTGCTGCCCTTGGAGGCCGGGCGGCTGCCAGCAGGCTCCGGCGCTGGTGCCAAGGCCACGTGGGACCGGGGTTCCTCGCTGTGAGCACAGGACAGCCCAGGGAACCCCACCAGCAAAACCACCGCACCACCAGCACCAGGCAGTAACCACGATGGTGCATTGGGGATAAGAAGTTTGGGCTTAGTGCCTACCTGGCTTGATTAGGCGACCTGTCTGTCCCCACCTCATCTTAGGAGCTTCACAGAGCCCTGCAGCAGTGGCAGGTTGGACATAGCCAGATCCACGCGCTGCTGAAGAACAGCGTGGGGCAACACGGCTCCAGCACATCCTCCCCTCCTCCCTCAGAGACTTGTGGTGCTGTGAATCCTTGAACAATCCAGCTTGGAAAGGGGAATGGAAACATTTATAGCTATCCTTGCTGCACATGCAGCACCTTCCCAATGAAGGACTCCTGTCCCCTACTCGCCGTGCTTCGAGGTCTGTCTGTATTTACACCGTGGCGGGCGGCTATGCAGCTCCTAATGGAAGCAGAAGCGCCGGTCCTGGGGCTGCATCAGGGACGCACCGGAGACGCAAGGGGGGCTAGCATGTGCAAGCACAACAGACTAGGAAGGAAGCAGAACAAAACACAGCACAGCATGTAACTTCAGCCCCCTGTATCTGGCTAGGAAGCTTCGTATTATTCTTGAATATTCTCAGAATATATTAATATAGGGGCTGCCTGGAGTTTATACAGGCTGAACAGCAACCCCATTCAGGCCCAGGGTGTTTTGTCAATCCTGCACTTAAGCCCTTTCCAGGGAAGGGCTTGTGGCTAACGCCACTTCACCCGAGCGCTGCAAGCCCAAGCAGCAGCCTGTGTGGCAGCAATATTGCACACAAAGGATGAATGTCCTGGAGGCTAATTAGGAAAGTCACTCGGTGCCCATGTGACTCTGCTCTGAGAGCCCACTTGGCTCCCACAGAGTTGTCCACTCTCCTAAAGCATCTCCGTGGAGTCGCATTTAAAAACACTACTGAATGAGGAGACCCATCTTCCTTTGCCTTGAAGTTTCAGTTTTATGTTAGGGTGAATGTTACACTGGAATTCATTTCCACCATGTTGTACTTGGTGTTTTTTTACAACAGCCGCAGGTGTGTTAACACGTGCCTCAAGAACGAAGATGGATGCATGGGCTCCGAAATGTGAGGCTGGCGCCTGCCGCTGGTAAGCACCCACACCAGCCTCCCTTCTGGCCACAGGACTCGGCAGGGACTGTCAACACGAGCACCTTCGTCCAAGAGGGTCTGATCACTAAGGATTGCACAACTGCATTTGCGAAGAGACAACAGGAGTTAACACAGACGATGAAAAGCAGTTTTACAAGTTTATTAGGCCAAAAAAAAAAAAAGTGCAAGAGAAAGGTCTCTTGCTCAAATTTCAAAACATACGAGGGGCCATGAGAAAAATGCTTTAGACTTCAAGCCTGCGGATCTGTTTTCACTGAGTTGCACACAGAAAGAGAGGTAAAGGGAAAGGTGGGGGGGTACACAAAGGTAAGGAAAGGAAAGACGAAGCGTGGTCATACAGAACCAGACATGCTACTGGATTACACAGAAGCTCCAGAGCACGAAATGGCCCTATCCTGCACGGACCTTCCTCACCCGCAGCCATCACAGCGCATGGGCAGCCTCTGGAAGCGTCTTCAGGCCCAAGTCATGCAGTTCGCTGCACGTTTGAGCTGCTACCCATTCTGCTCTGCCTCCCACCGGCTGCAACTCCTACCTGGCCTCCCATTTAGAAAAAAAAGAAATTCAAATTCCCTGTGGCTGCTGGACATGCACTCGGGACGCGTCGGAATAAAACATCTGGTCAGCCACAGTCACGACGTCGGGGAGCTGTTGCCTCTGTGAGACACCCACTCTGCAGCAGGGTCAGGGCCAGGGCTCGGGCTACCCATGAAGGGGGTACAAGTGGGGTCAGCAGCTCCAGGAGGACGAGGTCTGGGGGCAACTCCGCTTGAATCTGCTCCCTGGCCAATACACCTGTCTGTACACAAGAGCTCTCTGATTCCCCTCTTTAACTACTGCCCGTGAAGGGAAGAGCCACCTGCCTGATGACGTGTAAATCTGCTCAGCTGGTTTCCTCTCGGACTATTGCTTTTACTATGATAAAGCTTTACTCAGATTTTCTTTCCTTTGAATTGATTAAGCACTGCTAATAAAGAGCTGATGAGGTGAGCCAAGGGGGGGTTAGCTGTCACAGAGAGATTCTGAACCTGAACTTCAGTCTTCAATATCAAAAGGACAGAAAGTTTTAAGCTGTTACTTTCTGATCACAAGCCAAGCAGGCAGGGTACACTGAGTAACAGACGAGGCAAGGAAGAAGAGAAATGATTTTCTTAAATAAATCACTATCTGGGTATCCAAACTGATAACCAGAACAAAACATCACTTCAAGTAGTAACTCGACTGAAAACACACTCAGGAGCTCACAGAAATTTACTGAATCCCAGCTGATGCAAAGGTTCAGGGATCCTTTCAACAGGATAAAGCAGACAGAACCATTCAATGAATGAAAATCTCTGATCCCAAAGAACCGTGACTCCCAGGTAGACACCACACAGAGGAGCAGGACTTGCTCACTCTGTATAATCATGGTGTTCAGGCAACAGGGAATCCTGACAAATAGTTCCTGATCCCAGAAGAAATCTTGCAATACAAGACTGTGATCTGATCTCCTGGACAATTCTGCAGATGGCTGTTTTAGCTGTAGCAAAACAGACAAAGTTCCACTGAAAACAATTTCAGTTTTCCCACTGAAACATGTAGAATACAGGAGGTGTAGAGTCCCAGAACGCCACCGAAGAAGAAACAAGAGGGAGAAGTAGGGATTCAAGGGATTACACAAGTTTGAAATTGTCCATAGATAAGTCATGAAAGCAACTTTATAAAGAACAAAAACTTGGAGTATCTCATATATATGTGTGTGTGTGTGTATGTATATATATATAAATACATATATGTACTTTTCTAAATGAGATGTGGCCTGAGTTGCTGCTCTGAATATTTGAGGGTGGATTTCAGGAGTCTCCTTGGCTTCTGATACCCCTTTTTACTTTCACAACTAAAACAGCTCTTCCAAGCTACATGGTAAACTGAAAAAAATAGTAACTTCTGCTTCAGGTCTTCACCTGGCGGGACCACAGAATCCATAACGCACTAGCAGCATGTAAATCCCGTTCCTGTTAAGCACCAAAACCATTTCTACAGGGGAACTGTAATCATATGAGATATCTTAGTCATATACAGTATATGTGCGGAGCCCACCTTTCAGGCAGAAAAAATACCCCTCCAGCATTAGTTTAGATTAGGATAAATCGATTGGGAAAGTCCTGGCCAGGTTGTCACCAACACATTGTCTCTCACAGGCCCTTCCTGAAACGACGCCCTTCCTGTAGCCGCTCGCGAGGCTGCTTTCAGGACTGCTTGTTGCCGTGTATGAGAGGGATGACGTAGACAGAAATGTCGTCTCCGGAGCCCAGCCGGTCGTTGGAAATCCTCCAGCCGCGGTCCTTGAGCACGCCCCGGGCGCGCATCACCAGGTCCTGCGCTGCCAGCGTGTACCTAGGCGAGGGCAGAGCACCGTGAGGCCGCGCCGCCCCTGTCGCCTGCCGCCGCCTCAGCCGCGCGCCGGCCGCCTCGCAGCCACCGCCCCTCAGAGGTGCCGCTAGCGGCGACGCCTCAGCAAAGAGGGCTGCGAGGCCCTGCACCAGCCCGCCCAGCTTCCTGCGGGCGCCACTTCAGCAAAGGGCAGCTGGTCACAAGCTTTCAGCAGGCATTACAACTCGGCAAGTTAAGCTTTCTAGGAAAATAAAAATCTGAAAAAAATCCCCAAAACACAAACCACCACACAACCCGCCCCACCAGAGAACCCAAAATAAAACTGCTTGCTTTTGAATACAACACCTTCGTGGACCAAAACACCTCTTGAATGAAAATAAACATGGCTCTGCTCATTGCAGAGACAAACTACTCCCAAGGAAATGACTTGAGAACAACAGATAAAGCTAAAAGTCAAATGCAAACTGCATTTTAAACGAAGTAGGTATGTTGTCTGTTTGCCTTGAATGTAAGGATGATTTTTTAAATCTCTTATTCTGAAACTGGAAAATGAAATATAGCCAGATTAACAAAGTCCACAGTCTTTTCACATTTATGAGTTCAACGGAAATGTTGTGAATGTGAGTTGTCAAGTGCTTAATTTAATGAAATACTCACCAACAGTTTCACGATGCTTCAAAACTCCCACGATGTGGGGGGACTGAACGGCACCATGTTTACGAGAGTTATTTTCTGTCCTGAGATACAGCAGATGCTGCTGGAGAGTGGAAGGGCATCACAGTCACGGGCTGGCGCAGAGCGCACTCGGCCCTGAGTGGGGCTTTGCAAGCTGGGCTATTTCTATGTGAGGCCTTGTTCTAGAATCCTTCCGATCTTAATGCAGTATTGACCAAAAATGTCCTTCCTTATTGTTTTTTTCTGCGCCTACTATATCAGCTCAAATCTAGAAATTTCCTCATGAAAAGAACAACTTCATTATGGATAAATGACTCCTACCAAGCGTTTTTTCCCCATCAGTTCAACACCTTGAGTTCTTTTGAATTTGGTTGGGTGGAGGCAAGCCTTTCTATAACTTGCCAATTAAAAATTATTTTAACATTTAAAAGATTCACAAGGAAAAATATTGTGCCTACGTGTGCTTTATTTAAAACTTAAACATCAATCTCTACAGTGATGCAGGGCTCTACAAAGCCAAACACACATGCAAAAGGAAGGCAACGTCCCCTTGGTAACTAACAGAAGCCAAGAGGGACACATAGGCTCTGCATTTTGGAACCCTCTTTTCTAGGGGAGATTCTCTGGCCAGAAATGGTCTGTCCAGATCTGAATTAAGAAGAATGGAGAGTATAACTCCACTGACCAGAAGCAGAGAAGAAAAAGGGTTTATTGAGTAGCCGAGATTGTTCTAAACCCAGAAATTTTAATCAGAGAATGAAGTATTCAATGGTAATTTATTTCAAGAGAGACTTTTCACTCTCTGGGGATAACAGGAGAAAATAACAAATTGTTGTTATGTGCTATTTGTACAGTTTCGGTGCCCTAAACCAAACAACTCCTTTGAACCAGGAGCAAAAAGATTTATTCACTTTACTAGAAAGTTATCTTTACTGCAAATAAACCAACCAATATCTTACTACGTGTAAGCTTTGATGTTAAACCCTCATGATGCTCTACAAAAGCAACACACCCCTCCTCCCCATGGTACTGAGAAAGTGGGAAAATTTCTAGGCTGCATTAGTTTTGACACAAGATTTACTTATATTGATAAGAGAAGGGTCCAACAGGCAAAGCATGAACATGGACAAGCACTTGCACACCCTCTGCGTTGGTGTTTGATCCCACAGACCTTGAGGTGTAAGAGCAGGACATAACAAGCAACACTAACTGTCCTGTCCTAAAATACAGTATGAAATTTTATTTTCTAAGTGGGGAAGAACCTCCAAGCATAACTGCATACACACTTGCATCCTTCAGTATTCAAATCCCCAAATCAGATGCTGGGCTAAAGAACAGAAGGGTCCCGCAAAGCAGGCAAGAAACTAGAATATTTATTCACAGCATGTCTGATGTTGAGAGAATTTTGGCTAATAACATCTTTCCTTTTTTTTTTTTTTTTTTTTTTTTTTTTTCCCAAAGGATTTCTCAGCTATTGTCAGAATTTAAGAAAAGAAATCACCCATTATTCTTGGAGAAGAGAAAATTTCCCTTCCTCCTTTTTCCAATTAAGAACGGCTCCCCACATCTGAGGAGCGGAAAGGAGTAAGTATTGCCCTTCATAGTGCAAAGGCTTTGCTGCTTAGTGGTTGCAGAGGACAATGTTAAAAAAAGAAAAGTCTTTAATAAAACAGAAATTCCCTCATAGACAGAATGTGAAATACACAGGAAAAACAGCACATTGAAGCTACAGAAAAGGAACAGGTGAAGGCGGCAGCAGCAACGTAACATCCTCTCCAGGTGCAGAGCTGAACTGTTCCCATCCACCATCACCCAAAGCCCCTGGGTAGCTCTGCAGGGCTGGGTGAAGACAGACCTGACTTTGCTGTCTCGCGCCTGGAGCCCCGGCACAGGCTACACATGGCAGGATTCAACGTTTTAATGTGGGGTAACAAACCCTCCTAGTCCTGACAGGAAATAGCAATAGGACAGAGTCCCAGGAGCTTTCAGAGGCCTATAAGATCTTGTCCATCATACTATGAAATGACTCCTAATACAAAAAGGATTGCTCCCTCAAAGAGTTAATTACCTAACATAATAACTAATTACTCTGCAGCCTAAAATATCCAAAATCTCTCTCTCTCTCTCTCTTTTTTTAATATATAATACTGTCAGGGTATGAGGAGGTTGCTGTGTGAGACGGATCCATGGTCTGCTGCAACAGGTAAGTTCTCCAGAAGAACACATTACCAAACCCAAGGGGGAAGTCTCTTACCTTCTGTCAATTTTTCTACATCCCTAGAAATTCCACGTTTCCAGTGAATCATCTCTGCAGAGTATGTCACCACACCCATCATGGAAATTGACATTTTGTGGGATAACATTTCCTTTAAACGTATCACACTGCTAATATTGCAAATAGGATCTTTCTTGTCACCAGCTAGTGAAAGGAATGAACCCTGCTACACAACCTGAGCTGCTCTGCTGCTGTAAATTCATTAGTTATACCTCATTTGAACCACTGTGAAGCAATTACGTGAAGCAATTACGTAAAACCTCTCACACAGTACTTTAAACCCTTTAAACATTCTTTATAACAAAGCAGCAAGAGCAATTCCACAAAGGTAATTTTCATAAATATCATTGCAAACTGCACAAGAGACTGTTCTAATTACCTCTTGCAAGCTGGCATGAGAAATATCTTGCCAACACTATTTGTAAGTCTCTAAATGACCTGGCACAAAGTTACTCAAAAGAACAAATTAATTTCCAGCTCAGATGTCCATTCCTAGACCACGAGGTCAAACACTAATAAACGTGTTTGTTCTAGCTTATCCTTCATCAGCGCCAATTCTGGACCCAAGCTGGTACAAACAGGGACTAATCCCCCACAATTACTGGGGGATTAGGCAGTAAGACAGCACAAATAAATCTAAAGCAAACAAAACCTGTTCTTTAGTGTCTTAATTTTTTTGCCCATTGTAAAATATTCATAGAAATCACTTACCTAATGGGCCAAGCAGAACTCCCACCCTACTAAATTAGATGTGTGGGTTATCACCAACATTGGAATGACTCAACAGTCAAAACTCTTTTGATGGCTACTTGCTCCATATGGGCTATGGGAGAAGGGGTATGTGGCTATGGCTGTAACTAGATGGACACGCGCACCCCAATGGCATTAGCATGTAACAGGAAAGACAGATGGGAGGCAGTTGGGAACCTTTCCCAAGACATAGGTGAGAATGGAGACAGGGCAGAGATACTGGATTTCACCAGGTACCTCTGCAGTAAGAGATTCAGGGGAGCAGAAGTCAGAACAAAATCTATTCGGACCAAAATACTGAGTGTTTTCATGGGATATGGGAAAGTAGATGGTGTGGCTTATGGCCACCCTAATTTAATGGCCTACCGACATAGTATACGGCTGAGATGGACCTCACCAACCATGTCTGACTTCCTCCAAGAGAGGAGGCAGAGAAACTTCCAGATCTTGCTGAAGGAGAGATGGTCCCAGCTGTCAGTTACACCACATGTCCTCTGCAGTGCAGCGAGGTCGGGAAGGTCAAAAAATTGCAGTTCCAGCTTCACACTAACCCTCCATGGGGCACTTGAGCAAAATGTTTCTAAGTGTCAGGATAAGGAAATACTGCCTGCAGTTCACTTTGGAGTGGCTGTCACAGTGCCCTCCTCTGCTGTTACCTTCCTTGCTTGCTGATGGAGAACAGGGCTGACCCCAAGAAAACGGCCACTTACACACATTAAACACACAAGCACTTGGGGACTGGGTTCCCTCTCACCCTCAGGAGCTACCACGTAAACAAGTTACCACGTTAGGTTACCATGTAAACATGTGCAGCTCGAGCTCCCACACAGCCCTGTGTGCTTCACTCGGCTGCTGAGGTGCCCAGAGCTTGTTCCTAAGCTCTGCTTTCCCAGGCCAACTGGGGCTGCCCAAAAAGCTCCTTTCTCTGCTCCCAGCAAAGGAGGCAGGAGCCTGCGCTCAGGAGCAGCAGGCACATGGTTTTCCAAAGGGAAGTCCCTGGAGAAGGATGACACTATTTCCACTTCCACAGCCCTCCCTTTTACAAGCGAGGGCCTACTGATCTCCAGTGTAATACTTTAATTCACAGGGAACATGAAATACTGCAGCAGACAGGCTCATCTTCTCAACCAAGAAAGATACTGCTCTACTTAGTCCTCAGAGAACTTTCGTTCACTCAACACAAGAGGAAAACTCTCACCAAGTAAGAAGAACTAAAGAGAGAGGAATGATGATAATTACTTAGGATACAACTATGGAACAAAACAGAATAAAAAAAAATGAAATAGAAATAAACTTCCCATCTAATCTGTGCGTGAAATACCACCAGACCTTCTTCCATCTAATTTGTCACTCAATCTGTCCTGTTGCTGGTATGCACTAGGCACTCACTTACGAAGATGGGTTTACAGGTTGCAGCATGATCAGAAACATGTGGGAACCACACTGTGTAGTGCATATACACAGAGACATGCTGATAATAATCTAGAAAGAAAACAATCTTTAGTGTAAAATGACTATCCAGAGGAGAGTTAAGTGGAAACCAGTGGCTGCTGGAGAGAGAGACCTGCTGTCACGTTCTTTTAAAACTTCATCCTCCTACAGTTTCCATGTGACCTTGTAGAGCAAACAGAATAGATCCCATGCAGAGATGCTGTGACACTTACCTTTTCTTCTATCAGGTGGGCAATCCTGATAAAAAAACATAGCAATCCTTTGCTTTAGAGGCACCATCCAAGTTATAAAAACATCTTCTTCTAAGTGCTGGCTATTTAGTGAGTGTTTTTCTTTTCACAGTTCCTTCTACAAAAATACATTATCAAAAAGCACTCTCACTTTCATGGAGAGCTAGAAACGTAAAGGAAAAGTACAAACCTGTGGGGATCATCAGGGTCACAGTTTGGTAGAAAATTAGTGACAGCTTCTGCCACTTCTTCATTTAACAGCACATCCCAGAGCCCATCAGTAGCTAGGATGAGAACATCATCTGGCCCATGCTCATACTGCAGGAGGTCATAGACTCTCACCTGAAATCAAAACGCAAGAGGTATCCATGAAGGTGGGAACCACCTAACATGCTTGTGAAAAGTTGCTGAGTTTGGCTCCAAGTTCCAACTGGAAATAACTTTGCAATGACTTAACAGCCAGTATCTCATTTACTTTTCTAGACCTGATGCAGACCCTGTGCTTATGCGTTATGTCTGATCGAGTGAGTAGTTCCACAAAATGGGGAAGAATCGCTTACTCTGTCACTTATGTGTACCTGTAAGGATATCAGTGGGCAGGGACCAACTCAAGACCACAGAAATGACTTCTCTGCAAACCTGCCCTTAGACAACCTTCCCAGCCCACCACCAAATGAGGAGGCTACAGCCTGCACTAGAAAGGGACAGGCACGAAGGTGCTGGGAGGTCACTCAAGCCTCAAGATGAGCAAAGGTCATCATAAGCATTTTAAAATGAGCCCTGGTTTGGACAGAGTTCTTCCTCCAGCACACGCCATCTTTCAGCAGAGAAACCACTGGCTCCTTCAGTGCCCAAGTCAAGTGTTGAGCGCCGTGGGGAGTCCTCACTGGCATCCAACCATCAGTCTAATCTAATTATTAGGCGCTTGCACGTTTGCCACATTACAAGTGCAGTATGAAAGAAGTGGCAGGGCTGGAAGCTGAGCACCGTCTTAGCCTCCCCTCCTGGTGCTCCTTCCCCTCAGGAGCCACGGAGCGGGAAATGCACATTAAATGCCCGAACCTTTTAGTGTAATTATGATTTTATGGGACTGCAACCAGTACAGGAGAAACCATCACTGAGATCTTGCTGCTAATCCTCACTGTTCGCCCTTCACTCAAAAGCACAGGGTCATTTGTAAAACACAACCCTCACTTCATTACCTAAGGTGGTGGCTGAACAAGGACTTTGAAGAGGATTAAACTCAAGGCAAGATATTCTCCTCATTAAAGCATATTCTCCTCATTCAGGTTGAGTGGAAATGATATTCCAGAAATGATTTCCGTATGCAGTACAGATCTCATTTCAAGCCCATTCCAGGAGTTCTCATAGTCCCCATCTCGCAGAATTTAATTGAACCTAAAGCAGCCATTAGTTTCAACTTAGATATGACCAGGGCAAGCTGGCCAGCACAGCAATCAACAAGCACTGTGTGTTTTGTTCAGATCTCTTGGGAATGGGCAAATCTCTCAGAGAGCACCACTCTCCAGCCGCTCAAGTGGATACGCTCAAGTATCCACTTAGCAGTCCATGTCTCATATGAATAACCAAGCTTCTAACACTGGCAGGAGGAAAAACACATCTACCACAGCTTTCCCACTCACAGAAAGTGCTTATTAAACCAAGAAGCCTCTTTTTTTTTTTCAGTTTGTATGTGTGGGTAACCTGTGAACAATGTAATTATTTCCTAGAAGGAAAATCCTTGTCAGCCAGGTGCCTCCGGAAAGGTGTGCCCATGAGAAGGAATTATCAGGCATCTGGAGATGCGCAGGGAAGTGCAGTGGGATAAGCAGTAAGGGATGCTTGGCTGCTACCGAGGTTGAGGTGCTTTGGTACCTCAAAAGAGTGCCAAGGTTACAGAAAACAAGTGTGGGTCAACATCAGCCAAGATTGTGTAGGCAAGTAGCAGTCAACACGCAAGGCACGATACTTGCTGAGACGAAGCTTCGTCTCCATTGCGTGTTTTTTTTTTTTTTCAGTATAAAAACATTAGGGCAGCAGCCAAATCCGCACAATACTTAAGGGAAGATAAAATTCTTTCTTTCTTTCACCAGATTTCTAGAATACAACTGCAGGTGTCTCCTGCTGACACAGATGGGTTGATTTAGAGCTGGTCAGTCTATTACAAGCTCTGCCCAGGTGCAGAAACAAGCCCGTTTCCACCTTCACTTCCCAGCTGGCAGCTTTGCTCTGATTCTCACTTCTCATGGAAGGCGGCCGGTGACTCCAGCGCAGCAGAGCGTGGGAGAGCGGCGCTGCGGAGACGCGCAGGCTGCCCAGGACGTGCAACAGACGCCCAGACCCGCAAGTCTCACCGCACCCACGCCACACTCCCAAACACGCCGTAACATCCTAGAGCCTACTCAACACCTCGTGCACACCAAACGCAGAGGATTGTGCTAGGCCACCATTTTGGAAAGCAGAGAAGAGATCCCGAGATCCTCGGAGTTCCTCAGCACTGTGTAAATTTTGTGTGGCTGAAAGCAGCTCACGGCCTCCCCTGTGCAGGACGTGCTCAAGTTCCACGGCCAGCCTTCCCAGCTATCGCTCTTCCCCTCAGGTGTACTTCAGGAAATGAAGCCACAGGGGGGCTTGAACAACGTTCTCTCCGTGACACAGTTGGCCCAAGCCCACCCGCACCACCAAGTGAAATGCGGCCCCACTAATGCAGAGAAGGGCTGGCCCTTAGGGGTTGCCTTAACTTGTGATGCACCCCTGACAAATCTCCTAGCAGATCCTTTGGGAATCCTGAACACGCCCCCATGGCTCATTCCTTTGGCAGCCACACATCAGTCCCGACGGTGCTGCATGGAGTTTGCGTCCTTGGCCTCCAGCTCCTTGGACTGTGAGTGCTCTCTGTGAGACTTGCCAGCAGTGCCCCTGAGCTTTCCAGCCCCTCTTTTACTGCCATGACAAGGGTTTTCCCTCTTTAACTTTTCTCTGGAGCATCAGGACATCCCTCGACAGCTCCTAGCCCGCTCACCACACGTGAACCGCCGTCTTGCTTGACGTGCAACAGCTGTCATGTTATCCAGCTAAATGGGACTCTAATACCTAGCAAACATAAAAAGCCGACCATAGGGAAGCAGCATCGCTTGGGCAGCACGAACACCCGTGACCACAACAGTTGGGCTGAACTAAATTTTACGCTGCCTGGCACTTACAGAGCTCCGCAGAGGTTAACAGTGGGTCCACCCCACTGCAGCCCACAGTGACACCCGGTCTCTCTCTGACCACGCACGCTGCAGTCTGTCGCACAGCACACCTTCAGTGCAGATATTTGTTTCTAATACCGCTCACCTACAAACATTCGGGAGTGCAGAGAGGAACACTCTGGCCAAGCAAAACAATGAGGGAGTGGGTCAGGTTTGTATTTACATTTCAAATGGGTCCCCCCCACCCAACAAAACCTGCTGTTGGCTCGGGAAAAGGACCCTGCAAGCTCTGTGGAGGTGCTGGGGCCTCTTTGCCAGTTGTGGTTTCAGGAGGCCACCAACGTGAGTTCCTGTGACTTGAGAAATGCCGTGAGGCCATCAGGCATCCGAGGTGCTCCCGAAGAGCTCGTCACGGGGGCACTGAAGCCAAATCACCCTCCCCAGCAACATTCCGCATTCGGCCGCCTGCACTGTGCATCAGCCCAGCTACTGCCATAAATTAAAGCCTTTCTTAATTGTATTGGCCCTTTTTATGTGCAGCGTTATCCGATGCAGCTTCCCGGGCAAACGAGGAGATCTTTCAATACCACCCTCCAAGTAATTTATATGTAAATAATAAAAAGCGGGTCCCAACACTGCTCTCTGCAGCACTCACCAATTAATCTCCTTTTAGCTTTTTACTGCCACCCTTTGTTTCCTGCCCTTTAGCCAATTTCCAGCAGACTGTGCCAACTTTCCACTTACCCTATGGTTTCATATCTCTCATATTAATAACCTGTGATGCAGAACAGTTTCTCAGATGTTTTCTGAGAAATCAAAGTGCTCCTGCAAGACCGTCTACTACATTTTTTTAAATTCTCTGAGAGACATAATCCTGAAGGGGCTCAAGCTAGTAAAGCGTGATGTTTGCTTCCTGAAACCACCTTGAGTCCCTCTGAGCAAACAGTGCTTCTTGAAGTGTTTGCCTTGCTTGTTCCTTCAGAAACCGTAACTCCTACAGATTTCTCCAGAAGGCAGATGTGAATCTAAAATGTTTTCCTTTGACATATTTGTGAAGTTGTCAGAAAGATTCCACTAACACACACTGAAAGGGGAAGAATTCTCCGCGGTTGCTTTATCATCGTCGACTCTGATGACCGACTTTGTGTTTATCACTGGCAAAGGCCAAATTCTGCTGTCAGAGCCACACTTCTCCCACCAAATGGCTGAATTGCTGTTTGAAAAATTTCAAGATGAAATTTTGCTTTTCATATGCAACAAGAAGGCCCTTGCTGAGTTTTAAAAGGCAGAATTTCCTGCTGAAAGCTTTCAAATGAACTGTTCCATTATGAAAAATAAATATTTAATTCCATGCCAGAGAGCCTCAGCCATGGCTTTGCCTGCTTTGCGCTATTCCAGTTCATTATAAAAGGCTCAATTCTCTAGAGCTCACCAACCTGCAAAAGTCCTCCAAATTTGGTCTCGTAACAGCTGAGCCACTGAATCCTGATTACATTTGTCAGTCTTGGCTACATGACTTCTCCTCCCATAG
The DNA here is from genome assembly GCF_059628265.1 of Tinamus guttatus. NCBI lineage: Eukaryota > Metazoa > Chordata > Aves > Tinamiformes > Tinamidae > Tinamus > Tinamus guttatus. The sequence continues at coordinate 107,096 of NW_028288902.1, read as the reverse complement.
CCTGGCACCCTGTCAAAGTACAATTTTATACCGTTCTCAGATTACTTCTATCCCTCTTTGTGGATGTAGCCACAGAGATGCTAACCTCCCCTTCAGACACATTTTGATGGGCACTGTATGCCAGATTTTTGTTGTGCTGGAAGCGAAATATTCCGAAAACCCACCAGATCGCCTAACCTGGGGAAGGACACTGTAATTACGGCACAGAAGTGGGAGCCAGGGGACTTGGATTTGCTCTCTGTCACGACTTGCTGTTCAGCCCAATTTCCTGCGCCTCCCCTTTCCCAGGTCTGGAAACCAGACATTGCGCTTCCTTGTGCTTTATATAAACAATCCAAAATCCAGTGCTAGAGAAGGGCCAAATATGACGGCTGCTTGACACGGCTGCATTTGCTTCCAAGCTTTCCAGATGGCAGGATAAAGACATCGCTCCTTCCTCCGGGTTTGTGTGCAAGGTGCACTGTCCACATGGGGACAGAGCATGGGAGAGAAGAAGAACATCGGAGAAAAAGCACTGGGATCTCTCTGGGAGGAGAGGCAGAGGTGGTTAAGAAAGGGGGATGCCACGGCAGGCAAGTTGGAGCATTATGTTACTGCCTGATAAAATTCAGGTTTGTTTTAGCCAAGGTCTCTAAGCAGAGGTGGCTGCTCCTCTGTCTTTCCTGCTCCTGCTGTATTACCTTTCTGCTAGATTTAGCTGTGAAAGGAATATGGAAACAAAGCCATTTTTTTTGTTTCCCTTTTATGAAGCAGTTAAGAGATCCTGCAACGTGGATAGCATATGAACTGAACGTCACACTCCAGGATTTGAACACAGGCACACAAATCAGGAAAGCCCACGAGAACCTTTGGTTTCTACACGAGACAAATCCTGTAGCAGCAATTGGCAGGGATGATACTACTGAGATACTGTGCAGCAGCTATTAACCACCCCAGAAACATGGGGTCTCAGCGTGCCAGAAAGAAAAATAAATGGGCAGAACTGCATCATTACACAGGCACTAGGCAAATCCATCACGGTGATGAGGGCAGAGCTGCTGATTGCCTGGCTGAGGAGGACAGCAGCAGGTCCCAAGTGAGGGATACCATACAATTAAAGTGGGGAGAGTGAAGCTACCAGATTGACAGCAAGGAAAAGTGAAGGGAAAGGCTGTGTCTGGATCACCTCCATCTCTTTGGGGCCAGAATCTCTCGGCACCTCCTCCCTCTCCTTTTCTTTCAAGTAAAGTCTCACAGATGTCCCAGCAAGGTCGGTTTAGTCATTTGGCGTCTTCCCGGTCGTGTTACATCATTTGTGTATTTGCATTCTCACACTGCGTTCAACAAGCAAGCAAACTCAAGGCCACATCCCATGGTTAAAACACGGTTCAAGCGTGGTTAAAACACGCACCAAAAAGCCACTTAGCAGTGAAACTCGCAGTATCTGGCGCGTGGCAGCAAAGTATGACTGGAAGGAGTTTTGTCTTTTTGTGCTCTCAAAGGCTTAGTATTTTATGGAAAATGTGTGCAATCTCTTCCTTAATGTAGGATCAGGAATGTAATTAGGGAGAAGAGTAAAAGAAAAAAAAAAGTAAGGTTTGCATGTTTCTTCTTGATAAACAAGTGTGCTCAAACCTCTCTAACAAACCTTTATATCCTGGGCCTCTCCTGATGGATAGCTCTCTTTCTCTTATGAAATGCTTCGGTTCCTTGCAAAGTCTTTGGTGTTCAAACACTGAATATGTTTGGAGCAAGACAAGTCACAATGATGGAGGGATTTAAAACGACAGCTCCCAAACAGCTGAGTAGCAGGGTCACTACCACAAACATAAATACTGTGCCATCCTCCCTTTATGTTATCCTTTGGGAATCCATACTGCTATTTCTGCCATTATTTGCATATTACATAAAATCATCGCGCAGATTTACAAACTGGGTCTGGAAGCTGGAAGCAGCAAGCTCTCTTCCAACGTGCTCTTGGGTTTTCCTAGCTAGCAGCTGATCTGATGCCCTCTGGCTAGGGCAGGTTCACACCACCATGAAAGACACCCAACATGACAGCATCTAGTTCTCCTCCCTTACTTGAGGTTCACGTTAGCTTCTGTGAAGACCGCGGGACCCAGGCCTAAAAGCAAATGGGAGCACGTGGAGGTGAGGAGAGAGCAGCCTGGAGCATGCTGGATGTGGCTGCAGGGTAACTGGACACCAGTGGAAAAGAGGTATCCGGTATCGAGCAGCCTGAGGAACTTGCACCATGAAGTGCAGGGAGTGAACAGGAATCACTGCCCTGACAGGGACGGGGAGAAACTGCAAGTAGGGCACATGACTAGGCAATTTATAACATTCCTGCTCCCACTTGTATTAATAACTTTCAGCTTCTGTGTTACAGAAACCTTTGGGAAGGGCAGCAGGTTTCCTGAATCAGGCCAGAATAGGAATGCAGTTGCATTTAGGATGAAGGAAAAAGGAAAGTTAATGTATTTTTTTTTCCACTCCCACAAGGAGATAGCTGAAGCTGGACTGTTTTACCTCAGGAGATGAGGACAGGAAAGGTTTGATGTAGATATTGGAGTCATGCACCTTCAGGTCATGGTCTCCCAGTCCTCGGGTCACCCCAATTGTTGCCATGACCCGAGCCTGGAAACAGAGAAAAACAATGGGATCAAACATGGTTCCGTGCACTATGCCAACAGGAAAAGAGAAAGAACAACCCCATTCTGTAATTACTATCATTGAGGATAAATTACCTTTCTTTTCTCCCACAAACTCTGGAGTTAACATATTATAAGCTTTGCGTTTGTCCACACCCCAGAGTGTCCCCGCACCACTTACTTAGACTGCAACCCTCCTAAAAGGCCAAAAAGGCCTAATCCAGCCCCCTGGCTGTCCCATGCCAGCACATTATGCTATCAGTATGAAATAAATAGGTTTTACAAAAAAAGAAAAGAAAAGAGAAGCTTTATTAGATAATTAAGGAGCACACAGAGGAGGGTGCCACTGCATCAGTGGATCTCACACAGAGCAGGAACTACGTGGAACTGATAAAAGGCAGATCTGCTATGACCCCAGCTCCACCATTCCCTTTCTGAGTGTCTTTCTCTGCAGCACTAGCAGTTTCCCCAGAGGTACCAGGCTCTTCCTCACTGACAGCCCTCCTAAGCGCCACCAGGCAGACTGCCTCGTGGGGACTCCAAATCTCTGCCCTTTGAGTGCAGCTGCAGCAGCTTCTAACCAGGACAGCTCACTGCACCAAGAGCAGGGAGTGACTGACCCAAAATTATAGTGCCTGCTAAATCTTAGCCCCATGAGGCAAGAAGAAAGTAAATTAAAAAGATGTCCATAAAGCATTTTGGAAATAACTATAGACCTTACCAAATTTAGAGATAAGCTGCAGGTTTGAACGTTCAAAACTTAGACCAGTTTTGAAAAGCGCGTGTTTCTGCATTAATATAAGACCCTAATGCAGCAGGGGATCACAATTTAGAAACACAGCAAGCACAGCAGCATGCGCAAACTGACACCGCCGTGTCCTTATATTGATCCTACTGCTGCATCCAGCTAAGCCTGCTGGGATCAGCACTAATAATCTCCCCTTCTTAATCATGGAACTGGAGACAAAGTGCACCCGAATGCAATGGTTCTTTTTTCTCTTTTAAGAAAAGCTATCAACAGTCACATCAAAAGATTCAACAGCAAGTTCATGCACCCTAGCTGAAGAAGATATGCTTGAGGGTATTATACTTCCCAAATCCCACCCTGATCCTGCTCCTTCCTAAATTAGTGGGTTTTTTTTTTCTTTTTTTTTTTAATCTCAGATCTCTGTGATGAAGTGTTATTAGATACCTTCCTGCTTTGCTCAGCAAACACAAGCGTACATTCATCCAGCCTTAGTTATATTTTATAATCAAACTAGGAACATCTTAGATCACTTATTTAAGGTGGTCCCATTGTACTCTAACCCTCTACAGTGAAACCAAACCAAAGGCAGCCTGAACAGTGAACGACTACATTGACCACAGAACTGCTTTTTAATGTCTCGAGCTTCTCTCCTCCCCCACCTACTCCAGACATGAGACTGATTCACGACAGACACAAGATATTCTTTCAAGCTGTCAAAATGATAAAATAAAGAGATACTGAGTGGAAAACACTGGACGGCCACAGGCTAAACAGAGTGGTAAACAGCTCAGAAATCTTCCTTGCTTTGGTCTGCAGAAAGCAAACGTGCCCACCTTCTTGCCTTCTCCATATATAAGAGGAAACTTCAAGTCGTCTTCCTCAATGGTTTTGTATGCCCTGTGGGAGGAATAAACAACACTTTCAAAGCTTGCACTCAATTACTGACCCAGTGCCCTGAAACAAGTGCATTTTTTTTATAATTGTTATTTTTCCTAAGGACTCTGCTGTTGAACCAAGACATCAGTTCCTTCGTCTGCAGAAATTTTCCCTAAAGATTTGTGCCATTTGACCAAAAGGAAAAGTGAACATCAAGAAGTATCCAACACACCAAGCTGCTCTGATTTCTTATAACAAAAAAGAGGTGAATCGGAATAGCATCCTAACAGGGGAGATACTGTTGGCTATGGCAGCAGCTCTACCATAATACAGCACTATAACCCCCCTCCCAGTGACTAAATTCGCGTTGTTAATCCGCAGTGGGGAAGGACAACGGGGTGCGAGTGCAGCCCAAGCGCGCAGCCGCTCTCACCTCTCCGACCCAACGCCAGCCCCATGCGGTGCAGAGCTGCAGCAGGGCAGTCAGGGCCCATCTGACCTCCACTGCCACATTCAAGGTCGCCAGGGATTTTGCATTTCGCAGCAGCTTTCCAGTGGCTGTGACAGCAGAAGCAAGTGCTCGTGCTCCGATTCCACTTAGCGCGTGCCTGTGCACGCTGCCTTTTACTCACCCAGCTGCTGACACTGATGGGGTGAGAGGGGAGCAATTTTGCCAGCAAGGGGGGAAATAAATAGACGCCTGTCACTTTCACAGATGCAAAGACCTTTGGTTTGGTGCAGCATGTGCTGGGACCCACAGGCTGGGGACTCCCAGGACTGGAGGACATCACCCAGAGCCAGGCTGAGCTCCTGGGAACAGCACTCGGTTGGGTTTGAACAACGTTGACATAAACCAGCAGGAAATTAAAAATTAAGGGTGAAATCCTATATTGTAATTGAACTTCTCCCCCCTGCTGCTTCTCTGAAATACAGCGTAGGCCTGGGATCAATAAGGGTGTTGTTTTACATGGCTATATAGGCTGCATCCTCTAGGCACCACACGGCGAGCCCCAGGCTTGGGGACAGTGCACAGATGGCAAATTTAAGTGCCGCCTTTACACTTTCCAGGGATCACAGGTATGGTCCACATCAGTGGCTGGGGGTGGGAGAGGGAAGGAAATAACCCAAATCCCAAAAGCAACAGCAGTGAGGGACTCCACACCTCCTCCGCAAAGCATTGAATGCGTGAATCCCCAAAGAGGAACCGGGGCAGGTTTCCAAAGAAGCAACGGATGCTTCTCAGGAGACCACAGTCAAGAAAATTTACACATTTTCTACATAGATTTCACAGATTTGGCAAATATGTTTTGGAGATCTCTACAAGAGACAAGAAGGAGAAGGCACTTAAATGGCATTTTTATAGCAGGGGAAGGGCCAAACGAGTCAGTTTTAACAGAAAAAAAAGGAGAGGAGAGGAGAGGAGAGAGAGGAGAGGAGAGGAGAGAGAGGAGAGGAGAGGAGAGGAGAGGAGAGGAGAGGAGAGGAGGAGAGGAGAGGAGAGGAGAGGAGAGGAGAGGAGAGGAGAGGAGAGGAGAAAAGGCACAGATCATTACACATAGCCAGCAAAATAAAACTTCCCCAATGTTTAAACCCTAAAATCACATTTTGTTGGGAAGGGTGAGTCACTCGGGGTTTTGCCCTTGCTCCTTCCTTTATTTCCAGCACAGAACAGCGACTGTCTCTGCCCCACTCACCGACTTGGATATCCTCGCTGGAACACGGCCCCGTTTTGCACAGCTCCATTATTTTTACCATGGCTCCACCCCACCCCAGCTAGGGTGTCCCAGAGCTCCCAGCTGGCCCTGCGGCGCAGGAGCCTCGTGAACCCCCCAGCAGCCTGGGCAGTTCCCATCCCTTCACACCGAGCCAGTCGCACTCGGACTCCAGGAAGGATGATGTCAGTCGAGTCCATGTAGGGCACCAGAGTCAAATGACTAATCCAACCACCAAGCCAAGAAGACAACAATTCCTACAGGATTTTCAGGCTGCTATACATATTTGTTACAAACAGCTAACATGACTAAGGTAGCGTGGCTAAATATTTGCAAAAGCCACTTTAAAGAAATAGATTAGGCCATGCTTTAGCCACGGATTAGATTAGCTGCAAGATAATTAAAATACTTGAGAGATCAAGACTCAGGTTTTACACTGTTCTGTAAGTAGCCAGAAACGGGGATTTAGTTTTCTTCCCTCCTCACCTTTTCATATAGAGCACCCTCACACTGACTGTGAGGAAGTGGGGGAAAACATGGGCCTCTTTGGCTAGCTGCCCTTTCTGAGAATGGTCCCCACAGCTGCATCTCAGCATCTCCCATGGGGCCACCCAGGGGCCATCTTCCACGCGGCCATCCAACTGTGACACCCGGGCGCAGGGACACTGCGAGAGGCCATGCTGCAGGAGACGAAGCTAACTTGTTTCTTCAGGAGTCCGGCGCGGGCAGCTGGCCAGCTTGGGCCTCCTCGAGCTACGTGATTACGTGAGCAAGGCCCGGGGGCTACAGTGATTTGTTTTGTAGCTGCTCCATGAATTGTCTCTTGGGCTCAGAACTTGGGTGTCAAGACTCATCTCAAACATACTTTGCTGGTGTTGTTGTTGTTGGCATTGCTATTGCCCAAAAAGAAATATCCAGCCGCTGAGAAACAATGCTTACAACTCCAACTGCAGCAGTGGAAACGGCACAGATGCACTGAAGAGCAACTTGAGACCCTCTAGAAAAGCACCTAGGTCCTACGTTACTAGTAAAACGGAATTAATAATATATGAGTGTGTGGTTTCCTGCAGGAGAATGATGGAGGACAGCTTTTCAGCTAGCAGCTCAACTGCACTGGGGAGAAGGAAGGAAGGAAGCTATGAAGTCTCTTTTGATTTATGCTGTGCAAAACCTCCTGTACTCCGTGTGTGTGTTTATTTCACAACCTCCTGGACTATTTCGCTTGACTTTAAGTAATAAAATTGCATTTATACCTTCCTGTGCTGTTTGGAGAGACAATGTACTATATATAAAGATATAACATAGCAATAGGTATATCAAACATAGACATATGGAGAACCTGAGGGTGTTTTTTGTTGCTTTTTCTAAATGCCAACCCGGCCTTATTCAGACACCCGTGTCATTCAGCCTAGCTCTCTCTTGCAACAAACACAGACACAGGGCTGCAATCCTCCACCCTTCTCTAACTCACCAGCATCCCTGAAGAACTCAGTGGCCACCAGGACGTGCCAAGAAAAGTCATAAGAAGGCTACGCTGCTGCTTGCTGCTCTCAAAGAGCCTAAAACCTGTCAGTGTTTCTGCCACGTAAACCTCTATTCTTCCCAAACGGAAAAATTGAGGGGAAGGAGAAACAGTTTGAGAGGGATGGGAACAGAGAAGGCAAGCTTGTGCCCAGCAAGATCTAGCTGCATTTTTTTTTTCATTTAAGTTCATTGCTTCCTTTCATTTAAAAAGATTTTTGAACGGCTACTGCTGTCCAAAAATGCTGAACTAGGGCTTGACACATGTACCACCCACAAAGTTACATTTGGACTCAGGACCAACATTTCGGAAAACTGGGCCAAATCGCACCAGGAGCCAAAAGAGATGTCAAAACGAAAGAACTAGGACTGAGATGATGTTACTCATATGGTAATTGGAATCTGTTCTAAATACACAGCAAAAAATACACATATATATAACAGGAAGCTACTAAATGCACACGGTAATCTATGGAACGAACATCCTATGGCACCCACAGTCACTAGCAATGCTTAATGAAACGTCCTTTAAATAAAAAATTGCCAAAGTTACCTGCAATTTTCTGGTTGCTGAACTTGAAAAGTTGGTCAGCTCCCAAACACAGATTTCACAGCCAAAATCCTAAATAATCTCCCATATATGGTAAGCACTCTCCTGCCATATAATTTGTTCTTAAAACTGTCCATACTAAAGAACATGCGAATTCATGCAAGAGTAGAAGCTGTTGTAGAAAACAATTGCAAATCCAAACATTACATTGAGTTTGTTTACAGCAATGATGCAAGTTTGCTGTTAATGAAAGGTATTGCACTGGCACTGACAACAACAGATGGTAGCAAAAACACAACCTATCCTGTCCTGAAAGACTCGGTGTGTGACCGACCGGGGAATCCAGCCTGGTGCCCGCTGCCTTTCCGCAGCACTTGGCTTTGGAAAGTTTGTCCATATTTCACATCTCTGCTAGTGACACCTGACAGGGAACTGAGAATTACACCTGAATTACAACAGAAGTGTCAGAGGGCTTTAGCTCGAAGCACAACCTGCTTGAAGCACAGAGAAAAAAGCACTACAGCTTCAGAAATGTCCAGCTTATACTGAATAGAAGGGTGAAGGCAACCTTTGAGACAGCTTAGTGGACAGGGATTTTTTATTTCTAGCACTGCTTTGTTACTAACCCTGTAAAAGTACCCAACAAGTCAGCCTCTAACCCTCTACTCAACACATCTTGGTCCTACTAGTAGAAGAATGGATTTTAACTCTTGAACAACACAAAACTTGCTAGAAAAGAAGAAGTTCCTCAAGAAAATAATGGATTGGAACTAATCCTTTGTTTAACAAGACTCAAATCACCAACCCAAAAGGGACTGGTTATCTCTATTGTCTACCGAACTACATACAAAGCAAAGTGAGCAAGCAGGCAGAGCAGGCTTTCCAAGAGGAGCAAGGATCCGGAGCACAGGCTAGGCACAGAGCCACTGAAAATTACACAATGTGCATCTTGAGCCAGCCGCAATTTTTTGAATGTCCTTATACGAATGTGCTTTTGCAGAGTCAGGATCCTTTAAGCCACGCAGTACTGACATTACGTATGCTCTGGACAGGTTAGGTGCCACGTCTCAGGGCCTCAGCTTCTTGCCTCTTTCATTCATCTGATGCACAGTTCAAGGAGGCAAAGTTAAGAGAGACAAATATAATAAAAGCACACCAGCCATACTAACATTTGTTAAAGAAAGGGTGACAGCAAAATCGCATGTATTAAAGAAGAGGCATGTGCACATATGTAAAAAAAAGAACAAAAAAACCCCGGCTCTAATAGGGTGTCTTTCACATAAAAGGAAGAATATGCAATCCGTGAAATATCCCTTTTCCCCAGAAGAGGCAGAACCCCCTCCTTCTGAACATGAAAGTGCAAAATACTTCATTTTAGAATTCCTAGTTCTGTCTGTATGGACAGCTTAGCCTACCTCTGAATTAGAAATGTATATACATGTATAAATATATATATATATATACTATTTCTGACTTGCTCAATTCAGAGCAGTCCTTGAGCTCTGGACCTGCAGACAGCCCGCATCATGGTGCAAGACTCTAATGTTAAGGTTCTTAGTCAGGGATGGGTCAATCAGGGGAAAAAAATATCATTAGGCTCCTTTACAAGTGTCTTTGCTTTCTGGCTTTGTGCTCACAACAGAACAAGCTCTTCAGCTCGCCTCATCCACAACATGGGACTGAAATGGGATCATCTGGGTGGAAGGAGACGGGTGTTAAGGAATGAATGCTCCAGGGAAATGTCCCCGCAGTGTTGGATGGGGCAGGGGGCAACTGCTTATCCTCCTGCCACAGGGCTGGAAATTCCTCGGAGGAGCAAGCGACCTCCCCTCTCCCGGGAGCAGAGCCGTAAGTCAATCTCTGGTGACATCAGAAAGAAAGAGGATTTCCTAGGGAACCAGCAGAAGCCATGCAGAACTTGTGTGACTTGGAAAAGCCAGGGAAAGGATCTGGACTAGGAAGCAGGAATTGGAGAAGAGACTTCACCTCACCAGGCGGGAGACTTGCTGCAGTTTAAGATGCCTCACTAAGCACACTGGAGTCTTTCCTTTGCAACCACCACATTCCAGCTTAGCTCCTGGCCAACAAAAGCAGCCTGGAGCTCTGGGGTGTCCATGCCTGTGTGGCACACGCGAGCGGGAGGCCAGGCAGAGCTCAGTGGCACAGACATGTAGGGCCACCACTGGGACTGACCTCTCGAGCTCACTTGAACATGTGGCCTCAGCGAGGCCGTTTCTGAGGAGCTTTCCTCCACTCTTCTCCTTTGTCACAGCAAAAAGTTACTTTTTTTTTTTTTTTCCTCTTTATCCTGCCCCTAAGACACTGGCTCAGCTCCTGTGGCACGTGCGCGCTTGGGGAAAACAGAGCCATCCGTCACTGTCAAGAGAGGCGCCGTACGCAGCGGGTCAGCTCCCGTCTCCTGCTGTTCCTGCAGCCGGGGCCGTGGATCTGGGAGAGCCACATAACCCGCACGTCGCCGAGAGGCGCTCACCTCCACGGGGCTGGGCCTCGGCCGCGCAGCCGGCACCCAGGAGGCGCCCCGGCCGCGCCGCGTTACCTCACGAGGAGAGCGGGGCAAGCGGCACAGCTCGGGGCTGCTGCGTCGGCTGACGTCCCCCCTCCGCTCTCTCTGCCAAGGCCTAATGTTGCTGAGGTGGCCCAGAGTCATTAAATTATGAAAATGGAAGTTGCTGGGAGGAAATTAATACCAGGCATGGCTGGGGAAAAGGCTGCTTTCTTGTGAAGTAATTATGAAATTAAAATTTGATCTCTCCCCGGCGATTGCACAAAGGATGCGTCTGAGGTCTCAAACACAACAAGGCAGCCAGGTTCTCAACAGAAGAGGCACAGAAGGTTGCACGAGACAAAAAAATCTCAATTAAAAATGGAGCGGGGGAAAGATGACGACTTTTTGTAAATTACATGAATTTGGCTAAAAGGTGTAATCAAGTAGGTTATGGCACAGGGTTTGCAGACTTCCAATTACTTTTTACAAGTTGGAATCAAGCTGTTAGGAAATGCAGCTTATCTGAATAAGACTAATAATGCTAAGCTAATTAGACCCATCGGCATTAGCCGGCAGATAAATCCAGGCCGAAAAGAGGGACACTGTCACTTTAAATACTGCCTTGGGATCCACGGAAAAGCTAATGAGGAGTGTCAGTCGGGGCTGTTTTATTAGGTGGTTCTCCAGAGGATATAGCCTGGGGTTTCTGCAGCAGGGCTTCTGCGCTTGATTCAATAAATCAATTTATATGAAGCGGGGGGTGCAGTGCGGCGCCTGCGCCATGCTGCGCTCCGGGGCACCTCTCAATCTGCTTGCGCTACCTGGACACGCTGCCAAAGGACACCGGGCAGCGCAGGGAAGAAGGAAAGCACGGCTGCATGCACAGTATTTGTCCAAATCAGCTCACGCATTACCAAGCACCATGTTCACGTTGGCTCTGATAAGACCCGACTGGGGGGATCTAGATCCCCGCCTGATTTTTTATTTTATTTCTTTTGTGAGCTGGATTCACAACCGCAGACTGCAAGGCGGGCTGCACAATAAAAGCAGAAGGCATCCATCCCAAACCAAACAAAACGACTTGAGAAGTGAGGTTGCTTCTTTGAATCAGATGCTTAGAGGCTGAAAGACATTCCCCGCTGGAAAGGAAAGGGCGAGCACAGGACAGGCTGGTGGCGTGCCAGGAAGCGGACAGCGTTTTCTCTAGAATAAAATGGGTTTTGCTCAGCATGAGCCCCAGGGCAGCAGCCTTCCTGGTTCGGGATAAATCACAGACACACCAGTGATTCCCTGGAGCAGGCTGACCGCTGGGTGGCTGATCGTGTGCTCCGACACCACCTCACCAGACACCCAGCTCTGCTGCTGCGGATGCAGCGCGCTCGCCTGGAAGGGACCACTGCCCTCCTGGCTGCATCCCGGGGTTTTAACCCTTTACAAGAAGCTGGGATGAGACCCGTTGCTTGAACCATTTTGAAAGGGGTATAATTTGGCTCTGTACAATCTCTGTGGGTAAAGCAAGTCACAAACAAATCAGGTCTAAAAGCAGACTTCTGGTCCAGGGCTCTACTGTCACTTTAGATCCTAAAATCCTCTGCTTTAATGCAGAAAGGCTTCTGCTTTTTTTCCAAGGAGGAACGTAATTTGGAAAACCACAAAAATGGACGCCGAATGGTAGTGCCCTCTGGATGCCTCCACTTAAAACTGGTGCTGTAAGGACGCCCTGGCCCTACAGGAGGCTGAGAGGGGACATGGGCAGAAGCAGCTCTGTGTGTGCGGGCCAGGAGCACGATGCACTAGAAAATCACAGAGCAGGTTTCGGGAAGTGCGCTGAGACACATGGAGCGCAAAGCACTCGGAAATGCATGTTCAATAAGGAAAAAAAAAAACAGAAATTGCTCACACTGGACTCATTCATGGGTGAAGCAAACCTTACCAACTGTGTCTTAAGCAAAGGGAGAAGATGGAGAATATTGATTCTGTGCATCTGAAGACAAACACTAGAATATTTTAACATCAGGCCTGCCTGTTTTTTGTGTGCTTCTACCTCACATTACCCACACCCTTCTTAACATTGGTAACATTTTGCTTATGGGGTCCCTCATGCTTCTGATGCCTAGACTTGCCAGAGTCACCAGAATAACCCTCCATCATAAAGGTTCATCCTCTGCAAGTCATGGATGTAAAACTCCTAGAACAGGGATCCAGCTGTGGGTGCCCATTAGCACCACAGATGTCATCTGCCTCGCAGCCAGCTCCCACCCAAGCGCCGCAGGGCAGTTCTGGCCCCGACCTCCTGCTGCAGAGAGGGGATGAGGGATGGCGACGCTCATGGGAGAAGGGAAATGTTACTCCCGGCGCAATTACAGGCAGCTTGGGCTGGCGCTGCTGCACGCGCTGCTGGATCAGCGGTTGTCCTTAATGCCGCGGGGAAACTTGGCAGCGCTGCTACCGCTGTGGGCTGCCGAGACAAAGCCCATGTGGAAACTTCACGGGGGAAAAAGAGAAAAATTAAGTATGTGGTGGAGGCCAAATGCAGGATGACAGACGTGGAGACAATAAGCTTTTGTAAGGCACCCAGGCTGGGCAAGCCAGGCCATTGTTGAGAAGCTGCAACGCTCCGGAGCACAGGAGAAAGGAGGGGGAAAAGAGTCATGCAGCTTCTAATAGAAACCACGGAAAGCGTCCCGAATTTTAAAATAAAACATTTCTTTTTCCAGAGGAAGTATCAGAGCTGCATTTTACACCATCTTTCTGAAGGATTAGAGCCACTGCTTTCTGTCCCGATCGCCTGCGTATCTCCACTCACACAAACGTCAACACGCAGGGAAGTCAACATCAAGGATGTTGACGATTGATCTTCTGCATTATAAGCAATAAAGGTTTGGTAGCATTTTAGTGTAGGTGCTCTGGCTGGTCAAGGCTCTACCTGACTTTTTGTAGAAAAGGAATATTTATGCTTATTCTCCATGACAGAAACTGTCCTTAGAAACAAAGGGAGATGCACGTGATGCATCAATTAATTCTAGAAATCAGAAAGAGAAGAAAATAGAAGCAAGAATCTTGAGACAAAAAACTATCACTGAGCAATACCAGCCAAATACCACCTCTACAGGCTACTCAAGCCAAAAGCCAACATCTTGCCTGCATTTTTAACCATTAAAGCTGATCCAGACTTTAGGATAAACAGAAGCAGATTGTTTCTCCTCTGCTTAGGAGATCACTGCACACAATTCCAGGGAAAACAAGTCTTCATTCAACAAACACCCTGCAAAAGAAACCCAGAACCTTATTTAGAAAGACTCTGATTTACCTAAACGCAGAGCAGAACAATCCCCTCACCACTTTATTATCCTGAAGCAAATAAGAAAAAAGGTAACTGATGCATTAACTGTGAGAAATCAGCTAAAAAGATTGTATTATTCAGGACATTTTCTGCTTCCAGTCAAAATTCAAAAGAACAGCAGGGAGAGGCAGTATCATCACGGTCTCCACATGCTTTTGCTTGGCATAGGCCATCTCTTTCTGGGTCACCACTAAGGTGTATTTAGGCTCGAATATTCAAGTCACAGTTTGAGTACTTGTTCTTGGATAGCTGCTGAAGCTAGGCATATTTGTGCTGAACTGGGGGCAATCTGTGTACCGACCATATTAGAATCTATAACTGGAACAATATGTGTCCTAAACTTCAGGAAATTCAGAAAAATCAACAGGAAAATCAACTCATTTCTCTCCCTTGCCATACGCTAAAATGAATTCACACAGCAGTACTGAAAAACAATACACTGAATTAAATCTGCAACCCATTTAGACTTACCAATCTCTTCTATCTTACTCATTATTGCATGTCTAAAAATGGTGCTCCTTCTCATTTATCTTTCTTCTAATGCCAAATATTACCTATGCAATAACCATTTCCAAAGAGGTGAAAGTGCTATATAGAGACTCACAAATGAGGCACAAATGGATATACAGAATTATCCCTTCTTTTAATTTTAAATCATTCCAGCCCTTTATGCATCCTGACATCCGGCTGGTGCTTCTGCCTGGAACAGCACAGTGGGCAGAGATTCTCATTGAGCTCACTTTGACATGGCTCTCAAGTGCATGGGGAACTGCTAACACGCACAAATAGGTACATTCCCACTTCAGGCTCTGTTCAGTACTTATCAACACAGATTTGATCATTCATGTAAATCATTTACAGGCCCTCACAGTCTAAGGAGAGGTGTATCACTTATCCATGCTGCTACTTTAACCACTAACCTCATTCCCCTCATTCCCTGACTACTACCCAATTGGGAAAAAAACCTCCCCATGAACCTGGAGTAATCCTGTTTGCTTTCTGATCACAAGGGAAAAAATTCTGCTTCTTCCATTTTCTTAGGGAGTTCTTGGCTTATGGTATTTCTGTAACTGTCCCTCCAAATCAGTTTTATTTTTCAGTAGCATCTCTCATCTCAAAAAAGACCTTCTGGAAGTCTGTGTTAAGTCATTCTTTACAGATGCCTTCAGAGAAGTCATGAATTCAGTGAGAAATCACCTTTTGCAGAGAGTGGGCAGCCTGTTCCAGCATCTTCCAAATATTTTGCTATACAAGTGCTCATTCAACTAATTTACTCTTTTTGTTCCTATCTTTTGGATCATGCCTGAAGCTTTTTAAATCCAAGGTCAGGGCAGGATTACATATTTCTACTATCAACTGTTTGAGGTGATGGCCAATGATGATTGCCCAAGATTACCGTATTCTATACAATTTCAAAACTGCAAATTACACTGATAAACGTAAGTAATTATTCAGCCACGAAAACAGTGTATTTATGGGCAGTGAAGTATGGGACAATAAAAAGCATGTGGGGCTATAGGTCCATCCAAGTCTGCAAACCTGCAAGAGCTCAAGTTTTTGCATCCCTTCAACCTTTTTCCCTTCCTGCATGAGCATTTGCTCTGAATGTTAAAACACAACCTGCATGTAAGGGAAGGCCATGTGCATATCTGGGATCTTCCCATTTGCAGGTCACATATGGAGCACATCCAGCTTCCCTAAGTGAGGGGGGTCCCTAGAGAAGGAACCTCCTGAACTGACACAAAACAATGAGGACATTTAGCCACAGACAAAAACTCATCACTCTTCCTGTCTTCAGTTCATTAAGTCAATGCTTTTCATTCGAGCCTTTTCATTTTAGGCTGGCTATGACTTTTATTCAGATAGGCCTGTGTCTAAAGCAATTCCTCAAGATTATCCAAATCAGGGGCCATCTGCGCTCCTGTATGGGGGCAGCTCCTCCATTTGCAGCATTTTTCATCATGCAAAGGAGAAACAGCCCAGTTGTTTCTATAAAAAGCTACTTCCAAGACAGCAAAGTTGTTCAGCTTTCAGAAAGATCCCCTGGCACATCTGCCTTTTTAAGAGTTTTGCTCCACCTTGAGTGCTCACACACTAAAATGAGCTGACACCACTCACAAACGCGCTCAGAGCAGGCACGGCGGGGGCAAGGCCGACGCCAGGCCGCACGGGGCACGTTCTTACCAGCCGGTCATGTTGAAGTCACGGTAGAGCATCCTCTTGCCAACCTCCTTGCGCTGCACCCTCCGCGGAAACTCTAGATGTGTGAACTCATTTCCCAGCAAGTGGGGCTGCATGTAAGCCTGCGGGCAAAAACCAAGCCACAAATACCACACGAATATCATAAAACAAGGCATCATCCATTTTTAATGAGGTAATATTACCATCCCTTCCCGCTCCCTCCCCATACACTTTTTCCTTCCCTCTTTTTCGGTACGAGGAAGATGACAAGCGCCCTTTTGGCAAGCACGGTTCACATACACCAGTCCTGACAGACCAGCTGGTATCCAGTAGCAGCCGCAGGACAAGTGCTCCTCTTCCCCTCAAAATATCTGGGTTGTTCCCCCAGTTCTCAACCTTCCGCATTACTAAAGTACACTCCACCAATGACCCCAAAGGAATCTGCGGAGCCAGAGAGGCATCTCCTTCTGCAGGCTCCAAGGAAGGACATGGCTCAAGGCCAAAGCCACAGAGCACCTTTCTGGACGGATCGGGACTGGATGGGGCCTGCAGCTGTGGAGAAGCTTTCTGATATCCAGCTCTGCCACCCTCACAACTCACAGCACTTGCTGTTAGTACCAGTCTTTATTTAATCTTCAGCACCTCAAGAAAAAACAGCTCTGTTCCCTTTTTTCTGCTGAGCATCCTGCACCCCATCACAGGAGAAATTGCCTACAAACATGCATCACACAACACTTTGTTTTCTTGTTTTCTAAAACCAACTTCTTTCACAGAGAATACGATTTAAGCAGCAGCAGGTTTGGTTACAACCGTCACTAATGTTTCTTGCTGGTGTTAGCATTTGATCGTGGTGGGTGCCGTCCTCTCTGGCACATTGGCCTCGAGCTGCTGTGAGCGCCTTGCTGGCAGCAGCCCACAGTGGCACCTGGCACCAAGCACCTCCACGCTGACCGCTCTGCAGGATGCAAGGCAGCTGAATTTGCTTGCCCACGCATAGTCTTTTATGTGGGGTTTATACACAGATTATCTGACATTAGTTAGTTAGTCTTTTCACATATTGTATTTTTGCTTACTGAAATACACCTCACTTATTTTCAGCAATTGCATAAACAAGCCTTTTCCCATTCCTTCCCCCAAAACACACTGTGAGCGAGTTCCTTGTGTCAAATCGGGGCACTAGCTGCACTAGCTAGAGCCCTAGAGAGCTCTAGCTGCAAAAAATAAAAGTTGGTTCTTAACCTTTTCGCAGATAATTCTTTCTTCTCTTTTTCAGGCAGTTAAGGCAACAAAGTCTGTCTTATCTCCAGCAGCACCAGCCATCAGGAGAGACCAAATGAGCTGCCTTTAGTTCCTGCATTTGTCATAAATCTAGCGCTCATCAAAGGTGCGCGGCAGGAAGCGCTGGGAGCCCTTACTGATCTACCTGGCAGCTCTGACACAGATAGTTCCCAATAAAACACTTCCTGCTGAATTTAGCAGGAGCTGGAAGGGGCTCGGCACATCCCGGCTTGTCCCTGCTGTTGCTGCTGCCTCGGATGGGCGTTCCACAGTGAATATGTCTGGGGGTGCTTCTGAGCAGCTCCTGAGCATGCGAGTGCCGCTTGGCATCACCATCCCCTTCTGGAGCAGGGGCTCCGGCCAGCTCTCCCTCTGCACACAGCTGAGGGAATTGCAATTTCTCTGGCAAGCTGCAGCCGCCAGGTTCCCTCCCCACCACGTCCCTCCAGGGCCATCTGACTGCATCGCGGTTCCTCGCTGCAGACAGGACCGAAGCACTAGCGGCTTCTCACAGGTCTAGCAGAGCCTGTCCACACTGTCCACACGAGGCTTTCCGCCCTTTCAGAACATTGGGTTCTTTTCAAAAATACACACAGCATTGCATTATTTTTTATTCCAGTTGCAATTAACACAGAGCACCCCCAAGGATTTGTTTGCTGCACTGCTACGCACTGCCAGGAGAGAGATGGACTTTCTGTTGTGTCATCTACACCCTGCATTTGGTGGCCCTGTAAACAACGAAGCCAAGTCTGCTTAGAAAGTGTAAGGCAGTTCACTCGTTAAAATACACAGCCTATCTTGATTAAATTGTTACAAACCACATCTGTTAAAGAACAGTGCTGCCCATGTGCAAAACAGCGAGTCTTCTTTTAAGCAAAAGGTTCATACCTGACATCAAAATGGAGTTATTTAACCATCATATTATCAGATTACTCATTGCGCTGGATCACGGGATCAGAAGAAATGAAGTTAGAGGCTTTTAGCATTTTTTCCCTTGAAAACAAGAATTTCCTTTATTGAAAAGGGAAAGCGATTGGGAGAGACTGCATTTCATGAAGATTTACTCAGATGGAAAGTCTGAGGTCACAAGTGAAATAAGATTAATAAAGCTGGCAGGGTAACCAGTGGACTGCTAATGTTCAAATAAGATTTCTCTTCCGCAGCCAAGCCTCAGTGCTTGATTTACAATCTAGGGATCTTAACTTGATTCTAATATTTTTGGCGTCAGTGGAACAGAGGGAAAAGCGCAATTTGGAAGCTTCTGGTGGCTGTGAGCTGAATTCTTACGTGAGTAATTTTTAAGTTATTCTTGATGTTTCACTGGTAATTCTACAGAGAGCAGAATGTTCTACTATAAACCTCAGCTCTTACTTCTCAGTCTGGGTTTCTGAGGACTGTTCTCTATTTACTACAAGGCCAGGCACTTCCCTTCCACACCCCAATCAAACTCTGCTGTGCAAGAGGATCAGAAAATAAACAAAAAGCAACACTGTTAAGTCTACAAATCCTTAAAGCAGACGTTCAAGCAGACACAAAGAAATGCCTTCAACTGATCAAATGAGAAACTAAAACACTAAATGAACTACCAGAATTTCCGCAGAAATGGGGCATCATTTTTTTTGTATTTTTTCATTCGTTCAAGCTTTATTTGAATAAACCTTCGTTGATAAGAACTTTCTTTGATAAGAAATATTGCTCAGAGAAATCAGTATCACTTACCTCCTTATTACTAAAACCAATGCTTGTGAAACACTTTATATATCCTTATGAGGCACAGTCAGACCGCATGGTTATTCTGTGGCATGAAACTGGAGCATTTTCCCTATTCTTTTTTTCCAAAGCTATTAGAGGCTTTTGCAATAAGTCTGGCATATTCTGTATCACATGTTTCTGGTTCTCAATCTTTTTAAGCTATATTTTATGGCTAGATGTATTACATTCAACATTAGTTGTATAAAGCAGTCTGCTTAAGGAAATATTAGCCATGTCTCTTTCAAGAGGCCATTTACCTCCTGCTGTGTTCTTTTTTTAATTAATATTGATCAGCAAAGTTAATATGAACTATATGATACGGAAGTTAAGTACAGACTTACACACTAGTGTCCTAGATAACAATGTGGAAGGGAAAGTTGTACATATCTTATTGTATTTTACAAGTGTTTTTCTTGCCCTCGTGGTAAAGAAGGCCAATGGGATCCTGGAATGCGTTAAGAAGAGCGTCTCCAGCAGGTCGAGGGAGGTGATCCTGCCCCTCTACTCAGCCCTGGTGAGGCCACATCTGGAGTATTGTGTCCAGTTCTGGGCTCCACAGTACAAGAGGGTTGTGGGGCTGCTGGAGAGAGTCCAGC
Organism: Tinamus guttatus; assembly: GCF_059628265.1. NCBI lineage: Eukaryota > Metazoa > Chordata > Aves > Tinamiformes > Tinamidae > Tinamus > Tinamus guttatus. The sequence goes on along the minus strand of NW_028288902.1, from coordinate 87,403 downwards.
GCAGGGCCACAAGGATGATCAGGGGCCTGGAACATCTGCCCTATGAGGAGAGGCTGAGGGAGCTGGGCCTGTTCAGCCTGGAGAAGAGAAGGTTGAGAGGGGATCTAATTAGTGTCTATAAGTACCTCAAGGGAGGCAGTGAGGAGGATGGTGCTGGCCTCTTTTCACTGGTGGCCCTCGACAGAACTAGAGGAAACGGCCACAAACAGAAGCATCAAATGTTCCACAGGAACTTAAGTAAAAATTTCTTAACAGTGAGGGTGACAGAGCACTGGAACAGGCTGCCCAGAGAGGTTGTGGAGTCTCCTTCTCTGGAGATCTTCAAAACCCATCTGGATGCAGTCCTGCGCCACGTGCTCTAGGTGACCCTGCATGTGCAGGGGGGTTGGACTAGATGACCTCCAGAGGTCCCTTCCAACCTTAAGCATTCTATGATTCTAATCTGTTTGCCAGTCCTATGATAACTGTGATTTCCAGTCACTCCTGAAGACACTGCTCTGGGACATCATCTGGCACTAGTTTTCTCTGCATTACATGGTATTTTCAGACTTGCTATTTTCACCTATATCAATTGTATCTTGTATCATTATTATTTTCCTATATTGTGCCATTTTCTGCAAAGCATTTTCCGCTACATGGTACTAAAACTCAAAGTAGCACGTGCAGCACAATATATCTAGGAAATATAAATTCTATAAATTAAACTGTCCATTATTTTACAGCAAAGCAGAGGTTACAAAGTCAAGGAGGTGGTAGCAGAAGGAAGTGAGGGCAGAACACACCTCTGGTTTGGTCTTTCCTCTGTTATGAAAGGACAGTACCCTTTGCATACAACCATGCATATCTATTATCATAGTGCCACATACTGCATCACATTACCAATACAGTCCTACATTGGGTGATACATATAGCTATATATGCATATAATGGTCTAAAAACTATTAGAGAATGAAGAAACTGATTTGTAACTGGAGCACTGAACTGAGAGTTGGGAGATGAAGGTTCATCTCTGTTCTGGCTTGAATTTCCCAGGCATCCTTCAGTTGATAAATGAATAAGTAAATAAATTAGTAAGTAGTCAATTAATTCAGTAGATAATTAATTCTCACTTAATCCTCACCTAAATAACAAAATAAGAACACACCTTCTGCCAACTCATGCTTGCCTAGGCTTGCGAGCCATAGTTTGCTCGGTGCCAAACGCAACAAGCATCAGGGTTCATTACGGCCGATGCGTACTCAATCTCTACAGGTACTAAGGAATTAAATTAAGGTATTAAACAGGTATTAAGTTCTGCCCTGATGGCGGTAGCAAACCATCTTTGGCCTGAGCTGTGAATTTTGGAGATACTGCCTGGCTGCAGGCATCGATACAATACCCAACAGCAGCGTTTTGACCTCAAATGATGTCTCTGAAGAGCGACTTTGAAAACTAATAGCAACACATTCATCTGCAATACCCTCATTCATCATTCCTCTTAAGCACATTTTCTGAGGAAATAGGTAACAAAACCTAGGCCATTTACTGTTGCAGCTTAGGCTATCAGGATTGAAATTAATAGCCTCCTTGGAAGATAAAAGGAAAATTGCCTCTAGCGATCTCAGCCCACAAAACTGCAGACTGCACCAGAGCACTTCCCATTCTATACTGGACTTTGTCTTCTCTCTCAAGACATACTGATATGGAAAGCCTGAGCTTTCCTGCAGTAAGCACTATGCAAAGCTTTACATGGTAGAATGTTTTAAAAATTAAGAAAGAAAAAAGAAAAAAAAAAAGAAAAAGGTTTGCGAATGCCTGATGATGGAAGGGAAGCACTTTGTGCACTGAGCCTCTTGGGAAGCTGAGAGCCAAGGTGTAACACTCCCACAGCAGTGCTCTCTGACTGAAGGACTGCCTTTCAGTGCAATGTCCTCACAAGTTCCCTGATGCAGAGACTGCCCTGGCCCAGCAGGGTCCATACGGCCCTCCTGAAATCATGGAATCATTACGGCTGGAAAAGACCTTCAAGATCATCGAGTCCAACCATAAAATCAGCAGGAGGGCCAAGGAGCTGAGCTGCTGGAGCTCTGTGTTGTCCTCTCTCTGCAAGGGGTGCAAGTGAAGGCTGAGGAATGAACACGCCTAGAGCTACTCAAAAGCCTGAACAACCGTAGAGAAATTGTTGTTTTAAAGCCACCATGCCTGAGGTCTATGCCTAGGGCCGTTCCTGGATACACAGCAATAAAGCTGCATTTAAACAGACACTGGGTTTAGCAAACATTTACATTCTCCCCCCCGCCCCGCCAAGTTATTCAAACAGCCCTAGCTGAAGCACATCTGTGTCTAAGGCTGGAGGGCTGGTGCAGTGACGCTCACCAGCCTGCAGCCATCCTTGCACAGGGAAGTTAGAGCCCCCACATGATGGCACGAGCAGAGCGGATGCTAATTAACCTAAACCAGCTCCCTGCGTGGCCAAGCAGTCAGCAGGCACTAAAGGCCAAGCAGAGCTTCTTCACCATGACTGCATGAACAGCATCCACACAGGCAGCTGATGTGGAGCAGTCGGCCTGCTGCAAACTCACACCCTCCTTCCACCTTTGCAATAGCCTCCCCGTGTAGGCAAGCTCTGAGGTGAACACCTGCATGCACTAAGCAAAATACTTAGGTCAAAATGATTAAGTGAAGTTCTTCCTAATGTTCAGAAAGGGCAGTGCAATGCTTTTGGAACAAAGAAAAATTTAATTTTAATTGCAAGGGACAGAATAAGCCCAAAGAAAGTAACTTATAGATAAGAACTGCAAAAATGATGTACTGATGGTGTAATGACAGAAGAATCTGGGGACAGCCTAGGATGAATACAGAAAATTATTTGGAATTTCACTTTATTTTCACTCTTACCAGGACAGATGAAACCTCTGGAGTATAATGTTTAAGCCAACCTTGTAGGAATTCTAGGAAATCTTCTTTTTTTTTTTTTTTTTTTCCTTACTAGAGGGAAAATGTTACTTATGGAATGTTATGTTTGAAGCTATCTCTAATTTTGTTTCACGCTCTTGCTGTCTTGCACGTATTTTCTTTGAACATGATACCCATAGCCCTGGCACATTCGCTACATATAGAAATAAAATAAACAAACAAAGGTAAAGAAATTTCCAAAGGAAACAGCAGAAATGCTTTTCAGATCGGTTGCTGTTTTCAAATACATGCCAGTAAGGACATCAAAAGAGCAAGAAACCCTTGTAGGCAATGCTTTATCTCTTATTTCTTAGAGAAGTGACAGACTCGCTGGATACTAAAGATACATTTTATTTTAAAGGAAAACAAATTATTTTAAATGTAACTGAAGTATAAATATTTATTATGCTCCTCTGCATTTGGTTTTCTGAATATGAATACTCCCAAAGTAGTATTTCCTCTGAAATTTTCAGATGCAAGCCAAGGAACTTGATTAAGAATCGAATGTGACAGCTAAAGAAAACTGTTGAAAAATTTTCTACAAAACCTCCCTCTCCACCTTCAACAACCTGCATTTTGCCTAGTTTCAAACCAGAACACTTGGGCCAGGCTGAAGTAGCACCTTAAGAACCGGCAACTCTACCAGTCTTGATCCATGCCTCCAGGATCACATAAAGCTAATAATGATAATAATGAGCTAATGAACCCACGCTGGCTTAAGCTTGGATATCTAAAGATAGGACTTTGGCCTTTCTCTGACCAGGAGGCCAGAGGAAGGAGAGCAGAAATCTCTCCGCTCTGTTAGGATGATATTTTGATCAATAGCTCTTCAACAAAATGATTTGACTGTTTTCACACAAAATAACAAACCCATTTTGCCTTCTGCTTTATTTCTTGGGCAGCTTATCAGTCAATACGACTTGGTGTGAAAAGCATCCAGCATCTCCTCAGCTCTTCTCTCCGTCCCAGCTTTACAGCTCCTACTACATTAATACTGCAATCTGTGCAACCTGCACCCTGCAACCATTAACACTGACTGAAATCACCTGCAACTTGGGCACCTTTCCCTGAGCTGGCTCTGCCAACGCGCTATTAGAGCACAGAACAAACCCTGCAGCAGTGCTCACGCACGCCCAAAGCGCAGCGTGGGGTGTTTTATAGCACGGGGATGGGCTGCAGTACCTCTGTGCCTTGTCACATGTGTGTTGGAGCACTCCTTACCCAACGCCAACGAGCTGCCAACATCTGCAGCCCAACACAGTGCGGCTGTGCTGACCACACGGAGGAGAGAAGACCATTTTCTTGGCCATTTCCACCATTTCTTCCTCCACATTTGGCTAAAGCACACCTGTGGCCAGTCACTGGTGTTCAGCAGGCACGTGGCCCTCCACTGAGCCGCAGGAACTCCGCAGCAGAGCGCGTGTCATTTGGGTATTAGTGAACAACGTTTGCAATCAGCAGCAGCTGATCTGGTCCTCGGCTCTCTTACCAGATACTGAAGTCGCTGGCGTTCGGTCTCTGGAGTGAATTCTGAAGACATTGGAATGACTTCCCCGTTTCGGATTATTATAGCCCTGTAATTGTAATAAAGCCCCATCAGTTGTACAAAAAGAAAAAGAAAAGACAAAGAAAAGCAGCAGAAAACAAGTACAGTCAGACATGCTCATTCTCTGCAGAGCCACAGTAAAATCAAGTCATTTCTTTTCTGCTGAAGTTATCAGTGGAACAGAATAACAATTCCTGTCCTGCATTCTTTAGGCTGGATAACAACACAGTATATTTGTATATGCCAAGTTCTTTTCAGAGCTCACAAAAACAGGGAAGCAACAAAGACAAGAGTTATTTCAGTTGCTGTCTGGAGGCTATCCTTATTGGTGAAATCCAGACACCCAGAGGAGATGCTGCAGAATCAGTGACTGGAGAACAACTCTTTCCAGGTTTTAATCCCACTTGTGGCTGACACTGTCTAAACTATGGCTTCAAATGACTCATGCAAGGCACTTGCCAGTTATTGACTGGTCATATGTCATGTCAGAACATCTCTAGTCTAACAGCAAGTAGAAATGGCAAAGCAAATCCCGTCTAACACAAACCTAACCAGCTACCCACCAAAAGATTACTAGTAATGAAATGACTACAGATCAGCTAGAAGATTTCACATACATTTCTGCAAATGGCACAAAGAAAATTGTTTCAAACAACTGTCTGTTGCATCCTAAAAATCTGCTAGGTTGCATGCAAAATGTGGTCAGATTCTCCCCATGGTGCAATCCCACTGGCTGCAACACAGTTTCAAGGGAGAGGAATTTACTCAGTGTTCCTGCTGTATTTATTGTATTCACTCACAGAACTGTATTCTCTTACTTTCCTATTATTTATGCAGTCCTCTAAGTTTAACAACACTTGGTGCTTTAGCAGAGCTGTAGGAAGCATATACACTCGCACGAAGCATATACATTTTAATGCCTGATTTGGAGCTGTTACCTAGCTGTTTATGGATTGATTCACCACTTGGATACTAGCAGGGTACCAGCTCTTAGTTGAATTACCCCAGAATTTCGTTTAGACAAAACAAGTAACTGACAATTCCATTCGGATTTCTACAAATTTTAATTCTTCTCCTTCCTGTGATCTTCGGGTCCTGTTGCTGTGGTATGTCCATTCCAAATTTCTCCTGATAATTTGATCAATTTGCTGGCCAGGTATTCTTATAGCACTGAAATGCAACCAAGAGGTATTGCAGACACATGAACATCAAAAATCCTCGTACAAGCCAGCTTTGCAAAATCAGTGGCACTGTGCATCTTCAAACGCTTAACTTTGAGCGTTCCGGATACACCACCGGAGTAAAAAACTCTCCAAATCATCACAGGCACTGCTAGCAGGCACATGGAGGGAGCACTACTGAAGAGGAAAGCAGCTGTCCACATTTCTAAGGTTTGTGTGGCAAAAAACAGACAGGTACAAGGCCAAGCTGCCCTGGGCGAGGGCGATAAAGGTCTGGTAAGGGGAGAAAACAGTTCTTCTCTGACAGATAGTTACGTTTGCCCCTTTTGGGCTTCAGCACTTGTTTGTAGATGATCCAGTGTAGTGAATAGAGGAGACTCCCACTGGCCCCTTCCCCTGCTCCAAATATGGACTATTTCCCATGCGCGAAACAAGGCAGATAGGGTGGTTTTAACACTTAAATTTCCTGAGACAAATTTGTGCAGATTTTTTTTTTTTTTCACTCTTTAGTAGATCTGAATATAGCACAGATATATAGATATGCCAGTCTGATACAAAAATAATAAAGAGTTGCTGAAAACTGGTCTTCAGCATTAACAACACAGTTGGATGCTAGATCATCAGTGCTGATGCTCAAGTCATTTGAAGACAAATTAAGAATCTAATCACCTATTTCTTTTTTTTTTCCTTTCTTTCTTTTCAGCTTTGAGCTACAGCCATTTACTCAAAGACTACAACCAGGTTTTACAGCCTTCTCATGTGGGATCTGACTCACTCAAGTAAGCCTTGGCTCTGCGTGGGTTGAGCGCAGAGACTAGTAAGGCTGACAAAAGTCTCAAGGGTGCTGATCAAACTATGACCAAATTGCCACATGTTGGTTTAAGATGGGTGTAAGGAGCCTACTGATCCTACTGAATGAGCTTGTACAAAAGAATCCACTGATGGAACTGCCAGTGTCAGGCTGATTGTTTAATTCTTCTTTGCCTCCCCCCCAATCACCTTTTCATGGGAACTCTGCACTTCAAGGAGCACCCGCACAAGCTTGGGATCCCGCTTTGGCTTTGAGCACACTGACATGCTCCTCTCCATGCTGATCGCTATCATTCTCACTCCTATGGTTAGAATTGGGCCTCGAGGGACTAACATCTTATAAAAAGCAATTCAGAGGCGAGTGGGTCAACTTTTCATGGCTTAACTTATTTTCACTAGAAATTGCATCCACCTGGGATGAAGAGTACAACCAGCACAGAAACCTTTTTGTAGGGGAGCCAGCTTTAAAGCAATGATGTTAGTACCTGATAAAACAGAGCCTCAGTTTTATGCTTTTTTATTATTGCTTCCAGGGGCTGGAGTATATTTAGCTTGCAAGCTACAACTGCTCATAAGAGTCAAATGGTTTGATCTGAGGAATTAGACAGCACTAGAGCTTGGCAGGCAGGGAGGGCGCCATCCCTGCACAGGTTGCCACTCTGTGTCATTACCCCCATATCAGCCTCTCGTAGTTATTAGCGAAATAAATATCAGCCCTTTATGCAACTGACGATGGCAGGAGCGTCGCTGCTCCCGCACTCCGAGCGCGCCCGGCTCCGCGCGCAAACACCCGCGGGTTACTCCACACGAGAACAGGGCCGTGCTGCTGAACGGCCAGGAAGCCGAGAGATGCAGTGCCCGGAGCGCCCAGCTGATTCTGCCACGTTTAAGGGTGACACTTCAGTGCCAGCCGCCCTGGTGGGGTGTTCCAGCCGCGGGGCCGCGGGCCGGAGCCGGCCGCCCGACCCAGCCGCGCAGCGAGCGCAGGCGCCAACGGCAGCCGAGCAGCCCGCGAGGAGGAGGCCGCCTCCGACCCAAACCCATCCTTCGTTTATACCAGCAGGGAAGAAGCAATAGAGAGAAACTAACAAAGGGCTTTATTTTTTACCTGCTCTTTTACCCCGGAGTAAACAAACCAGCCACACACTCTTCTTAAGCTTGGAGGCCACTAGGTTACTTTGATCCTCTTACGAACCATAGACATCCTGCAGGAACTTCGCCCGATCCTCTCCTTCCTTGTGAACTCCACCCTTTACTCCCCAAACAAGCTCCCCAGCCCAGCAGAGCCCCAGCGCTCGCTCATTCATTGCACAGGCATGTAGTCGGCACACAGAAAGAGCTGGCTAATATTCACAAAAAAAGAGGCTTATATTACAAAAGAAAAAAAAAAAGCACAACTGAAATAGCTGAAAACGAAACAAAATAAATCTACCTTCCACTTCACTCTTTTTCGAGGGGTTTTGATCCAGAAAACTCCAGCCCTGAACAACTAAAAGCAGGGGAGTGATGAGTCCTTTAACCTGTAAGATGGTACTGACGGCCCAAGAAAACTCTGTGGTGCACCATGTCCTCAGGCTGAATGAAAATCATCACCAAAATGCACTTATCTTTTGGATTGACAGAACTGAATAGTTCAGCTAGGCTGCTGAATGTATTTGAATGTATTTGAGCACCTTTTGCAAAGAACCTTAAGTACACACTTATTCAGATTTGGCACTTGAAAGCAAAATTTGCCGCCTGAGGATATATCCCATCTTAAAGCACGTGGTGAATCGGGCAACAAAAAGGTTAAAAAAAGAAAATCACTTATTGTGCTGTAGTGGTGGTCCCACAGTCAACACACAGCAACAACACCAGTACAGAGAAAACATCAACATATCAATTGCTTTTTTAATTTTTAATAGGGCTGAAGCATCCACTTTTCCTTGAAGCATGGAGGATTTTATCATTATTTTATTTTATTTCTTACATACACCATCAGCTGAGAATTGCCCCACATCCTTTCTGGGTTTCTTATAAGGGACAGAACAGGGAAACACACACCTTTAAGAGGAAGCTATTGTTGGTTACCCTCGTTTAATCACACAGGGAAAGAAACACTTTAGCGAACAAGGTCACAAGTGTAATTTCACTGCTGTCACGGATCTATGGGGATTCTGGTGTTCCAAACAAAGAGGCATCTCCTACTGCTAGGAGTATTCAGGGGACACCCTGATTCCATTACACACTTTTCTCCATCCAAAAATGATTTGAAACGCAACATTAAACTGCACATCTCTACAATGAGGGATAAAAATCTGGTAGAGGTGACAAAGAGAGACCATTTGGAAAACCCTTTTTGACAGCGTATATCAATTCCAAGCCATGGGGAGGATGTACCCGTTTTGTCAGAAGGTGTTAAGCACTGGGGACTCTGTGCAGATGGAGCAGAAGTGTCTGGCCTGTCTGAAGAGGTATTAGAAATGTGTCAATGGAAAAGAAAGAGGGATTAAACTGACAGAAAGAATAAGGCAGGGGTTTATAACATTCAAAGGAGAGCCAAGCAGTAGATTTTAATTATGTGTGGCACAAAAATAATTGAGAAAATAATATTAATCTTACAGCTATGGAATTAGTCTAGATAGGTATTGTTTACTATGGTAACTATATACACATATAGTAAAGGAAGCCCGATGCTAGCATGTGCTGGACTTCAGACAAGCTTTTTTTAATTGCTAAGAAATGAAAAATGATTATGAAAAGATTCAAAATAATGTTCATTATCTCTCTCCCTTAAGTGCTGGATTTTATAGCCATTAGGAGATTACCACAGAGTTTCAATGCGCTCAGCCCTGGCCCCGTGTTTTCACTTGCTGCTAGCCTGATTCCCACACAGACTCGTTTTTCCGTGTTTCTTTAGAGGACGAGTGAACAAGCACCTTGTTTTATCAGCAATAATCACAGAATGTAACACAAAGTCTTTACGTGATCTCCTTAGCCAAAACAGACTGGGGAGAGTGAAACAAACCATTATACAAAAATATAGCTGGCATTGAAAACACATCCCAGTGATGCCATGTCCAGCACCACGTGTTCTGGAGGTGAAAGCTGCAGCCCTCAGCAATGCCAATGGCAAAATCCCCTTCACTGCTCCCCATCCCCAATACCCCAGCAATGGTTCATAGATGCCTCACTCCTCCTCAGCATCTCTAGCAAGGAGGAAACAAGCAGAACATGCAGACGCTGCAGAGGTGATTAAAATCTCCTCTGCTGTTATTTTCCATCTACTGCCATTTAACAGTCCTGTCACCCCAGTTTCGCTGCATTTATCAGTGTGAACATCAGGCCATCCACAAAAACCCTGTAACAGACTAGAAATACCTTTTTCTTTCAAAAGAAAAAATGGTCAGCATTAACAGGGAATGTGGTTTCCCTGCCAGTGGGACACAACTGGCACAGGAAGAGCCATGTCATGCACCGTGGCTGAAGCAGACTGCCCAGACGTGTTCATTAACGGTTTGGGTGATCTTCTGCTCCCTCCAGGCAATAGAAGGTGGAAAAACTTGCCTTGGTTGGGTATTGCACAAAGGTTAAAAGTTAACCTCCCACACGAGTGCGCTTTGGGATTTCCTGCACAAAAAATGAAGGCCTCTGCCAAACCTTTGCTAAGGCCAACTGCAGAGAGATGCTCTGCAGCATGGGCAGCTGTGCAGGAGAGCGCCCTGCCACCAGCCTGGCATGGGGCTTCCACAGGATCTGACTCCAGGACATCTCTTCCTTCCTTGTATCCGTAATGACCCTACTGCCCTACACCGCTCTTGGCGGGATAACACAAGCATCTCCCCCCTGCTTGTGCAGGAGGTGTGCAAGGAACTCACACCACTGCCTCTGCAGGAGCCTGGGAAACCTTTGAGAGGCACTGTGTGACCAAGCCAGCTTTTCTTCCAGGTCCATATGTAAAACTTACATAAAGTTGTAAAACTTCAAGGCCAAGTGCAAGGTCCTGCACCTGGGGAGAAGTAACCCCAGACACCAGTACAGGCTGGGGACTGACCTTCCGGAGAGCAGCTCTGCAGAGAAAGACCTGGGTGTCATGGTGGACGACAGTTGACCATGAGGCAGCAGTGTGCTCTTGTGGCCAAGAAAGCCAATGGGATCCTGGGGGTGCGTTAAGAAAAGCGTCTCCAGCAGGTCGAGGGAGGTGATCCTGCCCCTCTACTCAGCCCTGGTGAGGCCACATCTGGAGTATTGTGTCCAGTTCTGGGCCCCACAGTACAAGAGGGTTGTGGAGCTGCTGGAGAGAGTCCAGCGCAGGGCCACAAGGATGATTAGGGGCCTGGAACATCTGCCCAATGAGGAGAGGCTGAGGGAGCTGGGCCTGTTCAGCCTGGAGAAGAGAAGGCTGAGAGGGGATCTAATCAGTGTCCATAAATACCTCAAGGGAGGCAGTGAGGAGGATGGTGCTGGCCTCTTTTCACTGGTGGCCGCCGACAGAACTAGAGGAAATGGCCAGAAACTGAAACACCAAAAGTTCCACGTGAACTTAAGAAAAATTTCTTGACAGTGAGGGTGACAGAGCACTGGAACAGGCTGCCCAGAGAGGTTGTGGAGTTTCCTTCTCTGTAGATCTTCAAAATCTGCTTGGACGCAGTCCTGTGCCACGTGCTCTAGGTGACCCTGCGTGTGCAAGGGGGTTGGACTAGATGACCTCTAAGCTCCAACCTTAAGCATTCTATGATTCTATGAAAACTTGATTTTGTTTCAGTTTACCTGCCTCATTCACACTTACCTTCCAAATGCCTATGCAGTCCTTGCCAAGGAGAAGGCCTCTGTGCAAAATGATGGTGATGATCTACTCTAAAGTCACTATTCCGTCAGTCTGCTTTTACTAAATGAATCATGTTATTACAAATAGGCAAGTAGTAGCTATTTCTCATAGCAAAATAATATTCACAGATTTCCACAGAAAGTTGTACTTCTCATTTATTCTAGTACCTGAGTCAATCAGCATCTTCCCTACTGCCAAAAATAATAAAAATCTAAGTTTTTAGAACTGCTTGTGGGTTGTCCACAGAGGAGACAGCCTGAAGAAGACAAACGAGTCTGAGATTTCTGACTCCCAGAGCTGCATGTTCCCAGGTCTCAGTGTCCCTCTGGATGGGTGCAGGTCCATTCCCAGGAGACTCCCTCTTCAACTGCTTGGCCTAGTTTAGGTCCTCACGTGTCTTGATGGTCTCATGTACTCTGCGGTTGTTACTACTAGTAGCATTTGGGCAATTGTTAGCTGTGGCTTTACAGGCAGTGTTTCATTTTAGGGCTAATTATAATTTTTTTTTGTCCTCTTACCTCATCACAGTGGATTTTTTTAATGGGATGGTGCCAGCTATCTGTATGTGATATTTCACTATTTCATCAAGGAAAGTAACTTTTGCTACCGAAATACCTGTCAGTGGTGACTTTACATGTTTGCATTTACACTTGTAGTATTTTCTACTCTGGTTCCAGTTGTACTAAACTAAAAGCCACCTAACTAAAATGTCCTGTAATAAACTGTGTACTGCAGGACATAAACCAAATTCTTTTGGCCTACACCTGAACACAGCGATCTTCAGAGGACTGGAAGCCTACTGCAAACCTGTTTATAGTGAGGGGACCTCCTGACACATGAGAAGTGCCTGCCACTGACTCCAGCATGCTTGTACAGGAGATTCACTGCCCCCATGGGATTCATTCTGCCTGTCATGATATCAGCACGTTCTTGGTTTGAAGATGGCTATGCCTAAGATGACAGCGACAGGGCACCATTGCGCTTCGGTACCAGGGTCCAACAACGAGTCGCCACTTACTCAGGCCATGCCAGGGCCAGGAACAAAGCAGCACGGCCATTGCCTTGGCCAGCTCCAGCCGTTGGACTCGTGGATGGGAATCAAAGCGTTTTTTTTTTTTATTCCTTTCCTCTCTTCTTTGCTGTCTAGGATATTACACTGATATCCAGGAGTTACTATGGTAACTAAACCTGGGTTTAGTGGATGAAGGAATTGCTGTGCAAGTCGATGTTTATTTGGACGGTACCTGGCTGCCCGCAGGAGCATGGCATTTTCTCCGCACTGATCTTCGGTGATTTACCGTTAAGGAATAGCCACAAATGACCACGGCACCGGAAGCGTCAAGTCAGCTCTTCTGCATACGCAACTAAGCGGCCACCACAGACGAGCGGCACAAGTAGGACGGGGAGCTCAAAGGCTCCCGCACGCTGGGCTGCTGCCCTCCCCCTGGGTGTTCTCACGCCAGCCCTGCTTCGCTCGCCTGTTCGGAGCTGAGCGGGAGCCCCGCAACAGGGCAGGCCTCAGGCCGCACTGCCTCCATGCTGACAGGCCGGGGCTGACAGGAGCCCTCCCGCACAGCAACAGGGCTGCAAATATCCACCAAGGGAGTCTAGGGAACTGCCCCTGGCTCTTTATGCATCAGTGCTGGCAAAAGAGTCATTAAAATGGGATCTCATCACCCTTGCTCATCCTATCGCAGGGACTACAAGCTCTGCAGACTACAGATGCAACACACACTTGAAGACGTCATTACAGTGGGATTTTTTTCCTCATTTGGTTCTCAAAAACAACAATAAAACGTGCCTCAAGGCAATCCTTTAACTGATAGCAACCAAACCCCTTTGCTTGGCTTGATGAGTTGCTGTTCTGTTCTTCCACTCCCAAGATTTGGGCAGCTATAGGAATGAAAGGTAAAGAAGCTACTACTGCTCTTGGAATCTAGCACCAATGAACCACAGCTTTTGAATTTACTGAGATGACTTGCATAACAAAAACTCCTCTCCTTCCACACGACCTGAAACGCAAGGAGCTGGCGGGTAGGAGATGCCTGTGTGGTTAGGCCTGAAGATTTAGCTGAGCACACCCCACACCAGAGCTGTTTATAATGGCTTCAACACCTGCTAGGCTGCCACAGACATTGCTGAGGCATGAGCTCTCTCCCAGAAAAAACACGAGCTTGGAGAAGAGGCAGGACATTTGTTTTGTCTTCAGAAGTCTGTGAACACTGACTGCCAGATTAATCATTTCTGCCAAGTCACTGTTAGATACAACGTGCCAGTACTCTGGAACTCATCGCTTACTGGATCGGTAGCAAACACTTTCCTTTCTTACCACTGCACGTTGAATTCAATGTCTTATTTCTGATCCAACAACTTCCCCCCCTTAGCTAAAGCGTTTCCTGAAGTGCCTCCAAAAGCCTTAACCAGCACAAAATCCTGCAAGACCTGAGGTCACTGCTATTCCTATGAACTTTATGTTCTTATTCTTCTTGGAAGGAGGACAAATAGCAAGGCAAACAGAATTGCTTTCTGCAGGCTTGCAAGCTGGGCTGCCAAGGAAGAGAAGGAGGAAAGCAAAGAAAGATGGGATTTGTCTGTATCTTCTGAATGTGACTAAGATACCACATTCTTTTCCAGCATTTTCTACTGAGAAGAATCAGACTTCACCTACCAAACCTTGGCTAATGAATGACAATTCATGTGGGAGAGACTGACTTTGTTTTGCATCCAGTCTCTCTTCACCCCACATGCTCCTGAGCAGACCAGGCTTTGGTTATTTGCTGCGCTGAAACAACAAGTTCTTGGTTGTTGTTGTTTTGTTTCATTCTCAAGGGAATAAAGAGCTAATATCATCGAGCAAGGGGACATGCACAAAGTTTGGCCAAACTATAGTTCAAAAGGTTGAACCATTCGAGGATTTGGAGCATGACAATTTTCAGAGGGGGAAGAAGAGCCGCCACAGACCGCATGGTTCCAGGGTGAAAAGGCTCTGTGCAGGGATCAGAAAGCTGCGTCTTAGGAGGAGATAGGAAAACACTGTTCTTACTGCTGCAGACTGAAGAGCTTGGTAACCGAGTTAGCCTTTCCTCCAGAGACCTCTAAGCACCAAGTACAAAACAGAATTACTGTGGTTGATGCAGATGTAAGGAAGCAAGAGCTTCAGCAGACTACTCATATTATACACAGTGCAGATTAGCAAATAAGCAGTAAAGGAAAAAAGAAAATTGTTTCTTAAAAAAATACTATAAACCAAAGAATAAAACAAAGGAACCCCACAACAGAACATTTTCTTAATCCCCATCCTTACACAGTGTAAGATCATGTGGCAAAACTCATCCTTCTGAATTGCCTTGAGAAGGGGTCAGATACCATGAATGACACAAATAGATCAGAATCTTCAACGCTGCCTTTTCAAAAATGCCATCTGAACTCACTGCCAGGCTTCAGTCAGCAGACACATGGCTATTTCCCCATCTCTCTCATTCAGCAAAAGCTCATTAATCCCCCAAGTTTAACTCTCTACAGTGAAAAATATTAATAGGGCGAGCAGCTGAAAAACACAGTGATACAGACGAAGAGAGAGCAGAGATTTAGTAAGATTCAACACAAGAAGCAAACGGAAAAGCAGCAAAACAGTAAATAAGGTGGAATGCAATTTTCAATTCACCATTTTATTGTGCTGTGAGAATCAGGGTTATAAACGCTCTCTCCCACATGTGGGCATCTGAAGCACCAGTGAAGTTGTTTGTCTTGCACCCGCATGGGAGGATCATAAAAGCATTCACTCAAACTGCTACCACCCCACAATCCCAAATGCCTTAGCATTAATTCTACATTAGCAAAAAAGAAGAGAAAACCTTCTCTAGGGATGAGGATGCATGTTCAACCAGAGGATCATTGTGCTCTCAAGACAAAAGCAGAAGAGAAACAAGAAAGCAAAAAAAAAAAAAAAAGATAAAAAAAGGCAAACAGATGAAGCAAATTAAAAAGTTCAGTCATCCTCCAAGTCTGTGAAAGTTTCTGAAATATCAGACTGCTTATTTTGTCCCATCTTCCGCTAACAAATCAGAAGAGCCTGAAAAGTCCATTTGCAGATTTAGTGATTGTTTCAGGACCTATGGAAAAATCAAAAAACTCACGATGTTTACCATCTCATACAATGATTCCTAAAGGTAGAGTTAACTGAAATGGCTCCATAACCCCTCCAAGTGTAGCACAGCACATCACAGCTGCCTCTACGACTCTATGACCCTGCAGTGACTCCTTGGACAACCATGATAAAAGTCAGAGCTCTTCTGTCAGGTTAATATGAAGTCATTGGAATATAAAGTCATTGGAATGATACTGGGTGTCATGTTGCTGAGGGTATACAATAGTTGGACAGTAATCACTGAAAACATCTAAGTCCTTGGTTTACTGTGGCTTCATCGCTCTTTGTAAAACCATGTGCTAAGAAAGATCACAAAGCTAAAAAAAGGTGAGATTAATGTTAAGTGTTATGGCAGTAGAGAGGTGAAACTCACTTTAACAACATAAAAATCAAACACCATTGAAAATAGTGAGCAGGGAAGATATAGTATTCCTTATTAAAAAAATAAAAAATAAAATGCTATTCAGAGTCTGGTCTAATTACCATAGTGAATATGTCAAATTGGTAAGCAAAGCACAGTACACCAATGCTCACCAGAAAATGATTATGTATGGGGTAGCTGTTGGCAGCGCGATTAGCCCCTACCTAGACAGCCTTTTTAAACAATCTTAACCATCAAGAGAGATGAAGACAGGGAAAGAGAGGAAGAGAGATATTGGCCAATATTTGGAGATAAATTTTGACTGTACAAGTAGGTATATTTATAGTAGAGCCCAAGGACAACCAGATGAGCCAGCAGAAGTTGTTTTATCAGGCTCCGAAGACATCACCTCATTCTTAGCAGGATTCTGGTATCACATGCAGCTACCATTTAATTGTTATAGAGCTACCATTTAATTGTTATAGAACTATGATTGCATTGTTAGCAGAAGTTTAATTATATCATTGACATTAGTGATGCCATAACATCAAGCCCAGTAATAGTTCATAACAAAACCTACAATTAGCACAATTTTTCTCCTTTTTACCCCAACCAAAAGTATTCAGTGCGGAGAAGGCTAATAGTCCATAGAGAAGTGAGCTAGGGCTGAACCTGAAAGGACTGCTGGCTGGTAATTTAGTAATATGGTAATTAAAGTCTTTTCATGATGTAATTACACATCAACTACAAAAGGACAGCTGCTATACAACAGTGCCAGGGTACGTGGCATGAAATGATTAGATTTGAGAAGCTTTAGTGGTTAAACTGAATACCACAGACATAAGTCTGAGGTATAGCTGGCACAGCACGGCCCATTATTATTCAAGTCTCACACTTGCTGTTTCTTTAGTCCCATTGTGATAGTAACAGTTTGTTGTATACACCTTGGTCTTGTGATAGCAGAAGCTGTTTAAAACGCACCTTTATAAGCTTCGGCTGTTTTGAAATTATCTGGAATTAAAAGACTTAACTTCTTTTGGGCAACTGAATCAGTACAGATCAGGTTTGCATTGATACTTAAACAATTATTTACCATCACTGCAGCATGAAACCTCTTCTCCCAGACTCCAGTCTGTGGGAAAAGTAGCTTGATTTATTTGTAGGGGGAGTAGAGAAGAGAGAAAGAATGAGGACACACAAGAACTGCAACCAAGTATGTGAACTCAGAAACTAAAGCTCAGCTGAGCTTTGGCATTTAATTATAAAATCAAGCAACACAAGCCCCTCTTTCAGGGGTAGGAAACCACCAAAAAAACATGCTCCTCTTCAAGAGCAAGCAAACATTTTGATAAGTAGTTTCCTTATTTTATTTCTCACTGCACTCATTTGTACCTGTACAAAAGGCAAAGTTGACAACACAAGGCATGAGACAACAAAAATGAATATATTTTTCCAATAGCTGAGAAAGAACTTCTTGGCTACATGATTGGGCTTTTAAAAATACATGACTAAAACACTGTGCACCTTGGCATTGGGTGGACAAACTCAGAGCTAAAATGTCCTTTTATTGATAAGCACCAACTTGGATATGTCAGAACAATTGTTTTTCTCCCTTTCTGAAGCATGGGAAGTAGGCATTTGGCAGGAGAGAGCCTATATTATAGGCTTTAAAGGTTTTATAGAATGAATGAGCTAAGAAAATTCTAGAAGTGGGTATATCTGAAAGTCAGAAAGTTTGGGAATGCAGAGAGCCCTCCTCATCAAAAACAAGTTTTCCTTGAAGCCTGTCTGCAAAGAAAAAATCCAGGGTAGCTTGGATTTGGAGACCCTGCTACCTGTTGGATCTGAGGAATGCATAGAAAAGCTTTAAATACAGTTCAAACAAGATCTAACTTTGCCAGTGGTTTACCTTCTCATTTCTACTCTTCTTCTGAGGAGATGTTTGGATGGGCTTAAAGATCACTCAAAGCCTCCTGAATTCCCAGTGGCTTGAACTATGCAGGGCACTGGGTCTACTTCAAGATCACTATTGATGAGATTTTCTACCCATGGATATCAGGAGGCCCCAGTGTAGCTGAGATTGTTCTCCAGGAGAGAAGGAGGAATCCTGGATAAGAACTGAAAGCAGGCAGTCATTTAAGAAAGAGATCTGAGCTGCTCAGAAGTGTGTTCTGCATAGCCAGTTTTACATAGCGCAGATGAAAGCTACTTTTATTAAGGGACAGTAACAAGTTTTAGCCAACAGTTGAGTCAGTAGAAGAGACTCAACTGCTTCTTAAATATCACAATAGCACAGACAAAACATGGTAAGAGTTAAAATGGAATGTAGCTCGTGGCTCTGACAACGAGAGAGGTGGTCCACGCTTGCAGCTATCCTGCGTGAGGACTACTGCAACATTCAATGTACAAAGGAGATTCAAACCATCACTTGTCAAGGGGAACTTGGTAAACCATTTGTAAGATACACACCACATTCAACACAAAAGTAAGAATTACCGACATGAAAAAAACAGGAACTTTATGCGTGTCTTACCATCTATACATTTTAAAGCACAAACGGCCAACAAAACCCTTGTTCTGAAGCTATAAAACACTGCTCGAGCCTCAGCTCTGTAAATACATGGGTATACACAATACAAGCATGATTTGTGTGTGACAAGCCTTGGATGCAATTAAATGCATAGCTCTCCAGCAGCCTTCAGCTAAAGACTGGCTGGTTCAATATCTCTGCAGACTTAAAATCATTCAGCTGCTAACAGAGCATAGCAGCCTGTGTCATGCAGAGAACTGCACTAGGCCAGTTTTTCTGGCACCGCTCTGCCTGTACGTGTACGTGTCCAAGGCTTGCAAGAACAGTGTCACTCCCTCTTTCTGAGTGCAAGCGAGCAATTTCCTAGCAGGTTTCCAGGCATAGCTAAGTCAGAGGAAACTTCTCACGTATGATCAAGCATCCAACTTCTAACTAACTAAAAAATAAAAAAAAGCACATGATCATTTCTGAACTACAACATTCAGCTCTGAGAAACAGACAAATCTGAGAGACAGGACACAGAAAAATCCTAACCTGTGATAGTGCTCCTTCCTCCCCTCCTTTTCTCCTGCAGAAATGGCAGCTACTTGCTTACATATGACTAGCCTTCAATTATATCAAAATTTGAGAGCTAAGCGAGCCCTTCCAAGGCCTGTGGACAGGGGCCACAGGACTTCCTATTGAATCAGTTCAGCTCTACTTGCTCTTCCAGTTTGATTCAGACACAGCAACCTTGTCACACAGTGCTCTACGGATGATTCAACATCCCCTGTGTGGCTATTTAGTGATTTTCTACTACTCTACAGACACAACGTTGTTCAGAAACTGCTACAAGGAAGAGTCAACCTCTCTGAAAGCATTCACCACTCTAACAGACAGCAGAAGCTTTCACTGCCGTAACAACTTGGTTCTGTGAGAACTGGTGCTCCAACAGCACAACGACACTGCCTGTCCCTAAGGAAATCAAACCCAGTAGATTTGGGGCGAAGGGAGAGTCAGGGAGACACAGCTACTCACCTGCTGTCACCAGCATTTGCCACGTAGAGCTTCCCCAATAAATACACCACAACAAGGGCTGTGCAGCCACCAGAAATATTATACACAGTCCTCTCTCGTTCTATTTGTAAATCCTAGAAGAAAAAAAAAAACAAAATATTATTAAGATAGCTTTGTGATTACCATTTTAGAAAATAAAGATTCCCCTAAAAAGGGACCTTCTTTCCTAAACTGCAAGCCCCACTTACTTTCTTTAATCTTACAGCTATGGCCATGTGTTCAGAGATGAACAGGAAGTCAAAGAGTACCTATTACTTATCCTAAGAAGTTGTCTGGGAAAATTCAAGACAGAAGATTGTAAATACAAGGCACCAAGGAATAAATGGCAAATCTGAGGGCTGCACGAGATTTTGCAATGGGAAAAAAAGTACAGAAAAGGCAAAGACAAATGTAGTTTGACAACAGGTACCTGGTGATATAACTGCACAGGGCTTCACATAGACAGGAAACAATTAATGGAGATCTGCCTGTGGCGCGAGTAACAACCTGCTCTCCAAAAAGAGGGCTAGGATTGCGGAGCGTGTGCAATCCTACTACAAGGCTGTCTTTCAGAAGAAATTTAGTTTGTGCCTTCCTCCCCTGAGCTTAACTGGGGAGAGAGGAAAAGGGTCATTAGAAGAGCATTTACTGATACATACTCAGCAGCCACAGAGTTTCCAAGGTGAATCGTGGTTTCAGGTTGTGTGTCATCTCACTGCTTTCACAAGGCTACAGAAACATTTAATTTATGTTCGTGCACAGGCACAAATTCAGGGATGTATATACCTACTCAAGCAGTTTTTCTTGTGCTCAGATCCCAACTTTTAACTGATTCCAAGTGAAATATTAATAAACAAAAAAACAAAAGAAATTCTTGCTGCTTAATAGAAGCGCCAAACACAAGACACATCTATCACTGACAATCAGTCAAGCCCAGGAGTATACATAGCCCCAGAAAAGCATACAGATCATGTAAAAACATGTAAATGAGCTTTGCAGCGTGCGATACGTTTTCAGCAAAAATTGAATCGTATGCCAAGGAACTCATCCCGCTGCCTCTTTGTTCAGCTTGTGACAAAAACGCAACATGCTACAAATTACCCTCCTCTCCAATGGCCGGAATTAACCCCAATTTGGGACTGCACATAGGGAGCGGCACTGAACATGGCTCCGGCAGGCGCAGGCTGATCTCCTTAGGCAGATCTTGCCCATTTGGATGTGTTTTTAGTGCAGATGCATTTGCGTGTGCACACACACATATATTCCGAGCTATATTTCCGCTGCATCCCACTTTGTGGTGAGCAACAAGCGGCTCAAATCGCCCGTGCCTCGGGCTGCGGAGTTGAGAGTTTTATTTTCGAGCTAAATTTATCTGAGGGGAAAAGCGCCACAACAAATGCTAACCGTGACAGCTGCAATTTGAGTGAAAATCCGCAGGGCTGGAAGCGGCCGGGGACGGCGCTTTGTTCCCGGCACGTTTCGGGGAAGGGCGGGTTTCTCGGGCAGCGGCGAGGACGCGCGGTGGCTGAGGCGGGAGGAGATGGCGCCTCACAAATAACACCATTCCCCTCACAAACAACGCGATTCCTCACGGGGTGGCCGAGGCTCTGTCCCATTTTCCATGAATCCAGCCTGGAAAGGGGGCTGGCAGCACTGTGCCCCCCCTGCGGCCATCCCTCAATGTGCCTGGGGGCTGCACCCGGCCTCTCAGTGCCCACATTTACAAATCATCTTTTATTTTATATTTTTCATGGTGGTGGTCAGTGAGGACGAGGAGGAAGACACCCCAAAGTCCAAAAAATCCCATCTCAGAGAAGCTTTGCTCCTAGATGCAGGTCTGTCCTAAAATGCCACCTCATATAGTCTTACCACAGGGAAGTTTGATTTTCCTCCCCACGGCTTCTACATATCTTTAAATCAAGCTGCAGTTTAAAGGAAGCAGATATTTCTAACCACTAAAATAATTTAGAACTGACAAATACTATGGTGACTCTCCAAAGCTCTGCCAAGAATTCTAGGAACCTCCATCTCTGCTGCTCAGAGCATCCTTTTAGACTTTTAAACAAAATACGTTTCCTTACCTGGCTTCAGCTCTATCATACAGGTACTCTGCAAGTGCTGGAATGCCAAAATTAAGTTTTATTTCTTTGAAAATCAGAATCATTTGTTAGAGGAGAGAAGATGAATAATCCCTAAAGGGCTCATTTATCAAGAGTTTCCTCAACTGAAACTAGACGGCTGTGTATTGGGTTCTTCCAAGAGTTCGAGTCCTAACACACCAAGATCATTTATCCTTTTTTTTTTTTTTCCCTCCTCCTCTCTTTTTCTTTCTTTCTTTTTTCCTCCTTTTAGACTCTTACATTTAAAAAGTAACAAGTCTCTTGAAAATGAGTTGCTCAGCCAACTCTAACCACACACCTAATGATATTTAGAATTAAGGTTTACTGCTCTGAACTTCCAAAGAATATTCAGTTCCTGTTTTAAATTGGTATTACACAGTTTAATTTTTTTTTAAGAAAATATAGGGGCACAGGGGAGGCTTTACTACATCACAAATTGGAAACAGGAAAAAATAAATAACTAAATAAAATAGAAAGTCACCCTGCCACTAATTCATTCTGATGTGGAGCGGCTTTTAAGGAAATTCTTTCTGATAGCAGTGCTGGGAAACTGGTGCAGAACACATTTCGCAAAAAAGGGCAGAAGACCCCGAATGCCTCTGAAGACCCAGGAGGTACCTGTCACTGTGGAGGGCCTTATTCTAGAAAAGTCTGAGTACATACAAAGCTTTCCTAATCTTCTAGCTGCAGAAAGATTTCAGAGTATTATTTTTTCCTTCTTTTCTGTAGTATATGCAACTCTTAACAGCAATAGCTGACCTTGCCCTGTATTTCTGAATCTCCCTCACAGCAATATGCTTGCACTAGAAGTGCTGGAAAGAATCAAACGATGCATCTTTCTGCCCGAAAAGGCGGCACATGCCACTTTCTCAGACCCTGATGGAGCTGGAAAACTTCACTCACCACACTGGAAATGGATACAAATTGCTGGCTGGAGTATCAAGGCCGAAGAAATAAAACATGCCATTAACAGTGATGACAACACCTTTTATAGCTGCCAACTGCTCTTAAAAGAGGATTTCTGCATCTCTGTTGGAGCTATCGTTCATTGTGGAGAAAGCAGCTAATTTGGTCCCTGCTCCATCTCCTCTTTTTAAGATGTGTGAAGGAAAGAGCAGTTACAGGCCCTACACTCCTAAAGGTCATTTACACTTTATAAATCCACTCTCTAAGCCTCACTAATTAAGGGAGTGCAGGGAGAGGATGCCCCATGAGGCCAATTTATAGCATCTTTAGTTACATCTCGAGGGTGGTCTGGGGAGAGCAGGGGTTACCCCTCCACAGACCACAGAGCAGCCCGTGGATGTGGCTGTCTCCCAGGTCAGTCGGCCTTGGAGAGGAGCCTGGTGCCACCAGAGTGCTGCCCAGAGCAAACGCGCCGGTTCACCACGCTGGTTAGCAATGTCTTGTGAGGGAGGAGGAAGATGACGGCACCAAGGCAGTATTTTCCATTGTCGGAGGCGGCTGGTACCCATGGCCACGGCTTGCTCGTGCCACCTCGTGGACACGCGGTGGAGAGGCTGCCGCAGGCCGCGCTGCGCGGACAGGCCGGCAACGCTCCTCCGCGAGGCCGCAGTGCTCCTCGTGGGGCTCCAGCTCCTCTCGCCATCGTCCATCAGCGGGGAGGACACGGCACGGAGCTGCTGGATGAGTGACGGGGCCTCCGCAGGGCCAGTGTGTGCCCACGGGCAGCACCGGCGCTGTGCAAGCGTGAGAGGAGAAAGCAGCAAACGTGCTGTGACGGAGAGCCAGGGCTATCCTTACCTGACGGTAAGACATTCAGAAGACAGGGGCTAGCTAAGCGATTAAATCAGCATGTCATCATTATAACAAGTTTGCACATTACTGTAACAACTAACATAGCTGCTTTTCAGTTGCCCTAATCCTGAGAGCTGGGGCCTTTCCTCTAGAATTTGAATGTGGCTCTGACAGACAGAAGCTTTACTATCTACACACAGCGTACTGGGTATCCATTAGCCAAAAATTAGAAGTCATTTCATATGTCTGGAGCCCTAGAGTCAAAATTCACTCTTACATCTGTTTTGCATCTGTGAAAATAAAAAGGTCCCCAAAGTTCTTGCGCCACTGTTGCAACCTTTCACTTAATTCAATTGACTACATAATCAGAGATTTTTTTTTCTTCAGAAAAAAGAGAGACATATATTGCGCTCTCAAGATGAAAGCCATTTTGATCTGAAGCATCTTGGAAATCCACCTGTCTAGGTTTCATTTGCATTGAAAGCATATTAATAGAAAGCATGATGCAATGGATTACACAACTATACCTTTCCAATAAAGCATTAAGCCTAGTTCTGAGGCAGGTTTTAATAATCAGTCAGGGTTCAGTGTGGCACTGGTGTTTTCTCTCCTCAATCTTTAAGGCAGATACTAAAAAGATATGCATCATATATAATCACCCAAGGTGAAATTCAGACAAGGGATTCTACTTTGATGCCCAGACAGTTTACTCTAAGAACACGCCACAGAATACAGCACACACACACACACAAAAAAAAAAAGAAAAAAAAAAAAGTTAAGCTAGGTTAAAAAAATAAAGAAAAACTCCCACCAGGTGAAAAAAGACTCCTTTGCAGTGGTGGGTGTTTCAGGAAGCAACACTCAGAAGCTACCTATGTGTCCAGGAACATGAGCTTTCCCCAGGTGCCAGGTGGTGCTTGCTGGCACGAAACCCTTGTAAATTATGCAAATCCCAACTGCACTGAATTCACTCAACACCCCGCAGGAAGGTCTACAAAGCAGAGCCTAATCAACAACGTATGGTGAGGAAGTTCAGAACCCTCATTCAAGCAGTATAAACTAGGAGGAAGTCAGAGGCAGGAGGAAGCTCCCTACTTCTCTCCAGCCATCCACGTCGTCACAGGCACAGACGAAACACGAGAGTGCTGATCTTGTGAACTGCTCTCTCACACAGACATTGAAACAAGAGAAAAGCATTATTTTGCCTAAACCAACTGCAAACAGAAGACATCACCCGGAGATTTAAATCAATATAATTAGTCCATTGCTTTCCTTAATTTAGACCTCTTATTTTATAAGACATGCTTTTAAAGTAAAAGGTAATGTCAGGACTGTATTGCATTGTGGTAACCACTTTGGGTCTCTACTGTAACAAAGGCAGAAGATGAAATTCAGTCCTCATAAAAAGAAATAAAAGAAAAGAAAAAGTGGGAATTAAGGTACTTGATAGGCACAGAGAGCATAATCAGATACTCCCAGAACATCATCTTGGATAAAAGGGTAGATTACTAAGACCTGCACGTGGAATACCCAGACAGCACATCTGTAATGAGCTGTACAGGCTGCCTAAATTCCTGTTGCATTATGGATTTCTCAACACTGCAATGAACTGTGATGGGTCCAGTCCTACAGCAGTCTGGCATGAGCATCCCATCCTCAGTCTTGAATAATACGCGGGATAACTAGGGCAAACACAGCCACCCTGATCAAGCACACCAAAGAGGTGGGGGCAAAGCAGAGCAATGAAAGCTCTGCTCCTGTGGACGTGCTCAGGAAGGCAGTGTGGGAAGACAGTTGTCCATGGCTGCCCTCAGAATAAGGGCTAGGCAGAGCACTCAGAAACAGTGCTTTAGCTCTCCTTTTCCCTTTCCAGCTCCATGAAACTCAAATCTTTCCTGTATGTGGAGCCAGTTTCAACATAAGGAAGAGACAGTCATGTCACACACCTGACAGACCTCGCAGTAAAAGTGCTCTTTTGGCCTTAAAACTTCTCCAACGGAGGCAGAGGGGCACCAATTTCCTCTCAAGGGTGCTCTGCACCCCTTAGGGAACGTGCACAGGCAGTATCATCATCTTCCCTGCTTCCTCACCGAAGAAGGGAACAAGTTAGTCTCCCTTTCTGAAAAGGGGCACACAGACAGATTTTCACATTTCCCTATCTGCATTTTTTGCTAACAGAGGCTTAACCTACTAGTTGCAGTGTGTCCAACTCTTATAAGTCTTCTCATATGCCACACATTTGGCTGTGCATTTGCTCCTTGTACCTAGACACCTAAAAGTTGGCCACTGCTATACCCAGATCAGATGGAGATCTTCCTGTCTGCACTTTCTTGGGAGAAAGAATTTAGAATTAGAACAACCACTGCAGCCTAGATGCACATGCTAAACATTCATGTAGATCTGGAAAACGACGACCAAATTCTGCCTCTGCACCTATTATTAGGCAACAAATAAAACCTCTGAGAAATATTCACTAGTTCAAAAGTCTCCTGCTCAAAAAGAGGCTTTCCTAAAAACCAAAGTAAATGCAAAGCAAAGTAAACCATAAACAGGGCAGTGGTGTGCTCTCAGGGATTTCTGATGAAATTCTTCCCTGCTTGATGGCACATGAGTCATACACAGGGAACTGAGGCATATCACAGCTTTGTCAGAGGAAGAAGAACAGTTCTCTGCCTCACAGGAGTATAAGAGGGCAAGTTGTTGAGGCTCTTAAACACCGTCTGAGTAGGGATGCAATTACCCGACTTGGGGGGCGAGGGGGAGGAGGAAATGGAAAAACCCCATAAACATTCTTTTCCTTTCTAAGCAATGCAGCCGATTAAGTTATGCAACAAGGAGCCAGCATCCCTAAAATATACCTACCATTTCCTTGAATGCGCTTTCTATGGCCCCGATGACGAGGCACTCGTGGGGGATCTTCTTCTCGGTGAAGAAGCGCGTTGGAGGCGTGCTGGGCGAGCCCGGGGCGCCCGCGCCGCCGCGCAGCGAGGCCGCCCGCGTCAGCGTCCTGCTGTTGGCCGCCGCGTGCTCGGGCTCCTCTCCCAGGCAGGTCGGCGGCAGGACGGCCGAGTTCCTCAGGATGTCCACGAGCTCCTGCAGCTGCTCCAGGATGTGGTGCTGAAGCAGTTTCGAAGCGACGACGGCTGCCCCTGACCCAGCATGTCCATCAAACAGGGACCAGTAGTATAAGTTGATACCGTCTGTGTCCTGGCGACACGGGAGGGGGTGAAAAGGAAAGGAAGAGAGAAGGTCACCATCATGCAACCAGTAGTGAAGTCATGGAGCTGCCAGTAGCACAGCAGCAGCAGATATGAGAGACTTGACCTTCCCCATGCAGGAACCTTTCTGGAAGGGAGAAAGATCCAAAATGTTAGTATAGCTCTTATCAAGAAGAAGCAACACCAACAAAAAGCTCAACTTGTCCTCTTTCTCACCTTCCAGTCACATGACAGCCTGACCAAGCCTAATTCCAAGACAAAAAGGCCACACAAGACCCTACCTGGTACCCTCAGCCACTGGCATTAGACCTAGAACCTCAGCCAGATGGCTGGTAATGACAAGATCTGTTCCCCACCAAAGGGACTTGTAGGCAAGACCTCTCTGCACTGGCACATGGGCCAGTGTCAGGCTCTCCCTACTTGTGCCAAGACTGGTACCAGAATGGGACAGAGGGATCTGGTATGGCGGACACAAGTGGATTCAGATGCACTCAACCCAGAAAAGCCTACACATTCATCACAGTTCCTCTCAATCTTTCAGAAAAAAAAAAAAAAAAAAAAGTTTGCTACACAGTACTAGTTATACACCCTGCACTCAGAAGAGCCAGGCAAGTGCTTTGGTATAGCTCCCAGCACAAAGACATGCTTTTAGAGCTTGCCCCTTAGCTCAGGTCCCAGCACGCTACTCTACACAGCTGCTCTCATATAGGCAGAATATGTATCTAAAAAGAGTGATTTTTTTCCTAGATTTCATTATTAAAAACAAGGTATATGTGATAATTTTAAATACTTATCCAGCAACATGCATTTATCAATAGAAGGTAAGACTTTCAAATACTTTTTTGCTCTACAGTTTCCTTGTAATAGGTAATAATGTTCCATTCTCACTCCAAACTGGAGAGAAACTTTTTTTTTTTTTTTTCTTTTTTGTTGGTATTTTGCACTTGACCACTGCTGAAATAGAGCCCATTAATCCAAGCATGGAAGCAGACCAAACCCCAGGCTGCATAAACTCTGATCTGCTGGAAAACCACTATGAAGCTGTAACTTGGATCACCTCAACTCTTAGAAAATTCACCTAGAAAATATGCAGTCTCTTTTTCCCCCTCTATGTTTTCTTGATCCTTCATCTTCTCTCAACTATGCTGAAATAAGTGTTAGTAAGTCAGATGTGGGGGATTCATATAGACTTAGAAACGAATGTTTTGCAAGGGACAGGAAAAAAGCCAAAACAGCTCATATTGTGAAAGCATAAGCTACATCTCACTGCAGTCAAAGAACTTAAAGATTATATTTTTTAATGTTAAGATGACTGTGTTAAGCTGACTGTGGTCTTAATTTAGGATGACAGACATCATAGCAACTCCTCCACAGCTATGATACAGATGAGCTTCATTCTCTCAAGAACTGCTCACTTAACACAACACCTTAGAGGCCATGCACCACCTGAATTCTACCACGTAGTGCCCAGGAGTGGAAGGGACAAAACTCAAGATAAGCAGCGAGAATCCCATGCACTGGAGGTGGATTTGAAGAGTTGCAAGAAATAAGGAGATCAGAAAAGTAGGAGGAGAGCTGCTTTCAGAAAAAGGAGAGTCCAGAGCTGCAACACGCACATCCTGCTGCCTTCTCTCACAGAGCTTGAGATGGCCACGGCCTCTGCTCCTCAACTGATAACTAACACCACTGCCAAAGTGAGACAAAACCCACAGCTGATGAATCAGTATATATTTACTAGATTTACTAGATTACTATAGATTTAGATTACTATATATTTACTATTTACTAGATGTGCTTCCAAAAGCACTACTTATTTCAAGTTTAGGTACAGGGCTGTGAACTGCAGCTCCTTTTAGCTTCTGCCCTCCCAGAAACAGAGGCACCAGCCACTGACAAGGCCGCAAAGACAAACCTTAATGCAAAATCTCCTTTGGCAAACTTTGCAGATAGACAGATACACCTTCACCACGGCTTCACCCTGCTCGA
Source organism: Tinamus guttatus (assembly GCF_059628265.1). NCBI lineage: Eukaryota > Metazoa > Chordata > Aves > Tinamiformes > Tinamidae > Tinamus > Tinamus guttatus. Next base: position 58,970 of record NW_028288902.1, on the reverse strand, counting down.
AGCACAGAGTCCATTGCTGAACAAGCATCATTACTTTTAGATTCATTTGATGAAATTCATGTTTAAAAAACACAATTAAAACAACTAGATAAAACTCTAGTGAATTTTTACCCCTGTGGATATGAGTGGCAGTTGTGCTAGTTTGCTCTTGGCCAAGAATCACTCCAGGATCACACAACACTTGGCAGCAAAGTTTCACTTAAGCAGTTTTAACAGATAACTGGATTACTGACCAAAAAAAAATATGTGAAATCCATGCCAAATGTGAAATATTTTGTCAACAGAAACAACGGTCACAAAGTGAAAGTATTTCAGTCAAAAATCGAAACCGTTTATTCTGAGCAGCAGCACTGTGCCTCCTGGGAGCTGTACATGGAATTATTTCTGCTCCCATTCTCCTCTCAGGGCTTGGCTCCCTGGCCAAGCTCTGTGTCTCATGATGCATTGTGGATAATGGCACTATGGCTTGTGCCCTCATCTCATTCAGAGGGTGCCCTTCCTTGTTGCCATTGGAGGAGGAAAAGAGAAATTTATATATGTGGAAATACTTTTTCCTTCCATCTATACTATTTTGAATTCTGATATTTTAATCAAAAAAATTTTAACAGCTACAAATAAGAACTAAGATGTAAATACAAAAAAATCCAACTTTTCTTGAAAATTTCCACCACCTCTCCAAACCCATATTAGAGCTTGCCAGAAGATAGAGGAGAACAGATATGAACTCAATCCAAGCACAATGCAACAACTGTCAAGACCAGCAAAGAGCTGCTCATGTCCGAGCCCTCCCATGTGTTTTGCGTGGCTGGTTTCTGCGGTTGTCCCTCTCCATCTCCCCTCCAGCCTTGCCCTGGCGCTGGCAGCGCCTCAGCACAAACCTCAGCGCAAAGGGCTGGCCCAGCACCCCAATGCACAGCAAAGGTCCTCAGCGCAGGCAGAGCGGCTTTGCCGTCTCCTCAGGAGCACTCCAAAAGCTCCAGCTCCAGCTGGAGCTCCAGCTTCCTCCAAAAGAGATGGCTCAGAGGCAGTGCAGCTCTTGGTACTTCTTGGCAGTGTTGCCTGGTGAAGCCAAAATTCAGAGGAATATCCAAAGCAGAAAAATCCCTGAACAGCTGGACATAGATGGATATCTCACTATCTTCCACACACCTGCTCCTGCCTGCAATCCGAAAATATTGGTCTGCTACATCTTTTTTCATCTTTTTTTTTTTTTTTTGGTCATCCCTGATACAGAAACAGTTATGATTATTTTAGCAGACGGGCTGGCAGACACCACTCCAGAGGTGGTCGTCTTGCTTTTGAGTTCTGCTGCACCTTCCCTGGAGCAGAGGAAACTTGCAGCCCGTCACTGACATGAACATGGGCATGTCAACCATCACCGTGGCTCTTCGTGTGCATTTCATCCATGTCTGTCTCTTTGTGGGCTAGTAACTCCTAAACATGGTGCAGTGGCTACATTTTCAGACACTTCTGAGGTGTCTAGATTCCTCTCTAGATTTCCCCTTGTATTTGATAGAAAGAAAAACTGCACTTTCAGACCATCCTCATCTCATTCCAAGGTAAACTTGCTGCTGCCTATTGACCACAAAAGGAAGCTAGATAGCCAGTTGAGAGGTCTATAACAAGCAATTGAAGTGGGAGGAGATGACTGCCACGAATGTTTCTCTTATACACATATTCTTTGTAAGATGCCCTGGGGCCTTATCTTCAGTTGGGATCTACACACATTACTGTAACACAAATATTGGCCTCCAGAAACTTCTAGGCATGCCTACAAACCTTCGTCTGCTTGAGTACTATCAGAGAAAACAACCTTGACACATCCCATTAGCTGTCTAAACAAAGAAGCAGAAATGAACTCCTTTCCCCTTGCCCTATGAACAAAACCAGCTCCTCTGAAAAAGTAGAATTATCCCCAAGCCATACCAAAGTGACAAGAATGGGATACACGGTGCAAACAAAGCCAAAGCCCAGAGAATAAACAGAAGGTACATGAAGGTCCTTCCTTCCACAGTTGCCACAGTTGAGTTGTCCCTTGTGGCCACAGCCTATTTCGGCGTGCGTATGCACGGCTGTTCCTTCCACTCTCACATCCAGGAAGTCTGGACTTCTTCCCAACGAAGCCCAGAAAGAAAGCGTTAGCATCAGAAAAACTCTCGAGAAAGCTAGCAGGAATTGATTTCTCTATGACAGTGTCCTGCCAAGAAGAGTCTTTCCACAATCAATCTCCTTTTATTCCTTAACTGGCCAGAGCAGACAACTGGGAGTACGATCAGTCAACACATGCTGATATATTTCAGATCTTGTTTCTTTTAAAGATTCAGATTTGACAACATTCTGAACAGCCACCAGATGTACAAAGAGCAAACAAATCCGTCCCTGCACCAACCTTACAATTCATTTTCAGGATGTGCTAGGAAATTTAATAAGCTTCAGACTCCCCAACTGCTGACCCAGCTTTCAGCCAGGCTCAGCGGTCTCCTCGGTATCGTGATTTTAAGCTATAATTAAGACATGCAAAGTTTTGAATCAAGCAGCGGATGCGAAATCATGACCGTAAAATGCTCATATATAGAAATTACAAAAGCTTAGATTATAGAGAAAAAAATGAGCAGCCTTAACAATATGCAGCAATTTATTTAGGACAAATTTTTCACATAAGCTAGTAAAGTGATCTTACAATGCAGACCTTCAGAAATTGTTTATTCAGCTAATTCCAAGTTGGGAAATAAATCAGGGTGCCATTACATTTTTATTCTAAAACAAACAAACAAACAAACAAAAACCTCAGCTACTACTCTTCTGAATATGAAGCACATTACAAGAGACAGTAGAACAGATCTTTGTTTAAGAAACAAACAACCCTCACCCCCCCAAAAAAGAAAAAAACAAAACACACACAAAACCTCACAAAACCCACAGATTGAGACCCAATAATTCACCTCCCTCATACCCGCTTTCTTAAATATTTCTACAAAGTGCTTCACCACTCAAAGAGGATTTCAAAAGAGGTACAACAGTGGGATTTTCCCTGTGAAGTGTTTGCAAAATTCAACTGCTGGCTTTCTTATAAAACACTTGCTAGGATGATATTATGCCATCCACTTAAGTGTCTCAAGTCTTTATTTCTACATCCTATTGATACAGGTGAGCTGCACCTTTATTGCATTTAACATCTTGTCATACAGTCTTTTTTGTTTGTTTGTTTTAATATAGCAAAAAACATACCCAAGGAAAAAATTCTACTAATTGCCAGGGTAACACTGCCCTCTAGTAGAGAACTTTCTCCAGAAATACACTGCTTGTTTGAGAAAAATATATAAAAAATTCCCACATTGTGGTCTAATAATATGGTGGTTTTACAAAGTTTAATAATGAGTGATATAGCACCTGCATATGCCACTTAGTAAACAGAAATAAATCTGCAGACAAGAAAAAAAAAACATATAAAGAACAGAACAGGAAGTAGTGTGGAAAAATATATTGCTACAGAGATCAGCTGGCTCGTCACTTTGGACACGGTCACGATGCCATAACTGTATGACAACCACATTGATGGGTACCATTGAGACTAGTGAGGTCATCACTCAAATAATGAAATGCATTTAGGTGGAATTAAAAAAAATACAGGACTCTAAAACAATTAACCATGTAATGTTTGGAGAAAAGTTCCTTCTGAGGAAGATGGTCAGCCACTGTACAACATATGACATATGTACTTAGCAAACCCAACAAGCACAAGGCACAATCCTTCATCCTAGACGTACAAACATGTACTTGAAATAGTCACTTCACCACCTAAAGTCAACCTGGAACATCAGCACCAAAAATCCAGGACAGGTGATTTTAAGAAAGGAGTAAAAAAGAAGAGTACAAGGCTACTTGTGAACCCAGCAAATCCTGTTCAGTGTCTGAGGAAGCTGCAGCAGTGAGAAGGTATAAACAAGCCATCAGCATGGAGAGGGCATATCCACAGTGCCCGACTCCAGCAGCCGGTGCTGCAGGGCTGAGCGTCCAAACCCAACACATGATACTCATCATGGCTAGAACAGGAGCCCATGATTAAAGAGGGGATGAAGTAACTAGCCAGTCACGAAGCAGATGAAGAGCAGAAGACAGTTACTGATGGACAAGTGCATGGCTTGCATCACTCTCCACATAAAGGACACTGTGCCCCCGATCACTGATTTAAGGTTACAGCTGCATAAACCAGCTCCATGCAACACTTCTTCAGTAAAGAGAACCCAGTGAGTAATCCCACTCTCAAAATCGTGTGACCACCTGAGCAGGGCTTCTCTCACGCCTGCAGTGACCGCCATCAGGAAAGGCAAACACGGCCATCAAGCGCGCGGGACTCGGCAGCAGTAAATAGCATGGGATTATGCTTTGAGAAGTAACACAAAAAGTAAAATCCAAGGAGTCTTCCTCTCCCCATCTTTACACTAAAATGCATTAGATACATGGAGGATTTCTCAATGCAATACTTTAAAAAACAAACTGGACACAAGTGTTCTGTATTTAAGTTAAGTTCATAAATATGAAGCAAATGAAAACACATGAAACGATAAGTAAATACTCCTGCCCTGCCCCCCGCTTCGCGCCACATCACCACATTTTTATATTTGTCTGCTTACCGAGTTTTCTTTCAGCTGGAGACCTTCTCCATTTGGCAGCGATGACCTCCGTTTTGTTGAATTCCTGTTTGGGGTAGAGTTGGCGCCTCCAGTTTTCTTTTGACAAAAAGCACTTCACAGCTAGCTTGATCTTCATTGTGTGTGCTTTTTCCTGCATTTATTACCCTTGGGGAGACAGAGAGAGGGGAAAAAAAAAAAAGAAAAACAAGGATCCAAGTTAGAGAAGCACAGAAGCATCCATTTATATCTCATAAGTGACTGAAAAACAGATATCCAAAAATACTGCAAATAACCAACTGAATTAGTTGACTTTTATACATACTTATCTCTATATATAGATACTTATGCATACATACTTGTTTAATGCTTTCCATATACCTATTTATTTGGTTTAATATAGATTTTTTTCATAGCATAGTGTGAACAAGAACAGCATCATAAATAATATATTATTCCTACCTGTGAAACTAATGCTTGATGGTCATATCTGACGACACTTATCCTCCCTGTTGAAACAGGAGATCCCCATTTGCTTTCCTACCTTCCAGCACCTTATTCACCTTCAGTGAATAATGAATTAGTTGGACAAGGGAGTCTACCCCGTCAAGTTCCCAAAGTCTAGCCGGAGCAAAATATCTCCTAAAAATCCAAGGACCTACAGGCACAGCGGAGAAACAACTGACAACCTTCTCTGGATGGTCAAGAAAGCCCCAATGAACCAACCAACCAACAAGACAAAACCAAAAACTCCCCTATGCTTGTCCTACCCCCAGGTTACACATCAGTTGATTTACACTGACAGGTTTCAGAGTTCAGCCCTAAGGTCTTGGTACAAACTTCGGACATCCAAGGCTATCCCAAGAATTGCACCAAGCTGCCAAGTTCAACACATTTTCCTCTTTCTACATAGGAGTCTTTCCATAAGTAGATTAATTTTACTTCAGTTGAAACTGTGTTCAATGAGACAAGCTTGGACAGCCCTTACTCTCCCCCAAAATCCTGTTCCAGCTGGGGCTGGCACTTGTCATGCAGCCCCAGACTTCTGAATGAGGCAACATAAGGACTTTTAAAAACAACTTCTGCCCCTGCAGAAAGTAAAACAACTTGAAGGCATATCATAATTCCTAGAGCATGTCCAAAACATATCTGACTTCTTCATCTCCCCTGTTTTCATTACAGTAAAATGTTATATAACAGAAAAACCCTTAATCAAAGCTGTTGGAAAGAAAACACAAACTCCAAGGGAGTCTGCAGGAGACTCTTTGCATGAGCTTGCCTACTGTTACTGAAATGTCAATTTTGTGTCAGCTTGGCTTAAAGATAAATTTTTCTTTTGATTTTCTAAGGGCAACATGGCAACCTACTACCTGCAAAAGAGTAATTTTTGCTCTTGTTACAAGCAGCACATAATAAGAAAATGCACATCCACTAAAATTAACCATTTCCAGAAACAAATAGCTTCAACAAATGTCACATACTGCAGGCTGACAGGAGAAAGGTGTCCCCCCGCCCTGTTAATATCTGTATGCATATACATAACACCACTGGTTGTTTACAAGTGTCCCTTGCACATGAACACCGACTGTGGCTAAAATGTTTGGCGCTAGAGGCACCCAGAACAGATGGAGCAGCCGCATCTGGCTGCAAGGCACCTGTGAGCAGATTAGCCACTCAACAAGCAGGGCGCTAACACTGCAACAACTGGAGATCAGACACTAGGATGCAGTAGGCTTCTAGGCTGACAGGCCAGCTTTTCCTTGGCATATTAGGAAAAATGGAAGCATATAAGCAGAAATAGAAATAAAACCACCAAAAAACTCCCAAATAATTTAACTAAATTAATTAAAATCAGCTGACCAGCTCTCCTTTACTTCCAAATGCCATGACCATCTTTAAGCATTGTAGCAGCATAGAAGATAACATTTTATCAGGAGCATCTAAATATTCAGTTTAGCTGAGTAGTCTCCTCACTGGTGTTGCTAATTATTTTCAAGCCCATTTAAAAAGCAGAATACAAACAGTGACTGTTTTAAGGAATAGCTTTTGACTCTGTCATTCCAGTTAAGCTGCTCTGGTCTCTGAGCTTAGCAATGGGCTTGAGGACTTGTACGGCAGAAGATGCTCTGCTCTTGAACGGTTTGTTAAACTCTGTACAACACTATCATTTGGCAAAGCTCTTATCAAGGAAGTCTGTCAGGGCACTGAAAACCTCAGAAAGGGTGAGGGAGCAAAGTGACTGACCGAACTAGCCTGGCAGTCAGTACTGATGAATCCTTAAAATGCACGGGGGTTAGGGTGCCATGTATTGAGGGGGCAGGACTGGGTAAAAGATATGTTCCAGAACTCCAGTTTTTCCCTCTCCAGCAGATAAAAAAAAGTTTAATTTGGGAACCTTTGCGAAGGCTTGAAGCGAACCCAGTGAGCACTCAGCCATCCACACATACTCCTGCATCACATCCTGCAGCCTTCTGGAAAAAGGGCTGCAAGGAATCCCTATGTTTAATCTCAAAGCTTGAGCTGTGTGTGGGTATTTACTAACTCTGATGCTCAGCAGTGAAACTGGTAACAACTTCTACCCAGTTTCAAGCAGCTCTGTGTCTTGGCTGTCTTTTGAAATCCTTTTCTCTACACAGCTTCTCAAATCCTTCCTCAAGGCAATTCTCTCAGCCAGCTTTCCAGTGCCGATTTTCCCCTTGTCTTTGCTTCAAACTCTGTCAGACATAACTTACAAAGACAAAAACTACATTGAAGCTGTTTCTACAAATAACAAACCAGAACTAAGAAGTGTCCGTCTCTAAAAGGCACCTCTTAAGGACACCTCATGGAAAATTTTGATGGAACACTTATCACCTCCCTCCTTTCTTGCAGGAAGGACCTGAGCTGCCTAAGCTTTTTAGTCCCCCTTTATGCCCCCCCCCCCTTTTTTTTCCCATGAAACTCACCTTAAAAAATTACACAAGAAAAAATGAATTCTATGGTAAAGTGAACGAAGTGGGAAAACGTGTTACTTTCTCACACTTAAAAGACACCTTCCCCCCTTCCACCCTGCAACTCATCTTCATTCCCATTTTATCATGATATATGTCAGGCTGGGACATGAGAGACAGACATGCATAATCCTCTACATCTCACACTTAGCCTTCTGCTGCTCTACCCTGAGACCCCAAATCCCACCTGAACACAAATGCAGGTCACTCTGCACCTACATCCTTCATCCCGCAGAGCTCGCAGACTTCGGATGCTGGGGTCACTGATTACAGAACCCTACGTTTATGTCAAAAGAAAAAAACAAGCCAATCTAATAAATCCCAATCCTGCTTCGGGAATAGCTTATTGGAAAAAAAATATGATGACTTAAGTCCTTATAAATATTTCTGTTCAGCCTGCTATTTTCCATGTTGATATAAACATATTTGCTCTTGAAGCACTCCCTGGCTATTTTACCCATAGCAGACATTAAACTGTGATTTGCTGCAGCAGAAGTTCCAAGCTGAGCTGCCAGAGAAGCATTTTCTCCTCTTCAAGATCTCAAATTCTGCAAAGATTTTTAATAGTAATCCAAACACTTTGTATCAAAACAAACAAAAAATTAGCAAAATTTTGCACGTAGCGTGCTTTGAGAAAAGCGCTGAGAAGGGACAAGGCCTTAGCAGAGGCTGTGGCTGCTTCCTGCCCGCAGCCGTTTGCGCTTGCGGAGGCCCAAAGCCCAGGGCAGTCACGGTAGCTGGGGGAGCCGCGCTGCTCCCAGGCAAGCTGGGAAGGGGCCGCTCGCCCGCTCCAAACTCGCCCTCGGCACGCGGTAAATCCTGAGGGCACCCAGGGTAGCTCAGGCGAGGGCAGGGACGGGCAGCCACCTGCAAGGCCGCGCTGACACCTCCAAGCCTACAGTGCCCCCACCGAGCCATGGTCCTGCTCCCAGGAGCCTGCCCGGGCCTGGCCCCTCTCCAGCACCTCGTGCTTGGGTCAAGGTGTCTGCCCGATCCCCGGCACAGCAAAGCTCTGAGCACACGATGGCTGGGCAGGAAGTCAGCGCCAAAACTCAGGGTATTATCTATAGGCCATCAGAGCACCAAAATACCTGAAAATATTTCTAAGAGAGTGCTGCAGAGAAAGAGCAGCTCCAGCAACACACGTTTGCTGTTGAGCAGCAGCCCTGGCAGGCAGGATGCCAGCTACAACTATGCAGGCAAGTTGTATGCTTTTAAATAATCTGTCTTAAAAATCTTTCAGTCACCAAAACAAAAACTATTTTCTGCTAACCTTTCTATCTTCCCCAAGGAAATCTTCTCTTCCTCACTTTACAATCTATCTGATTACACACTACCTTAAACATTTATTAAACAATTCAACAACTCAAAAGCTGCATTATTCAACCTTCACAAAAGTTGAGCAATGATAACTAAGGGCTTTTGTTGAGGTTATTTACTTGCAGAGGACAAAAGTGACCTTTTGCAACTCCGGTGTATGCATGTTGCAGAAAGAAACACATTTGTGACCTTTACTCCGTTCACAAGGTGAACAGCCACAATGTCAACAAAACAAACAAAACAACCCCCAAAACAAAGCAGTTATCTTATGGGCTGGGATGACAAGTCAGCCTGACACAGAGGCTTGAACCACAGTCAGCCAGCTGAGGTGCTGCGGAAGAACTTGCCAGACAACCTGTGAGATGCCTTCACTTGTGGAACCTGCTCTCTTGTTTGATCCAAAAAAAAAAAAAATTAAACTTGTTAACCACCAGGCAAGAATAAATGCTTTTCATCCCTGCCTTTAAGCTTGGACACAAGGGAGGTAGACAGAAACGGATATCACCCTGGGCAGTTTGTTGATTTTGATTTGAAATTTAAGGCCAGGGCTTCAACTGACAGCTGCTGCTTTGAAACCGATTAAATGGACCCACCCTCACCACAGGAGCCTTCCCTCCTCCTGAAAACCTGCCTGCTTCCACCAGGCAGCAAGAACCACCCGGTCTCCCTCCTCGTCCCAGCTGGGGAACAGGCACGTTACCCTGGGACCATCCATGTGCCAACTTCTTGTATCCAACCTATATAACTGCTAATAACAGAGAAACAACCCAGATTAATTAACACTATAAATGTTAGGCAATGCACTCCTACAGATTTGGTCTTCAATTTCATCAGTCATCTTTTGAACAGATTAAAGATACTGTGAAAAAAACCCTCTTACATAGAACTATTGCGGTCTTTTTCTGTTTTAACGGAATAGCCTTTGAGTGGATACTGCTGCTGCCTTCTGTGACATCTCATTCACAGCCTTAGATTTCCAGGTAGGTGGCTGTTTCTCCCCCTCCACCCACCCAAGGTTTATTTCTGTATTGGGAATTGGCTTGAAAGGGATTTCATCTTTATCTGTTCTTCTACAGATGAAAGAAAGCATTTGAAACGGGCTCGGCAGTTTCATTCATTCCTTCCTGCAACAGTGATGTTGCTCACATCAAAGACAAAATACCCGGTAGTATTTTATCCTGTGGGCAGAAACAGAAGTCATCCCTTAATCATTTCCCTAAAATGAGGATGGAAAAAAATTATCGTCTCAAGCAAGCAACGAGTGAAGGCTTAGCCAAAAACATGAATCTTGCAGTGCTGCACTGAAAATACTGTTTCTGATATGAGCAATCACACCACAATTACATTAGGACATGGATAGAAGTTACTACACATACCAAGCTGATGAGGAATAACTATGGGATAAAAAATGCAAGATAAAAATAGGTAAGGGCCACAGTGAAACATCATTTATGCTAAAGATTTAAAATACGTTAACAAGAAGGCAAAAATAATGGGGAAAAAAAAGGTTTAAAAAGTTTCTGTCAAATTTGGTGTAAATGAACGCTAACAGATAACAATGCAAATTGTCTTTTGGTTGAGGTCAACTACATTTCTGAAGGAAAGGCCACTAGGTTACTTATAGGGTACCCATCCAAAGCTAATCCATGACCTAAGAAACAGCTGTGATTTCCCCAAAAGACAGAATGTTAAGCAACAAGAAGGAACAAGCAGTTGTAGGTCAAAATAATGCTGTACCATTCACAACCAGCTCTACACAAAACAGGAGGAGCAGCTTTACAAGGAGAAGCAACAGACCGTAAGCCCAGAGCAGATACTGAGCGAGGCCACGGCGAGCAGCGTGGCCGGACACCAGCAGCGGATGCGCCTGGCTTGGTCTCACCTTGGAGCTGGGTAGTCTCAGCTAAAGTTGGCAATGCTACTTGCCAACTTCTCCTTTCTTTCTCCTCTTCTGTCAGTGCTACCAACGCTGAGTGAGAAATTGCAGGAGCAAAGGTTAAATTGACACTATGAAAGGGAAGCTCCAGAAAATGTAGTGAAATTGCAGAGCATCAGGTTAGACTGCTCACACTGTCCCACCTAGGTAACTATGTATGGCTTCCTGTTCAGAGCTTGCTCAAAAAAACTAAGCAAGGAAGGATATTCTGGAGGATAATAGGGGCAAAACTGCTTGGGTTCATAAGTGTCCTTGCCCATTTGCAAATACCACCTTTTTCTGTGGTCAAGCATACCCGAGCAAGTGCTTTAGCACATCTGGACATCACCAGCTCTCCCAGCCCAAACCTTCCATTGCTCATTCTACAACTGGGGTGGCTAAGGCCACAGAACACCTGAAGCAATGGTCTAACTTGTGCCTGTAAATTCTCAAAGGTTGGTACTTTTAATCATAGGGAAATTGGTTTGAAATCCTGCCCAGTACACAGCACTTGATTTTTCTAGGTTTATGTTGTTTGTGAAGCAAGGATTCTTACGAGCTTTGGCAAGTATGACATGTTAGAGCTCAAAATTGAAGCAGAAGATGTTAAACAGCAGAGCCGGCATGGAAAGAGAAAGCCTCCCTCTTCACAGCTATACTCCATCAAGCCTCACCAGCATTTGAATTACCCTTTGGATTGGGGTTTAGGATTGGCAACTCTTGAAACTGAAGCACCAGATATAATCCTAAGAAAAGAAACTGCACATGTCATGACGGCACAAGTCTTCTTCATATTGCTCCCAGCTATTTTACCTCCTCTGTGTTCTTGTCATATCAAAGGAGGAAGGACAAAACTGCGAGTTTATTGACAGTGAATACTCCGCTTTTGGCAACATGGGGAGAACATAACTACCAGCAGTGGTTTTGAGCTGTACACAGATGAGGCCACATTTAAATGAAGAACCCAGGTTCCTACATCTCCTCAACTCCAAAACAGGGAAAAAAGCAGGCACTTCCACGTGTACTCCCAGGAGCTGCTCAGCTCCTCCCGCAGACGAGGCCAAGGATAAACACGAACACAAGGGCATCTCACCGGGAGCCGCAGCAGGGCTGAGGGAAGGCGGGAAGGCGGCTGTGTCCGTGCTCCAGGTGCCCCCGCTCCGGGGCAGGAACACACGGTCGCAGCCACTGAAGGACAGCAAGGGGTTTCCAGCCCCGAGAAATACTCACTTTTTCTACAAACACAATACTATAAAAAACGGCCAAATATTCACCAAATTGGATTCTTACCTTGAAATTAAAATATTTTAGCTTGATTATAGGCTCCGAGGTGAATATTTGCACACAGGGCTTCATGGAGAAAACAAAATACCATTAAAAAAAAAAAAGCCTTCCTAAAAGTCCCCTTTTGAAAGCACATCCTAAAACATAGCCTTTCTTCTCTAGAACACTATCAGTTCTGTATAAGTAAAAGCTCTCCTTATACCTGCAGTGAATGAGTTATGGGTTTAAAGCACTTCAGTAAACCCCACATCATTAACAATGGTGCTCTAGACCACAGCCTCGGCTTTCTCAAGGTTAAGCAAAATCAAGATAAATTGCTTATGCAAAACCGGTCCAAACTTAAAAAAAAAAGATCTTTCATATTTAGCATGTGTGAATGTTAACTGCAAGGGTCTGGTGGTGATGGTACTAATCCCTTTTATACAGCTGCCAACTTAAATTAGCCCCAAGCTAATCTTCACAAGTGTGACAGAGAGCGTCTCCACAGATAAGCACTAATGCCTTATTCACAATACTCCTCTACCACAGCAGGTATCATGAAGCCCCTACAACCTTAAAGAAGTCAACTGGCTAATTTACTTTTTAAGGAATATCATAGAAAACTGTGTGTTTTCTGTATGTGTGGGAGAGAGGAAGGGAGGAAGGAAGGAAGGAAGGAAGGAAGGAAGGGAGAAAGGAAGGGAGGAAGGGAAGAAGGGAGGGAGGGAGGAACATTATGTAGAGTTTTACTAATACTATTCTGCAAGTAGAAGATGAATGCACAGCCCCTCACACATGGGTAATTTTTAAGAATACCTTAGAAAAGAAACACGCCCTTCTGCTAGAGTTTGATATCCATCACTTTTCCTCTGAAAGAACTTTAAATGGAAGATCTGTAGAAAGGCAACCATGCATAAAAAAAATCAGTGGCCCTCTGCCATAGAAATATGGGTTACAACTCCACTTTTCTACTTATTAAAATCACTTTTCAAGAACTGTTTTTTGAAGCCATTAAAGTTTAAGTAGATGCAAACTAATGAAATATCAGCATCTTTAGCCTGAAAGGTTTGCAGAACAGCGAGAACTATCTTAATCTTGAATCTTTTTAGATCTTGATGATCGCTCAAAACATTTGCATGTGCCTGTATACAAGCGTAGAAATGTATGTGCACACACATCTGTACCAAATACCAGGGCAATCTATTTAAAGTTCAATGAAATGTTCTATCACTGAAAGCAGCTATTTTTCATGTAATACTGGTCAAGGTGCTGAAAATTTCTGCTGTCTGAACATCACAGATGAAAAATATCAAGCGCAGTGATGAACTAAAGACAGAGTCAATGCAGGGACCCTGATAAAACCAACTCCTATAAAAGTGAAGGGGAATCAGGGCTGAATGCAGAATTCCTATATGAGAGCAGAAATGCAACAGTGAGAAAGCAAGGGCCTCTCCCTGTGCACCTGCGCTAGAGTTTGGATGAAACCATATCCTTTCCAGCACTGGATTATCAACACAGAGAAACTCCATCTCTGGGCTCCGCCCACTGCTCAACACTGTGGTACTCAAAGCAATTTTTTGGTATATGCTGTCACTGCACCCAGTGGCCAGAGCCATTTGTGTGTGCACATGGGCTGCACAGGCATGTCATAGAATCATAGAATGCTTCAGGTTGGAAGGGACCTCTAGAGGTCGTCTAGTCCAACCCCCCTGCACTCGCAGGGTCACCTAGAGCACGTGGCACAGGACTGCATCCAAGCGGGTTTTGAAGATCTCCAGAAGAGACTCCACAACCTCTCTGGGCAGCCTGTTCCAGTGCTCTGTCATCCTCGCTGTTAAAAAAAAATTTCCTTAAGGTCCTGTGGAACTTTTGATGCTTCAGTTTCTGGCTGATTTCTCTAGTTCTGTCGGTGGCCACCACTGAGAAGAGGCCAGCACCATCCTCCTCACTGCCTCCCTTCAGGTACCTTCAGGTACTCGCCTTCAGACACTAATTAGATCCCCTCTCAGCCTTCTCTTCTCCAGGCTGAACAGCCCCAGCTCCCTCAGCCTCTCCTCATAGGGCAGATGTTCCAGGCCCCTGATCATCCTTTTAGCCCTGCACTGGACTCTCTCCAGCAGCTCCACATCCCTCTTGTACTGTGGAGCCCAGAACTGGACACAATACTCCAGATGCGGCCTCACCAGGGCTGAGTAGAGGGGCAGGATCACCTCCCTCGACCTGCTGGAGACGCTCTTCTTAATGCAGCCCAGGATCCCATTGGCCTTCTTGGCCACGAGGGCACACTGCTGCCTCATGGCCAACTTGATGCCCAGGTCTTTCTCTGCAGAGCTGCTCTCCAGGAGGTCGGTCTCCAGCCTGTACTGGTGTCTGGGGTTATTCCTCCCCAGGTGCAGAACCTTGCACTTGGCCTTGTTGAATTGCATGAGGTTTTTCACTGCCCAGTTGTCCAGTCTGTCCATGTCCCTCTGGATGGCAGCGCAGCCCTCTGGGGTATCAGCTACTCCTCCCAGTTTGGTATCATCAGCAAACTTGCTGAGGGAGCACTCTGCGCCTTCATCCAGGTCATTGATGAATAAATTGAACAGGACTGGACCAAGGACTGACCCCTGGGGGACACGGCTAGCTACAGGCCTCTAACTAGACTCTGCACCGTTGATCACCACCCTCTGGGTTCTGCCATCCAGCCAGTTCCTAATCCACCTCCCTGTCCACTCGTCTATCCCACACTTCTGGAGCTTCATCGCAGCTTCATTCACACATCACGTCACCATCACAGCTTCATGCAACCACACGTCTGCATGCTAGTTTCTCCAGGACTACCTGTTTTTCCTACCTACATGGGAAATCTGTCTTCCTAATGAATCTTACCCCTTTTGAAGTTGTTGGCAAAAGCACCACTGGCTCCTAAAAAATCTCAATCCAAGTCCAAATGTGCAAAAGCATCCTGAAAACCTGCTGGCTATCAAGTACCTTGCAGTTAGCACCAACACAGCAAACAGGACAAACCAGGTATTTTAAAAGCAACTATAACTAAAGATAGCCAGTTTTATCCTATGTGGCCCACAGGTTGAAGAGGAGCCCAACACAAACCGACTTCAGCAGTGACCAGACAGATGCTTTGTGGTGTAACCAGAAAAGCAACAGTCCCGCAGAGAGCTCATAACAAGAATCAACTCTGATGCTGGAACCAAAAAGAACTGTAATTTGCATGCAACCTTTATCATTCTTCCCAAGCCACTGGGAAATCAAAATCTTGTCAAGACTTGTAAAATATATAGACAGACAGATCTGGAAATAACAGAATGTTACAGTGTCCCTGCATCCTGTTGCAGTAAGGAACAACTTGTTTCCAGAAATTATGATTAAGTTTGTGCAAATGTGAGATACACAGAAAGGCAGTGAATGGAATTGGAAATTCAAAAGGAATTTCTTATCTGCTAGACATGATTCTAAATGTACATTAAACAGAGCAGCGTGAAGGCTGAGAAGAAAACCATGCAGAATTCAGGAGCTGAAGAATTCAGAAATTCAACAAGACAGCAAATTTCTCAGCCAGCTGACTGAGGAGATCTTGAAGAATTATTTTCTCTGCTGACTTTGCTAGCAATAAGCAACCTCCACCTTCCCATGTCACTGTGGGAAGTTACAGAGGTACACCTGTGTGGCAAAAAGTTTTACTTTATTTTTTTTTAATCATTATATGACTGCAGGAAAACTGATGGGACTATATGGAGAAAGAAATGGGAACTGATGGGGAGAACAGGTCCTACTTAAACTAACATTTCCGGAAAAGAAATGTGAAATTTGTCTCATGAATCCACTAGTGAAAAAAGGAAATGGTTTGTCATAATTTAGTGCCATGCACTCGTGTATAGCAAATACTGATCCATATCTTCCTTTTGAAAATCCATCAGCTCTTTCCACTTTGGAGACCACCTTGAGCCATCCAGCTAGCTGCACAGGGACAGGTCAAGGGGGATACTACTGGTCTAAGACGGGTTTGAATTCAGCATCGAGAAGTCAGGCTCAGAGGCTGCTGCCTTCCCCTGTGTGCCTGAAGTTACAGTGGCTGTGAATCAAGAGAGAAGCCAAGTATTTTTAATCCTCTTAGATGCTTCAAACACTTGCACGTGATTGCTGCTGCAAGGATGGCCCCCAGACGAGAGATGTGGTCAGATATCTGTGGTGCAGACAGCTAAGTCTGAACTAATACCCAGACTTTATTTATGGCCAATAAAGAGAAAGATGTGGGGGCATGATTCATCTGACATATTTTAATTGTTTACATTTCCACAAAATGTCTATTCCTCTTCATGGGCATTAGAGCATGTCCATGTCACTCTTGACACTCACACAGCAGGTGCCCGTGTGTGGGCAGATCACTCCCAACCCCCAGACCTGAGGTTACCTGGGGGCAAATGGAAGATAAGAATTAAAAAATAAATACAAAAAATCATCAAATCAGACCCCAACTTCCCTTTCAAAGAATTTTCCTGTTACTTGAAATTGAAATGCATTTTGTCAAAAGTCATCTTTGGTATAGCAGTCCCTTTGGACGACTAATAATGTCATCTGGTGCAGAAAACCAACACTGAAAGAGGGGGAGAAGAATCTGAATTACACACAAAGGCCAGGCACAGATGACCAGCTGCCTGAAATTTGGCATTATAGTTTCTGATATGACATGAATTTAGCATGGTGGAGCAGTTTAAATGCATTTAAAACAGCTGGTAGGGTTTCTCAGACAGAAAAGGAGATAATTGTAAACCTTATTCACAGCAATTAAATCTTTACAGACTAAAATAGAATCCATTATTTCCCCAAAATACTGGGACTAGAGCCAGCAGTAATTTCAGTAGAGGAGAAAGGTGACAATTTTGAGAGAAAAAAAATGCACTTCTCTCACATTAAAAAATAATATTAATAATTAAAAAAATGAGAACAAAGTCAACTTCAGAGATTTCTATGGAAAAAAAGAATTTCTTCTTCCAAGAGCAACAGAGACATCAGAAATTAGTATTGCAACAGATGTCAACATCGACTTATCTCAGTGTGTACTTCACACAAGCAGTAATTTCTCCTACTGACTAAACAGAAGAAAGCTAGGGATCATTATTGCTATATTTAGATATTTGCACAGTACCCAGACATGTTTCCTTTGGAGTCATCTAAGCACATGATATTAGACAGACACAAGAAAGCTGGATAGTCACTTTAAAGAGGCCGATGTCGCCACTAACAAAGCGATCATTAATTTGTTCTCAATTCAAAATGATCACCCAGAAGTGGCAAAGACTTCACAAATCATTTGCCAAGGACAAAATACCTCCAAAACAATGTCTAGAGACAGCTGTTAGGCTGGGAAAAAACACAAAGAGATGACACTAACATCTTAAAAGCATCAAACAGGATGTCATACAATTATCAACAAATCTCAAGGAGACAAATGTTAATGTCAATTGGGATGGGAGGAACAGAGGGAGCGCAAGAGAAATCCGTTCTCACGGTAGAAAAGGATTCCTCCAAAAGAACCCCAAACATGCCACTCTCCTGACTGAAAACCTGGACAGCCCAGACTGGGACTTGGATGAGAAGGTTTCTGCTTGCTAACCCTGTGTGCCACTTCTATCAATTCCTTTACAGGAAAGGAAAAACAAACAAATAAAACAAAAAGTGTAAAATTTAAAGGAATCAAACCCAAAAAGAAAGTGAAGCTTGTACATTGGAAGGTGTATCAATGCTCCCTGACCAGGATTTACATCCATTCATAAGCATGGATAATATATCCACCATATAATATTTAAGCTTAGTCCCTGATCCTGGCCATTGTAAGACAGGATGCTGTGCTATGATTTTCTAGTTGAGAAGTACTCAAGAATCTCAAAGAGAAAAACTCAAGAAACAAAACAAAATTTTTTTCTTCAGGAGCTGAGTGTAGAGAAACCAAAGTTCTCTCTCCTCCACCATACAATGCACCTGAAATGTAGTTCTGCAATAAAAGATAGGTACAGATAACTACTGCTATGCACCACAAACACTACAATTAAAAATCATTCATCTTCAAAAGATCTTTCTCCAAAGCTTCAAATGTGTTATATTATTCATTGAAAAGGCTGCTGCTGCATCCAGGGAAAACCAAAGTTAACCTTTCTTCCACAGCAAGAACATGTAATAGTACAATGTCTGCTGTGTAGCGCAGAAAAGCCCACATAATTTTTAAACTAGCTGAGATGCTGGTAGACATGGCAACTTGAGAGGATGATGAATCAGCAAGTCTCAGCTCTGTGCTGAGACAACCACAGAGTATCAGGTGTCACCAAAACCACAGGATGAGAGCTGTGTCTTTCTGAACATCACCCTTCTGGATCTCAGATACTTCAAGTGCTCAGGCCAGTGTACCTTTGGACCCTGGGCGGCTCTACACCCTGCTCCAACACCAACGTAGCATAGCAGCCTCCCAGCTCCATGTGGTATGCCAGCAAAAGCCTCCCGCGCTAGGCCCAGAGGTCCCTCCTCAGGGACACCTGGCAATAAGTTGCCCACACATGCTGCCCTTCCGGTCTCTCTTCAACAGCAGACGCAACTACAGCATGAACAGTCATTCTTTTTTTTTTTTTTTTTTTTTTTGAACCTGCTCTGCCCTAGTCTTGAGTCTTGACAGGCCTCTTGGATAAATGCAATATGCCATGGTGAGTCTACATGGCTTCCCCCTAACCCTCAGAACTGCACAAAGCCAGTTCTTCAGTCTTCTCAGGCTGGTACTCATCTCACCACCTAAAAACTTGGTTCCCTTTTCTTGTTATTAGGAATTTTCTCCTAACACTTCCTCTTCCTTAAAGAAGAGCTGAAGGAAGTCCTTCCTACTTTTAGACCACTCTGCCTGAAGAAAATGCCTTTAAAGAAGAAAACAGTCATACTGTTTCATAATGAGCATTAAACAAAGTTTATAGCAAACCAACATGCACATGCTACACTTAAACTGATTCTCAGAATTATCCTTCAAGTAAGGCCATTTCCTAGAACCATAGAATGCTTAAGGTTGGAAGGGACCTCTAGAGGTCATCTAGTCCAACCCCCCTGCACACGCAGGGTCACCTAGAGAACGTGGCACAGGACTGCGTCCAAGCGGGTTTGGAAGATCTCCAGAGAAGGAGATTCCACGATCTCTCTGGGCAGCCTGTTCCAGTGCTCTGTCACCCTCCCTCACTGTTAAGAAATTTTTCCTTAAGTTCCTGTGGAACTTTTGATGCTTCTGTTTCCAGCTGATTCCTCTAGTTCTTTCGTCGGCTACCAGTGACAAGAGGCTAACACCATCCCCCTCACTGCCTCCCTTGAGGTACTTATAGACACTAACTAGATCCCCTCTCAGCCTTCTCTTCTCCAGGCTGAACAGGCCCAGCTCCCTCAGCCTCTCCTCACAGGGCAGATGTTCCAGGCCCCTGATCATCCTTGTGGCCCTGCGCTGGACTCTCTCCAGCAGCTCCACATCCCTCTTGTCCGGTGGGGCCCAGAACTGGACACAATAGTCCAGATGCAGCCTCACCAGGGCTGAGTAGAGGGGCAGGATCACCTCCCTCGACCTGCTGGAGGCGCTCTTCCTAACGCATCCCAGGATCCCATTGACCTTCTTGGCCATGAGGGCACACTGCTGCCTCATGGTCTACTTGTCTGCCATGACACCTAGGTCTTTCTCTGCAGAGCTGCCCTCCAGAAGGTCGGTCCCCAGCCTGTACTGGTGAATTTCCTGATTTAAGACAATACAGAAGCTTGAAGTAAGTTACTTCTTCCCCTCTCTGTTTTCCCTTCCCTTCTTAAGGCACTGTATAGTACAGTAGAATGATAACATACAGGAAACAAGACACAGAACCACCTAAAAAGGCAGTCAGAACTTCCATATGTACATTCTGAACTTCCCACTTCTTTCTAATTTTTTGATGATGCCATTAATATAATTATCATCCCTTCTACCCATCAATCTCAGCTCGGAACAACCTCCTTTGCCCATCAAAGTGTATGTACATATGTGTCTGTGCTACATTTCTGCAGGGAAAATGAGACCATTTGCTCCACAGGCTCAAATAGCCACAAAAAAATGATCATACCAACTACTGTACAAGTTTATATACGGATTTTGTAACTGGCTAAATCACCAGTTTCTTCACTTCCATATTTTTCACATGTATATGTGCATGTACGTGCATATAAATATATATACATGATATAGAATATGTAATAATATTATGTATAAAATATATACATTTACACAAACACACACACTTTTGTTTTTCTTTTTCTTATCTGGGTAGAGCAGATTTTATTTACTGCTCAAGATTTTTAAAAAAATCTTAATTCTGCAGCTTTCAAACAGTGATGTGTTAAAATAAAACACCCCACAATGTCAGAGGAATCAGCATAGCAATTAGAAAAGAAATGTTTCAGACACAGAAGAGTTTTTTCTCCATGAACAAACAAACAAATAAAAAAACCCACAAATCCTCCTATTCCTCTGAAATATGAATTATATCAAGTAGGTATAAAACTCAATCTCACAAAGAAAACACTTGTGAACAATTCACATTCAAACACAACCGCTCCTCCACGATTGATGAGCACAGGCTACCACAGTAGGGCTGAGACTTGACACTCAATTCTTCCCTGTTACCTCATTATCCACCCTTGCATTTCTCTCCCCTTTTCTGCTTTTAACACATACACTAAAAATCGTGTGGAGCCTCTTGACAAGCAGGTGGCTCTGGGGGAAGAGGTGCATTGGAGAGGAGGAGGGAGGGACGCTGCCTCCCTCCATCCACAGCACCATTCACTCAGGAATTAGGCACCTTGCTAATGTAGGTCTCGGGAGAAACAGGTCACTAGACATTGGCAGTGCTATATATGTGCTGCAGCAACTGTCACTTCCTGCTCCTATGCCCGCTATATCCCTTTGTGGAGGGAGGAAATGTCTCACTCTCTTTTTTTGTGAAAATCCTCTTGTGCTACCCTTAAGACTAGAGCCCTCAGAGCAGACTCCAGAAGAACTCCCACCTCCTGATTGATATTCTCCTAATATATATTACGGTTGTTCCAATCTCAGTCAATCACATTTTGTCACTTGAGCTTAAATAAATACAGTCCCCACATACAAGACTCCTTCCCATCTTGAGACAGTTTTTTTGGCTGGCACTTCTTTCCTTTCCTAAGGAAATAAGATTTTTCTAGCAGGTTGGATGCTGAAGAGAAATTATGTTTGCTTTTGCAAGCAGTGTTTCTGCTTAAGAAGGCATGGTTTTTCAATTCTGGCAAAAAAGAACAACACTAAGATTGTTTAATCTTCTCATTTCCACATGCATGAGACTTTGCACAGCCTTCCAAATTTGCTGTACTTTTCAGAGAATAACTACTCTTTGAATATAAACAGCATTACTGCCATAATCAATGGGCAGCCAGAGAATTAAGTAACTAGCATCTCAACCTTTCCCCTTAACTACATATGCAAAAATTGCACTGTGCACCATTTTAAAAAACTGTCTAAGAACAGCTCTGTATCCTCCAATCCCTAATTTATCTTCTTGCCTACAAGCACAAACTGAACTCTGTGGGAGTCAAAAAGAAAGAAAATCTAGATGCCTAAATACAACCATCAAACACTCCTGTTGGTAGCTGGCATTGTTGTATACCACTATTTATTGGTATATTATTCATTTATACTGGTATAACATAATATACTGTGTAACATGCTATAAAGCATAGTAACTAATATCCTGTTAGGACCTGGCATAGTTTGAACACACCCAAAGCATTTAGCAGGCACTTCCTTTAGAGATAAAATTTACTGTCCAATTAACATTTTGAACATCCCCAATAACTACCGCAAGGAACACCACGCTGACAATCGCATCCATGAGACTTTTGGGCTTCCAGCATCATTACCCACCGATGACCCCTCAGCAGCCTGGGGCAAGAACAATGTTACAGTTGATTCATAATCAGGTCTCCAAACATATCACTGATTAACAGTTTGATAATGAAAACTGATGAAAAGTTTGATACCTTTTCACGTACATCAATACAAATCCACTGCTTGTACAGGAGATCAGTGTACTCCTGGAATTGTTTAACTATCTCAGACTTTGTTCTTTACAAGTCAATCTTCAAAACATGAAGAGAAAAGAATTGGCATCTTCCATAATAAAGATAGTATCAGTTCATTAACAGAGATTGTAGTCAACAAAAATTTGAACAATGTGCCTACTTAGACTTCTTGTACATTATCTTCTGAATGAAGAGAAATACGATCAAGAATGCCAGCACAAAAACTTGAATTACCAGAGCCTTCCATTTCTTTGGTTCACTGCTCTGATGTGCTAAGTACTGTACAAAAATATGCAAGAAGGCAGTGTATGAAAGCAAGGAGACAAGGATCACATTCAGCTTATTAAACTAAATACTTTCTGCATCACCACCTCTCTGTAGAGATTTATGAGACTCAATGGCTTACAACATAGCCTAATTAATATTCTGTTTGGGGATTGCTTTACCTAATATTTCCAAGTTCACTTCACAAGCTGAACGCTTCTCTTAGTACATGCTATTTCGGGCCTCAGAAAGCATTGAGACTCTACTGACTACGCACCGTTAGGGTTGATCTTTGAAGGGGAAAAAAACAAAACATAACACCAAGGAGCAAGATTTGCATCCCATTTACTTTATGAAGCCTGATTAATCAAAGTGAAGATCACTTCTATCAGCATGTGAGGAAAAAGGCTTTCCATCACGTTCAGTTGAAGGAAGGCGTGGGCAGGCTTTCAAGTACTGTCACTTTGGTCATAAGTTAATGGAAACAAGCAACAGCTCCGAGAAGCCGAGCTTGAGTCATCACTGTGTTGTGCCTTCCCCTCATCCCTTAGACACTCACAGCTTTGGTAGCTTTAACGGCAAGCCAAGAACTTCACGCCAGCCTGAAACTTCATCATGGCATAAAAAGCTCTGGCAGCTTGTAAGAATAATGAAGTTTAGAAGCTTTGGGGGCTTAAAATAAAATAAGAAAGAATTAACTGATAAGGAAGAGTATATAAACAAACAAAAACATATAAACAAAACCATAAATAAGATCTCTCTTCTGGTACAGCAGCTTATCACATCCATCTCCCAACTATGTAGGCCTACGGTGTATAACATGTTTCACAACACTTGGAGTAAAACAGCTTTCAGGGACAGGGAAAGACTACTCTGCATTAGCAAATGCCCATTTTTTCCCTAGTTTCACAGTATATTCCAACTACTCATGTCCCACATACAAAATCAGACCCAGCTTCTTTTTTATTTGCTGCTGAGAAAAGACAGTGACCACAGAGCATGCAGATACAGTGGAAAGCAAGGCAACTTGCTGTGGTCCTTACATACCGGCAATGGTCCATTCCACAGGCTGGGATTAGTCCTCCTTTAAGCTTTCCCTCCTGCATGGGTTTAACTAACAATATACTTCCACAGAATTTTCCATTAAGTGGAAATGGTTCAGAGCAACAAGTCTCTAAAAGTAACATGCACATTGGCAGTAGCATTCCAGGCATCTAAAATATTGGAGAACGTATATATGAGGCCATTTTACTACAGTAAAGTAAGCCCCTAAAAAGAGCTCGCCAACATAAGTCAAGTAGGACATGCTGACTCAGGAACACTAATGTGGGGAGAAGAAAATGACACCCAAATGCATCTGCTAATGTATTAAATAAATAGAAGGAGAGAAAGGTAAAAAGATAAATTTTTGCAGTGTTTGGAGGTCTGTTGAAGTGGAAAGTAGGTTTTACAGGCTGGTGCCTTCTATCAGCAGCCCCAACAGGTATAGATCTTTGAGTGTTTAGTCACATTTTTTGATTTACACATATGTAAATAAATGGCAGGTTGAATTACCAAATCATCCCCTTTTCTGGGGATAGGTCATCACCTAGGAAAGGACCAACCATAGGTAGAAGACCAACAGAACAAGCCACTACTCTCCGAAGGATCCTGAGAACCCTATCTGGGTTTTATTTCAGCGAGAATCTGGAGGAGATCTATACACAGTAAACCTGGAAAAGCCTTAGGGTGCAGTTCCACATCCATGAGACATGGTCCAAGTTACCATTCATCTGTACAGAGCTCTTCTGCATGGCCCATTCCTCCTGGGAAAGGAGTCTGGGTCACGTCATGCTTCTTTTCCAAGAAGTCCCTGCCAGTCCAGTGCATCAGAATGCATGATTAGCTCTATTAAAAAAAATAATAATAAAATAAAGACTGGATGCAATTCAGTGTGTGACTTTTTAGCAGATCACAGGTGTTCTTGATGTACATTGGCAAAGTAGGATAAAACCTGCAAAATGCATACGCATTTGCAGCCAGTATTTCACTGAAAAGACCACACAATTTGTGTCATACCACAAAGGTTCAGTGCTCACAACCTGCAATCATTCTGAACACACTGATTGCCTCAGACAACTGCTTTTACTTCAGTAAAAGAGACAGTCCTGGTATCAAGTCAGATAAGCTGCAATTTTAGTTCAATAAAAGCCCATGTGTCAGGTTTTTAGCCTCCCATTCAGTCGAGAAATAACCATGCTGAACCAAAGGCTCAGCTGGAGCAGGAAGCCCTCACAGAGCCCATCCCCGGACCGACCCGCACAGCTGAGCCCTCCCTGCCCACCAGGGTCTTCACCCTCCTCACTGCGAGGGCTCGCTGCTCTTGTTGACACCCCACAGCCCTCGCCAGACCCCCTCGGTCTCCCTAAGCTAAGTAGGCCTCTCGCCAAGGAAGGCTGAAGCCTACAGTGAAATGCAAGTTGATGCTGCCAAGCCACCCTCTATTCTGCTAAATACTATAAAGAGATGGTTATTCTGGTGAACGCTTTGGGGAGGCAGATGAAAGTTGAATATCTTAAAACTCCAGGATCTAGATACTTCAGAGCTTTTCTGCCAGGGTTGCTTGAAGTATTTTGCCTCATCGTGCACATCAGTAAGGACCAAGGTGCAAGCACAGCACCAGAGCGGGCTTGGAGATGTGCCTCTTCCTAACTCTACCATATGCTGGCCATGCACTTTCAAGAAAGCTCTTTCCACTCTTGGCAAAACAGGCAAAAGCTGTATCAGTAGGCCCTGTGGTAAAAGTCAGCCATGAGAGAGACTTACTTGTGGTAAGAAGTCTACAGTCCTTTAGCAAGAGGTCAACAAGACAAATGTGAAAGGCTTATTTGCCTAAAAGTTCATGCTAGGTTAACGTAATAAGTAGCTTGCCATCTTGTTGCCTTTGTCTTGCTGTAGGTCAAATACTATGAGCAGCCCAGGAAGAGGGAATCGAGGAAGAAGCAGTTTAAAAATGCCGTTCCCCTTGAGGCTCCGCCATAGCCCGGCTTCAGGAGGTGAAATTACAACTTGCATTTGTTGTTTCAACAGTGACTCCTGTACAGCTGCTCTCACTAACAGAAAGGATCTATGTGGCTCAGATGTGGCCGCAGAACACGAGAGGGTGAACCAGACTATTCACAACCTTAATTTAGTGCCTCGTCTAAGAATTCATGGGTGGATGAAAGTGAGAAGAGGGAGAGAGAGAGAAACCAATGTCGATACAAAAGGAGAGGACGTTCCAGACTTTGACTGTTCCAGACTGCTAAAAAGAGCATTTTTTTCTGAAGAGGGGAATGACAAGAGGCAACACTCCCAATCTTATCCAAGCTGCTCCCCACTTTTGGACTACCTGCCACCTGATAAGCCTTGCCAGTTTTGCCAGTTAAGCACTTTGAAGAACTCAGAGTAAACCAGTATCTGTTCGCTGAGGACTTTCACTATCAGAGCCCCGAGCAATAGTATCTTTCCCCAAAAGAGCTCACTGAAACCCAAGAAAATGCAAATAGCAGCAAAAGTCTCTTAGACAGTGGACGCGTAAGTGAACTCTCCAGCGCCTAATGACAGAGTTATTCATAATAACTACTATCTACCTTGTCACTTAAAAAAATATATACCCACAACATATAGGGCTGAGAGAACTGTCAAACTTGGCTGAAAATGCTCAACGGCTTTCAAACCAATTAAGGAGCAGTACACAGCGTATTCACATACACATTGTTTCCATTGAAAACCACATAAACGAGTGATCAGAACAATGAAAAAGACCAAAAGGAGTATTCAGTACAGAATGGACTCTACAGAGCTATTACTCAGCTAAACAGGAACTACAAGTAATTTAAGAGCTAGAGGAAACAATGTGCTTGCATCCAAGTAACCACACAATGAAGAATCAGACCAAGCCAAAATGTAACGCCAGTGCAGCATAATAAACCTCATGTCTGAAATACTAGGTGTCCACGCTTCGCTTGCAGCTTTCTGTGAAGCGTAAAAAGATTTTAGTCAAAAATCTTTTGTCCATACACAATTAATAACTACAACAGATGCAGCGCAAAGCAGTTTGTTTAATCTTCTGTTATTTGTTTGCACGCTTCCTCAGATTCTGCCCTGCATCCCAATTAAAAATGTTGCCCAGCTGGAAAGTCAATTGTCTGCATAATTCATTCAAGGAAAAAAAAAATAAAGATTTTTTTCTGTGACACTTGCAGTAGAAGGTGAGTACATTAACAGCCTAATACACTTGTAGCTGTTCTCCATCTCCTGAATTGTTTTATATGCATGATGTGATAAATCCCAAACCTGCAATGCAACCAAGTGTCTGGCTTGAATAACTGGAGATGTGCTAGTTGAGATACACAAATAACTTTAATCGGCAGCTTAAGGAAGTGGAAGGAAATGACAACCTCCTGTACTATGATATAATGGCCTGGAGTCCAGTAAAAGTAGTAAGGACAGGAAAGCTGGGACATTCCTTAAATTTTGGGCAGCAAGAGGAGATTGGAACAGCTGTTCTGAGCAGCTCAAGCAATGGTTGGAGGAAGCAGGGCAGAAGCAGCCCCAGGGACTCACCAGGGCTCACCCATCCAGCTGTGAGGCTCATTCACCTCATTCACCTCCACCACGAGCTAGTTAAGCTCCTGAAGCAGCTAAGGAAGAATCTATATCTAAGCATAACTCTGAAAAAAACATGTTTTCACATGTTATCTCTTTCCAACTTTAAACTGCAAGAGGAAAAGTTTTTGTTTATAAACATTATGTCTAAACTTTTACATAAAGTTAGCCTGATCTCTGGATATGCCACAGGCGAAAAGACTTCTCATCCCTGGGTACAGCGATAATTCTGGCGATGCTCAAATCCCAGTTTAGTTCAAGGGTCCTCAGGGGGTAGCAACATGCTCCTTTACTAAGTATGGATCACATGGAGTGTCCATAAAGAGGGGACCTGGGTGGAGAAGGGCAGTGTGTGACAAGCCTTAGGTAACTCCTTGGTGCTCAGCGGTCCCTAGTGAGATCCTCTCAACCTTGGGAGTCCTCAAGAAATTCTGCAATGAACACAAAATGGACAGGCACATGAGTCAAAAACGTGTGATGGGGGTAAGACTTTACATTACACTACCCCCGATTCCAACAGACAGGGATGCAATTTTACTTTGATGTCAATAGTAAATTGTCCTACATTTTTCAAAGTGTTAAATTATTCATCTTAAATAGCTTTATATTTCCCATGGATGGTTGATGTGGTCCAGAAATGATAATCAGTTTAAGAAAAAAATAAGAGGGGAAAAAATCTCTGTTGCAATAAAACATTCAGAAAGCTGCAACAATTCCAGAGCCTACTAAAACATAAATGCACATCCCTATACACTGACAATAAAAGATATAGATCTTAACAAAGACAATACTAGCTATGGTTTTCTTTTGTCATATTTAATCATGTTTAAAGTTGCTCAGTGAGTGGAACAGCACTGCAATCACAACAACAGAAACACTTGTCTTGAGCATTGATGGAGTAGACCAGGTCCCTCTGTGAAGCACAAAAACAAATACTGTTCTCCTCTCCATAAAAGCTAGTATTTTCCAAATGAACTTCAAAGAGGCTGGCATCAGATGTTCAAAGCATTTAGTGTAAACAGTACATTTTCTTCAAATGACCTGCCAGAAAATAAATAAGCCAAATTCTTCCATTCTTGGGGTCCATTACGTAGGAACGAAGCCACAGCGGCGGCCTGGTAAGGGGCAAGCACGTTAACGCTCCCATAAGGCGCTCGCCCCACACGAGGGGCTGTCAGCTGGTGACAGCAGGCTCCAAGTCCTGGGTAGACACTGCGGACCTGGCCCTCTCGAGCAGATCTCCTCACTGCCAGACAAAACCCACCCCTGGTGCCTGTACCTTCACACGGCAGAAGGCTTCTCCCAATGCCCTAGCAGCTGCGTCATCACAGATTGTACAGATTATACACAGATTAACTTGAGCTGGACCTTGAGTCAAATGCAGGTTGGACCAGATGAAAAGAAATTCATCTTTCATCAAGCTAAGGGAGTGACATTTATGGCCAACTATCCTCATCCTCTAACCTGCTACTCCTCAGATAAAAACCCTTCTGTTTTAAAAAGGGGCGGAGGGGTTATTTGTTTGTTAAAGCAAACCTCTCAACAGGGACTACAGCAGATTTCAAGGTTTTTCCAGAATCTAGTGGTGTGAGAAGGAACTAGGCTAGTATTCAGTGCTGAGAGGAATCATTTAAACCACTGGAGTTTATGACTGCAACAAATTCCGAAGGAGATCTTCAATTCTTGTCAAGGGCTTGGTCACATGAGAAATACCTTCTCATGCCCCATAACTGGGCAGCAACAAGAAAAATACACATCAGAGAACATGCCAGAAACCCAAAGAAGCAGAATTTAATAAAAATCCATTTTATTCAATAGCAACTTGTTCCTGTTCCTCCAAATCTGTGATTTTCTTCTGTTCTGAGACACAAAGACTTTATTGCCAATTCTGTAACACTCTAACCTTTTACCCAAGTAAGCGTACAGTCGTGCCTTCAATCTTGCCAATTTCTTGTCCTTGCCACTGCATTCAACAAAATAGTGAAATACAAATTATGTATCATAATGTATGTAAATTCTTTATAGGAGTAACATTTTAAACAGAAGGAAGATCATAAAGTAATACATGTTTATTATTTTGCCTGAAGTTTTATTTGGGCAATAACAGATCTTGCCATAATAACTCAATAACTTGCATCCAAAATCCTTCCTGTAGAAATAGAGTGGTTCAAATTATTAGGACATTTTATGTTGCAGAATATAAACTAGAATTACTTTCACTTGACAATTGAGAAGTGTTTACCATTAACATTGTGCTGTAGGTCTGTTATACACACACTCCATCTTAAAATGTCTTGTATATACTCAATACTGAATTGAAAGAAAAAAAAGGTAACCACTTTCCACCTAACCTGCAAAGACTGATAAGATCACATTAAAATCAACGAACCCTGACACACATGTAAGGGAAATTGTTAACACTGTTAGATCAACTAATGATGGATTCATTTGACAAGAGGCTACAACCTTCAGAATTGAAAAAATAAATAATAATTTTTTAAAAAATCTGTGTGTAACCATGTCCTCCTCAAATGTCTAGAAGAGCAGCACCCTCTCAGGCAAGAAGTCACTGCAGCAGACAGATAGTGTGGAAGCAGCCAGCTATCCTGGGCACTTCTGCTTTTTCCTCACCTACCATGAAGGAAGCGAGGAGCAAAGCCATCACTGGGATCCAAATGTGAGACAGACTTACCCCAAACACCCCTTTTTTCTATTGCAAGTTCTTGAAAGTCACTTAAACTATGGCCAGATCCCAAAGAGTCCTACTTTAATTTACAAGTATACTTCCATTTCTCTCCTTCTCCCTGTTCTTTGGTTAAAATAAAACAAACGTAACACAGCCAAGTCCGGAGGGACACAGACCCACCACATGCGCAACAGCGCAGGACTGGTACCACTCTGGTACCACACCAGCAGCGACACCTGCTTCACCTCGGCCTACCTCAGACCGCGGCTGCTCGCAGGCCCCTGCACGGAGACCTGCCCACAGACACCCTCTCCCATCCGTCTGGGCGCGAGTGCTGGATGGCACATGTTAGTGCACTGCCTCTTACAAACAGCAAATCAACAGGATCGGCACTCAACAACCCCAGAGCCCGCAGGATGGGCAGGCTGCAGAGCCCTTGGCATTTAGGTTGAAGCTTCTTCTCCTCTGGAACAAAAAGGAAGTTCTCACACCTATTCACAAATCTCCAGCAGGCAGAAGCTGCTGCTCTAAACTACCCCTCCTTAAATAATGCATTAAAAAAGAAAAATTCAGATAACACTTTTTACTGGTCATGAGTCGTTAAAACCCTACGAATAATTAATTTCTTTGAACCAAGTTGTTGATGCTACAGGGCAGAAAACAAAAACAGTGTACAGACCTCCCATGTATTTAACTTGAATAATGACAGCCCTGCACAGTAATCACATATTTCATAAAAAAAAATTTAAAAAATCTCATCAAGTCATTGCAGGTTGACTCATTGCTTATCTTCAGTGCTTGTGCCCAATAAATAAAGCATCACTATCCTAGCACCTGCTTTCCCTCCTTATCACCTTTTCTTTCTTCAACATCTTATGGGGAAATTTGGTTTCATAGTCCCAGGCCACTTCTGGACAAGCATTAAAGGGCTAGACTGCAAAGTGGGGCCACGGCAGCAAAGCCTCGCACAACACGACAGCCACCCAACACAGCCAGTGGGTTAAGCAACCCAGTGGAAAAACAAAACAAAACAAACAACAAAGACTTTTATTGAAAATGTTATTTATTTATTTTTACCTCATTTTACCACTGCGATGCTGTTTCTTATATGATATAAATCATCTTCCTACCCATAAATAGATCTCTCATGCTGTCCCAGGTTATGCTAACTGGTGTCAAAACCACACCCTCTAAAACTAATTTTTAAAAATCAAAAACTTTAGGAATTATGTCCCTCTGCAAGACCTCCGAGATTTTGCTGCTGCAAACCTCTCGATTTGGTTTCATGAGAATTACTGCTTTGCGCTCGGCCTTCAAAAAGGCTATTCAAAACTAATGAAGAGGGGCCTTTCAGCTCCGAAGTTTAGACTGGAACATCAAGGGGTGCTCAGGGAGGCTCCATAATCCCAGCAGGGCTGATGGGAGCTGCCCACAGGGCCCCTGCTCCCCCGCTAGAGCCGTTACACGGCCGTGACTGCGAGGACCTCCGCGACACAAGCAACGCTCCTGTGAATGACTGTGCGCGCTCAGGGAAACCCCAAAACCTCCGTGCCCCGCAAGCAGCTACAACCCAACTTCTGAGGGAGAAAAGCCCTTCTCCCCACTCCCAAAGCACACACGGACATAGAAGCTGCTGTAATAAGCCAGGAATAATGACTGGAATAGGGAACCTGATGTTTCATGTTGTTCAAATAATGAGGTTAGGAAAGATGTTTAAAAGAATGAATTATATATGATAAACATCTAAGAGACTCATTCATGTGTGAAAGGAGATCAGTGAAGTAGATACTGTACAAACAGGAAAGCAAAAACCAATACGCACATTATCCTCGCTACCTCCTAAAATAATCATCACTATAAATAGAATTATAATAATATATTTTATATTTTATAATATAAATTTAAATATAAAATAAATATTATTAATCATAATAATAAAAAGAAAAGAAATGAAGAACTTTTCGCCCAGTATGTTTCTGCCCCTCAAAGCAATTCCCATACAATACCAAAAACAGTTTTCCAGTTTTCCGTAAGAAAAGCAGACAAAAACAAAGGTTAAAATCTAAATCTACATCTGCTTAGAGCAGTATTCCTTCCAACCCATAAGCTTCCTGGCTGGATTTTAGGGTGTCTTTTATAATAGTCCAGGAAAGCGCTTGCAAATGCCCTTGGCATCACTGCCTGCCCTGGAGCACCCTCATCCAACCCATCTCCACCCAGGGGCTGGCATGGATCTGGAGCTGCTACCTTCAGTATGGTCCTTCCTGATGGAATACCCTCTGGATGTGGCAAATTGGTTGAAAAACACCATTTACAAATATATCAACTTAAGTTCGGTGACTCTTGCTAAACCACTCACCTGGTCCGTGAAAGGGCACTTTACAAGACCTATTCCAATTCCTTTTTATAAAAATATCCAATTCTTCACCACAAAAGCTGCATGAGACCAGAAATCACTAGACTTTTCAGGAAGGGTGAAAAACATTGACCAGTTCTGCATGACTGTAGAGCTCCTCCCTTATATTGTCCAGGTTTGCAGAAACAAACAGTAAATTACTTAGCATTTCCTACATTTTTTTTTCCTCTCCCAGAACTTCATGCCTTCTTCTTCCAATTGAATATTTTCTTCTGGAAGCAGTTATATATAAATTATGTGGAATTTATGAACTTTTAGAAACCTCAAAAAAATGCTTTGAAGCTCTGCTAATTCCTCAACTGCCAGTAGCACAACTTGCTTTATAGGTGTTTGAGAGCCATGAAGTGGGGATACAGAGAACATTGCTGTAAGAACCATCCCAAAGAAAATGAAATGCAAAAGGAACTAAATAAAATGCTTGCTCAGAAACAGTGGACTGAAGTTCACGTTTTAGGTTAAAGGTTTAAGGCTCCTGTCACTTTGATGCATGTTCTGACTTAGGTGGAGCAAGAACCTTTTCAGCCTTCATATAAAATGAGAACTAAAATGAGAACTTACAAAAAAGTTCTCTTTTCATAAAGTTCATAAACCCTCCCAGCACCCTTTCATCCTGGACACCCTCCTGCAACTCTCATTGGATAATCTTGCAGAGTTTCCCCTAAAAAGGAAATGCTAGAGTCTGTCCCTACCTCTAGTTTACATTGTCTTGGTTAAGTCAAAAATATCCATTATTTTCTACTTCACTCAAGGCCGGATTTACTCCAAGGGAAATCCTTCCCTCCACAGTACTGAAGTCCTAGCCCAGAGCCTGACACACGGAGAGCTCTTCTGCAAGACTGCCAACCCCAAACCATTCATCCCTAGCTTTTCATTTCTATCCAATTCCATCAGTTTGCTATGTCCTATGTTGAGGATTTTTTTGGCTGTCGTGTGACATCTCATACATGTGCACCTGCTCTCAGCTTCCCTGGAATCAGGGATCACACCTCAAATTCCCCTTTCTTGAATACTGTTTTCTAGTTTTGAGCAGCAGAACATCCTCTTAAAGCATCTACAATGCACAGGAAAGCTCTACACTGTAGCTCTGCTGCTCATCTAAGCATGCAAAAGCCAATGCCATGTTTCTAATTACTGCTAAAATAAAATAAAATAAAATAAAATAAAATAAAATAAAATAAAATAAAATAAAATAAAATAAAATAAAATAAAATAAAATAAAATAAAATAAAATAAAAAACACGCAACACTAACACTTTATGCCACTGAATTACCAAATCTTGCAATCTGCTCCATGGCAGTAAACGGCGAGTTAACCCACGGTATCAGCAATGTTCCCAGTGGATGCACTGAACCTTCCCATTCTCAAGTTCGGCACACACAGAGACTGTCTGCTTCCCACTGCCCAAACCGCTGAATTCACTGTGTTTTGCTCGCCACTGGAAATCACAGGCATGATATGTTAATCCTGCCACTGGGACTCTCAAATACAGAGACAAGAAAACATATCTCCAAGGCTGACATGATCTGAATCTGTAGATAAGACTCTTAACTCCATCTGAATTTCACCCAATCTCAAGAAGCTTGAAGCTCTAAGCAGCAGGTGCCAAACACAAGAGTCAACCTTCATCCTTGTGCTTGGGACAGCTTCTATACTGGGAAATAGCTGCTCTTGGCAACACGTGAAAATTTCCAAATGAAGATAGACACTGGGCGCGAGAAGTTCTTGGTTAATTCTCTCTGTTCCAAAGATAACAGCATTAGGTTGCAAGAGGCACTTCTTTTCAAAGCTAAATTGGTACTATTACTGGTCATCAAGCCCAAGCAAATGGCCCAAGTGTAGACTCCGAGATATCTGTTACTCAAGGAAAGCGCTAACAATCAAGCAAGCAGCAACACCAAACCTCTGATTTCTGCACAAATGCAAGCCAGGGACCTGAGATACAGGTGTCCTGCATTTCAGCCAGGCTGGTGTGTTACATCAGCCATCAATTCTTTTAATAAGACTTTCAAAAGCAAATAAGGAAGTTGGGAAAGGTTTCAACACTTGCTAGGCTCAAACTTACCAGGCCTGTGCTGAATGACACATCAGTTTGGGCATTAATCTCTTACGTGTTCCTCCCTAGCACCCTAGAGGTTTCCGAGATACCTAACAACATTCAAAACCAAAGTGTTATCAAAGCCAAACCAAAGGAGCTACAGTAATAATAATAAAAAAATCAACCAATCAAATGAGTAGCCCAGCCAATTCTTGCTCAAGTATTAATTAGAAAGAAATGTTAAGAGATGTCTACTTCATGTTATGGTAACACAGAG
This sequence comes from Tinamus guttatus, assembly GCF_059628265.1. Taxonomy (NCBI): domain Eukaryota; kingdom Metazoa; phylum Chordata; class Aves; order Tinamiformes; family Tinamidae; genus Tinamus; species Tinamus guttatus. Next base: position 24,451 of record NW_028288902.1, on the reverse strand, counting down.
CAAGCCAGGGGGCCTGCTAGAGTAGGAAAGGGCAGCGTATTTGCCTGACACAATGTGAAACACCTCGCAGCTGGGCTGGCCAGCCTCTTGCATGCTTAGTCAATGGTGAACAGCTCTAAGATCCACCAGAGCACAGGGCAGAGCTCTCATTTGAATGCTCTAAAATGCCCTTGAAAGATGCTCTGTTGTTTGACCACCTCCACTGAAGATCCAGAGAGCCGGGGGCATCAGCCACCTACCTCAGCCAGGCAGCTGCTGTTGGCCAACCGGCCTGTGCACCTCACCTGGTCTCCGCTCTGTCCAGAAGAACCAATCTTCAAGGCTTCCCCACAAAATTTGGGCAAAGAACATCCAAAGTATGAACCTTCTGTTTATAAAGAATGGCAGACCACCAAATGATGGAGGGAGGCAAATACCTCAAAATGTCTTTCAGAAACCATGCATCAAAATGAAATGAATCCACAGAACTGCTCAGATGCTGTGGTAGAATATACCCTAGCTGTACCTGTCTAATACTGCAGAATAACCTCTTTAAGGTAAGTGACGGTCCCAACTGAAATTTATTACCATTTTTTCCAGAATTTTCCAGAGCGCAATTGACCTAGATTTCGCAACAAGTAAGAAAGGAGAAGAAAAACATAATTAATGGAGTCAGTAGATGGCAGGTAGGGATATAACTTGGTAGAGTTAATAATATTAAAAATCATTAATCAGGTCAAATATTCAATTCAAAAGCCAGAGTATGTTATATGTGCTCAGCCAGCTATTAAAAAAAGCTTCCTCTCATCTCTCCTCCCTCTTAAAAACTTCAAGAAAGTAGTTTTTTAGACAGTAGTGACATACATACATGCATACATATATATCTGTGCCTTTTTGTTTTGTGTTGTTTTAATGCAAGCAGCAAGTCTCAGGCAGAGCAAAAGGTTCTTCTGTAGCAAATGTTGATTGGTGAAATAACCATCTGGATGAAGTGCTCTTTGAAAGCAGGGAACAGGCAGGTTTACGTGCACAGCACCAGAGCCAGCAGTGAGGTCTGCTGGCGCGCGGATTCCAGGCAGGACAAAGGGATCCTTCTAATCACTACAGAAACCCCAGATTAATGTTCCTACAAGCAGTGTCAAACGCTAATTGAGTGGGGAGGTCAGCAGTCTCGAATATTCCTACTAAGCTTTCTCTCTAGCAGAAGGGAAAAGTCCATAATCTAGAGATTTTAAGAAAGAGTCTTATGCAAAAGAATAAATAAATAAATAAATAAATAAATAAATGAGTGATAGTGATTAAGAAGGGCATAATCTGAGCCTCTGAGGGCTCATCCTTGCAGTTCTGGAGAGCACAGCACTGCACCAGCTGCAGCACAAGGCTCTGCCACCGCGGGATGCCCAGGGCTTTGCAGCGCAAGAAGGAACGGAGCACCATGAAGGGGAAAAAAAGAGCTGCACTGGATGACAAACATCAGCATGTGAAAATGCGTATAGAAACAGACTTTTCCTGCACGTTTTTTTTTTTCTTCTTTTTTCTTTTTTTTTTTTTTTTTTAAGTGTAAGTGTAACTGTTAGTACACGTATTTTCAGGTCATTTTTTTGTGACAATATTCAAATTCTCCACACAATCAAGAGCTAGTCAGAGAGTCACAACATTGAAAATGCCCAATTTGTAAAGGATATAACTTTATAAAAAGAAAAACAAGAACTGCTCACTGCAGACAACTGATCTGAAGAATAAGCACATTTTCAGTTATAATACAACTGCCATCCAGACAGAACAGTCACAATTTGCCCTCAAGTGACAACAGAAGTTTTAGAAGAGAAAGACCAGCTTCGACTCATCTGTTTGCTTTTCAAAAGTATCATGGGCTGAAAAAGCAATGAAAATAACCCAAATGGTCTTTAATCTATTTCTACTGTTCTTGACCACACAAAGGTTTGGGCTAGAGTAAATAAGCTGGACGAAAGCGGCCACAACTGTGTTAGTTGGCACAGCAGAAACAGGGTCAGGACAACTTACCCTTGATAGAAGGGCAGAACTTCACTTTTTTTGTTAACAGAGTAACATACTGCAAGGCCTTATTTCTTGGCTGGGACATAAGCACATTTAGATGTGATAGGGAATGGTAACAATTAAGATACTCTGCCCAAGCCAAGAAGGTTAAAGCTGGTGGCTGGACAGTGGGGGATGCCCATGCCCACGATCCAGGTGTTTCCCAGCACCGTCCCGCCAGCACCCAAGGACATCCCGGGTCGCTCCTCCCCAGCAGCACTGGGCCAGCTCCCACGGGCTGCCTTGCTCCAAGGACGGCTTCTTTATCTGCTTGAACCAATGCTGAAGTGCTGAGACCTGCTCGCACTGTATTTTTCCACCTTCTTCATGGTTGCTCATAAAGGAAGCAACAACAACAACACAAAACCCAACCAACCAACCAAAAAAACCCTCGCCTCCTTCCCCCCAAAAAGGGAAACTTTATTAAAAGCCTTCACCTGAGTTCAGCTTCTGTTAACAATAAGGCTCTAATTTGGACTCATTGATTATAGGAAGAACAAGAGAAACTGCTGTAATTACAGAGCCAAGTCTGTCAACTCACTAACAGTTTGATGGAAACCCCTTGCAAGAGGGAAAGCAGGCCCTGACAAGGCATCATTTTTTGAATGTCTGTGTATTTATTTTAACAACACGTTATTGCCTAGAAGAGAGAGCTTTAGAAGAAGCCACTTGTTCAAAGACATAACATCCTAACACAAAAACAGATCTCAGCACAGCAAGTCTCCTCCAGAGGCAGATAAGACTCTCCGCAGCACAGGTGATATTCTGAAAACGATGAAAACAATCAGACATCCCTGTCATCTCCTCTATGATAAACACCTGAAAAACAAAGTTCCCAGGCCTTATACGCCTGTGTTGCTTCCCAGCAACTCTGCATGCTCAAACTGAAATACTGAAACATTGTTTCCAGTGAAGAGGCAGTTCCTACAAAAAGGCCATTGCTATCTAGTTAATAAAATCCCAAACACACATAGACATGTAAGCAGAGCCCATGTGCAAGTGCTCTTCCTAATATTTAAGAAAAACTAAATGCTCATTGTCTGTTTTCTCTGGATTTACAAACTAGTATTTTAAAATTATGTTCTTTTTGCAATAGGATTTAAGTAGCTACGGCTGTGCTACCCAATTTCTCAGCGAACCATATAATTAGGTTACATTTTCAGCTGACTACTTAAACTGACTTTCCCAAGGAATAACTGCATGTGCAGACTGACATTGTGGACAGGCAGAGCAGGTCAGTCTCCCAGCTAGGCTGCGTCTTATCCTGCTTCCACTGAAGCAAATGGCAAAAGTCCCTTTTCCCCAGTAGACAATTGACAAATTCTATTTGGAAAAAAAAAGTGCAAAAATTGTAGGGGAAGAACAAAGAAGTAACCACGCTAGTGAATACATTAAAAAAAAAAAAAAACACAGAGAAACAAATCCACTGAAAACTACTGATAGAAACTACTACTGACAAGCTGAGGACAGTGCCTAACCACTGTATGTCTGCACAGTTAATGCTAATATATATTATGAGCCTTACAAGTGTTCAACCACATCCAGGTACAGGGTTCACTACATTTTTGATGTCTTTATGAGTAATTACAATTCATTTTTCTAACCAATTTGCTTTATGGGGATAAAAGGTTGCTGTGATTCCTTGCCTTGCAAAGTTATTTCTACTAGCTTGAAAAGTCATTAATTATGCCTTTACAGTGCTATTAATTCTAATTTCTTCAGATGCAAAATGTACAGAAATGGCCCTTTTGGAGGAATTAAACACCAAGATACAGATTCAGTCTGAACATGAGACTTGTCAATTTTAAACAAGGATTATTTTTTATAAACACATATGCAAGTCAATCTAATGGGAGCCTCTTCATAATAACCCCCCCACACATACACACACTCGAGGCTTTATTTCTTACTACATATTTCAAGTATATATCCCTGTTTCCATTGCTCAGCTAATCTTCCCAGTTCTATCAATCCCTAGAAAAATGCTTCAGTGAAGAGCCCGGATGGTCACTAGAGCTTTGGGTGCCTCCTCCCCATTCCTCAGTGTATTTCCACCACCGCTCCAGTGACCCGGGCTTGGCACAGCAGTAGCCGTCCTGACCTCCACTCGGCTCTCAGGGCTTAACAGGACTTCAAGACAGGCCCAAGGCATGAGGAGGACATGGCCCTCCTAAAAATAACCCCAGAGAAGGGTAATCTCAAGCTTGGCACCTCTACACTGGAATACAGTCATACAGAGCATCAAACTTTGCCATCCTCCTCTATTATACAGTGGATTATGTCACCTTTGGCAATTTTTGATACAAAAACTAGCAGGTATTCCATTTATTTTTACTGTATATTTTGTTAACTCATCTTTAAAATCTAATGGTGCTGGATACTGCATGGTACATTAGCCTCTGAAGCCACATGTTGATTAACTGTAAGCTTGTTAACCAAATAATTATTGGAACATCTCCTCTTAAAATGCTCTCAGTGACTGTCACATCTTAATACTATAAAATGCATTTTAAAAATATCAATGTTTCAAAATCAGCTATATTTCTATGTCCCATAAGAAATAAGTACTACAATTAAAAAGAAAAATAAAACACTTACCAAAACAGCTAATAGGCTTGCACTTAACTGAGGTTCGAGTCCATAAACAAATGCTCCTAATAGCATCCAGGAAACATTCTAACAGCTGTAATTATAAACAGCTATAACTTCATTTCTAAGTTTTTGATCATGGAAGGGAATGAAAATAGTATATCTATCCATTATCTAAAAACAACTCGGGATACAAAATGTGTACTTCTCTTCCTCCTCCTCTTGTAGTATAAAAAGCATCTTTTCTCTTAGAACCACTGAAGTCCTATAATCAATATTTTAAATGCACAGTCTAGCAAGTTATAAAAAGAATTCCATTAAGAATAAATTATGCTTCAACATAATGCTAAAAAAGTTTCTTTCAGAGATGTTTCATTTCACCTCTTTGACATCATCCAGCCCTTGCTTTAACATATCAATAATGAGGAACTAGGTGCACTGATGCTCCCTTGAAGGTCAAATTCATCCTCTCCTCTACAAAAATGTCACTTCAAAAAGATCAGAATGACGTTGTCAATGCTGCCTTGTTAGCAACCCTGAGATACAGCACCTGCTAAAGCAAAACAGACCTGTAAGCCCCTGCAAACAGAGACCCAGATCTCTCCGCAGCTGCGTGTCCTCACAAAATCCATGCACTCTGCTCAGAGCTATGCTCTTTGGACGAGTTTGGCTGGAGTTATCCTCCACAAGACTTCAGTCCATTAATCCCTGCAAGACAGGGCAGGCAAGTGTGCCTCAAGTTAGGGACCTTAATATTGTACATGAAGTTACAAGGGTTTTTGATTGATTATTTGACATTTTTAATAGGGATTTTAATACAGACCTTGAAACAGGCAAAGGAGACTACACTCGGCTCTTTCCACCCTGCTTATGGCATTTCCAGTGCCAGCTACCAACAGCAAGGTACCAAGAAGAAAGACTGGTGGTAGAAACAGCTGGACTGCAAGACCGAGCAGCAGGCAGGTTAAAACACGGGCCTCACCTCTAGGCAGCAGTCGTGAAAGCCTCCTCTCTTCTTGAAACACATGCAAGATCTAATATCCAAACAGCTGCTGTCACATCTTGATGGAGACATGTTCCAAAACACGTATGTATCTATGCACAGATGCACATACACACTTTTACAAATATACATACCCTGCAAGTACTGTTTCTCACAAAGGATCATTGCTTTCTTTATGAAGGATGCTAAGTAGGTTTTTCTTTTCACTGCTCGTGCTACCAAAAAAAATACACTAATTAAAGTAAACTAAGGAACAAAAAATTATATTAATGCAATCATACCACAATTAAGTATTTATGCAGTTACGGCAGAGGGCTGGTGGGTATTTTGTAACTCCTTGGGGGGTTTAATAAAAGAAGTCAAAGGACTACGGAAATGCAGTGACGCAAAAGTTCCTCTTTAATTAATGAGAATTAATCAAAATACAAGTCAGTGTTCTTCAAGCAGTCAAAGCAGCATGAGGGTAAACAAAGAATAAATAATGCAGCAGAAATACAAATACTTCAAGACCAGGAATTCACTAATTAGAAAGTCTTTTCAAAACTGTAAGCTGCCAGAGAGATGCCCTTGCAGAATCCATTCGAATGGTGATTTTCTAGGCCCGCTTGGAGAGTAATCCTCAATAACATAAGGACCATGTTTAAAACTCAGCCTTGTTGGTCTCTCCAAACATGGGCTCCTGCTCCCTTGCAGTGGGCAGGCTGCCACTTTGCGAGCATCGCTGCCCTCCACGTCACCCTGGAGCGCTCGAGGGCTGCTGCGGACGCTGCTGCGACGGGCGGCACGGCACATTTCACATTGCCCAACATGGTCATCACGGACATGAATTTACCTGGCAAGTCTATTTTGCATGTGCACGCAGTGCGTTTGGGCCCCTGCTCAGCTAAGAGGCTACCTGCTCAAACCCAAGCCTACCCGAGATAAGCTTTTCTGAACGGGTGAAAGTGCCAGGCATCTCCATAGCTACTAATACGGCTGAAACAACCCCTAACCAGGGCGGCGCGAGCAACTCCGGACAGCTACACGTGAAAGACTTCACTACAGACAAGTTCTGCATCTAATATAACCATCTGCTATGCAAATAGCCACAGCTCTCTTTGTTAATTAAGGTATCTTTAAGGAATATACTCATACAAAGTTCTGAAGACAGGCAGAAGTTCTTTGTAAGGCTGACTGCTATTCTGTCGCAGCTCTTTATAGGTGATAAAAATACCTCGGGATTAACTTCAGTAATTTGTGCTTGTAGCAGCACTAGCTCCATCAGTGCTCTTCGGGTTAAGACAGGAAGATAGAAAGTTCTCCAGTTTCCCTGACAGGGCCTTGAAATAGCACCCCGGGGAAGAGCTTCTCACCTGAATGGATAGTTCGAGCTCTCACAACTCAGTTTTCATTCTGCTTTTCTTCACTTGAAGAAGAGAGGCCCCCTAATAATGATTTTCCCCCCCATAAATATTTTCACAACTGTCTAATCACATCACTTTTCAATCTTTTTTAGCCAGCTAGATAGATCACATCCAAGTCTCCTGCTCTAAGGCATTTTCTCCAGCCTTTGAATCATTTTTACAGCCTTTTCCGTCATCCTGCAGTTTTTTTCAACATCCTTTAAAGAATGATGACACCAGAACATTACACAATGTCTCAGGCGTGCAATAGGCAGAGGTCAAATCTTATCCACCCCATACTTTCAGGCAGGTTGCAAACACAAGCAGATAAGGCTGGAGATTATCTGTAAAGCTCAGTGTGTTCTTCTCACAGACTCCTCAGCACTAATAGCCCGAATTACCCAAGCATTCAGCTTGGCCCTTAGCAGTGATTGCTCACCCAAACCGGCATTCCTGCCTCTTGTGGAGCACACCAGCTTGGCACTCCCGTGTTTCTGCTGAATTTCCTGCCAGCTCCGCCTACGGATGCGAGCTGGAAAGCCTCTCCTGGGAACTACTTGCTCTACCTTGCAAACACCCCCACTGGGTATGTCCCTGTAGCTTCTTTTCTCAGCCCAGGAAGCATGATGGCAAGCTCAGATTGCATTAAGATGGAAAAAAAAAAAAAAAAAAAAAAAAGGTACTCAAAAATACAGTATTAAATACAAAGCACAATGCCTGCACTCCACAATTTGGAAATTTCAAGATGTGGAAAAAAATAAGATGGGGAAACCCAGTCTGTGTCACTTAAATAGAACTTCCTTGGCTAGCTGCAGATCTGTAGACCAATTTGGTAGCAGCTCCGGTGAAAGCTCTGCTACATGGCAATAATTATGAAAGCAGGAAGATTTCAGTAACTCTAAAATAACTCATTTTCTCCAAAGATACGTATATTTCACATGAAGACAGAGATTTCTTTTCATCCTTTTCCTCAAACACCAATCAGAGAAATAAGGAAGCTCCGAGCTGCACTGGGCCCAAATGGTGGAGCGAATGACAGACCAAGCTCCGAGAAGCCCTCGGCACAATAACCCAGCACCGCCAGCAAACACCACTACGGAGCCTGGGAATCTCCCACAGGCCCTTCGGGAGCTTTCAGGCCATCCCTGACATCCAATCCCAAATAAAGGGCAATTCCGAGAGGCAGAGGCCTTCCCTTGGGGATCAGAGGTGCTGGCTCACAGCACTGCGGATCGCGCTCGGTGTGTTGGGACCTTCGTGCAAAGTCATCGCTCAGCCACGCCACCACTGCAACAGCTTGAGGGAATCCTGTGGTTTAGGCACAGGAATTCTGTAGTTTAGACACAGTTCTAATCACTCGCTATCAGAAGGGCACAAATTGGATATAAGAGGTTGAGTGACCTCAAAAATGAAAGAGGTCTCACTGAATCTTTATCAAAACTTTCTCATCTGCAAGAACAGTATATAAATGAACATACATAATAAAGGATTTTTATCAGGCACAAACTAAGGAAGCCGTGGAAGATGGTACAGTATTTGTCTATAACAAGAAAATCATGATGTATCTCTATTTAGTACATGCATATGCATCCCTATTTATATGCATGTGTGCCTATTTGCTCTAGATGCATATATAATCAACCCAAGTATAAATTAGAAAGCATATGAAGGACTAAACATCAATTGCCTTTCCTCCTACACCTCCCCTCTCTCTGCCAAGTGCTGAGAAAAACAGAAGGCACAGTAGCAATGGTTGGAAACAGAATTTGAAATTGGAATAAAAGAGAAAAGCCATTTTCTTTTTGTAAACCATGAGAACTACACTGGTATTTTCACTTTCAAATTATTCTGAAATGAGGAACTTCTGATAGTTTCAACAGGAATCTTAAAATGCTGCATAAACAACAGTTGAAATTTGGATTTGTTACCACAACACTTGATGACAGCAGTACTATTATTAAACAAAGAATTGTTTTAATCCTCCTCGAGCACCCCACTTAGAGGCTGTCAGACAATGAGCTATGGATGGCTAGGAGAGTTTCGTAAGATCTCCAAGTGTAATCTTTAGCAAGCTTCACTACATGGGAATGTGCAGGCAGCACTTAATCCTTTTGGCCTTTTTCCAAAGACTTATGGTAAGTCTGTCTATGCCTTTCTTTTAATAATCAAAGGGGGTGGTTATTTTATTTTAATAGTGAGCTATTCTAAGCTGAAGACAAAAAATAATAATAGGGAGAAAAACTCTGCAGAAAACCACCAGCTGATAGCGTTGAAACTTCGCCCAGTATTTTCTCCCAAACAGGCAAGCATTTCAGAACAGAACAAATGCAGAAAATTTTTACACTAAATGCAGAAAAACATATGAATTAAGAATAAGAAAAAAAAAAGGGGGTGTTTGCAGAACTCAGGGGCACATCAGAAAGGGGAGAGACAACGATTACTCGTTTGTAAGACAAGGCAGGAAGCAGGACCCCAGAACAGAGTGGGGCTCTGCTGGGGAGAAGGCCATGCCATAAAGGCAAACTCTCTGGCATCTGCCAAGATGCATATCCAGGGCAGATAGGAATTTGATTTCTCTCTTTGTTTTGCCTTGCTCTGAGGGATCAAGGAAGACAGGAAGACAAGGAAGACAAAATACAGCAGTCCTTTACCCACGGCCTGCAGGAACACGTTCGGATGTAAAGGGTTCTTCAGGTTCACTCGCACAGTTCCCACCACAGCACTACTCTTCTGGACACAGTCTACAGCACGGAGGATCACAGAGATTTCAAGCATCCCTGTAATTGGGATGCCTGAACTTTTGGTAGGGTTGAAGGTTATTTTGAGCACTCAAGAGAAGAGGGTAGAAAAGATATGGGCTGGGGATAATGCAAAAGTGTCCTTCATGGTCCTTCCATCTTCTGTAAACAACTCCATGATCTTTTGTTGTGGTTAAAGGACAGGTTGGCATGGCTTGCGCACACGAGGAGAAAGAAGAGACTAGTATCCTTCAGGGGAAGCAAGGCTTTTCCTAGAGCACCATGTTATCACCCAGGCAGCATGTAACAGCTTTTGTGGTACACATCAGACACTTGAGGGTTTATGGAGGAAGGGTTCTTGGTCTGAGCTTAAGGCCTCAGAGGTTTAGCAAAGTCTGAGGAATTAAACAGTCATAACCATCTTTGTATCCCAAAACAACCTGCTCCACAGATTAAACAGATAGCACAGTAACATTTGGTCTCGCATTGGTTCGCAAATGAACGATAATGACATTGTCTCTCTTTGGACATTGTTTTTCTCTCTGTGATTTGCTGAACAACTAACTAAAAGGATTGAAGGTCATAAAGAAAAGGAGTTCACAAAATAAGCGCGTCCCACAAGAAGATTAGCGCAGCTGGGAAGCAGAACTACACAGCTTTTTGTCTCCAGCAGGACAAAACAGAGGGAGGCAGCCTGCTCAGACAAAGAGGTAGTTAGAAGGTTTCCATTTCAACCCCATTGTTTGCTTGCAACAGTTGAGTATCAAGAGGGAAATCTGAGGGGAAGAGACAAAGGAAAGTAATGGGCAAAAGAATACAAAACACTTTCAAGATCACAAAAATGACAGGCTGGGCAACATGTCCTGAACGGGAAAGGTCTCCCTTTTGCAAGGAAGGTGATGGGTTCGTCTACTTCAGAAACCACAAGCTTACTTTCTGAAGGGACTCTGCTGAAGATAGCAGAATGATTTCTTCCCCAAAACATCATCTGAGAGGTCACTGTGAACACACACAGGTGAAACCTCAGCTCTCAGCTGGGATGTACATTCCGCAGTTGCTCTCACCAGGTAAAGCAGCTCCTCATGGCAATGCCAGTGTTTGCAGTGAGGCAGCACCAGCGATGGTGACTCCAGTATTCCACAGCCTCCAATCAGGCATGGAAGTTTTATTTTAAATTTTCCAGACCAGAATGGCAAGCCTCAAGAAAAACTAAAAACTATCCATTTTATATATGTATGTGTGTATATATAATGCATATATATATGTGTGTGTGTGTGTGTGCATATATGTATTTATATAAAATCAAAGAACTGCACCATATAATGTCTGCTTCATTACTCCAGCGGGAGGAGAGCAATGACTCACAATGATGCTCTAACAGGAGCTTTCCCAACTCCGCTTACTTCATGACTGGAAGATGAAAATCCTACTGTTTTTCCACTCACCGAGATGACACGACCCAAGATCCGCCCCACTCCCCTATTCTCAGGTGGCACGTTTGCCAACCTCCACGTGACTTTGGTCGAGCCAGGTTCCCCTGGGAAGGACTGCATGGTCCCACGTGCGTCCCGCACTCTTCACTACGCTGCAGGGTGCTGCAGGCAGTGCCGGGTGCTCTCGTGCTGCAGGCGCCTTTCTCCATGCTGAGGCCAAGTGCGGCCTCCTCCTTTTGCTTACTAGTAAGACTGTCTCCTTAGAGATAGTTTACTTCTTTCAGATCTCGTTAAAACCCCCACATGGGAAACAATTTTCAAATTCCATTCTTATTTTCAAAGTCAGGACTAGCTTGCCAATTCCTCCAGACTGAGCTGTTCCTTGAGCAGATCTTGTATGACTAACGAGCTTGCTATTCACACACCTTCTGTGCTATCAGCCTGCTAACCTGCCTGTAGCAATCCCCAGATCTTCGCTGGTGCAACGTGCATGTTCGACTTCTGTGAAGCCCCTTCCGAACAGTATTCCTGCAGTGTCAGCAAAGCTGTGCCCAGAACCTCACAGTTCTTTCACACCTCCAGTGGGAGGGCTGTGAAAATTCAGAGAATTGAGCTCATTTCATGCAACTACATGGAAATTTGGTTATTTGGTTTGTTTCATTCAAAGTTTCAACTTACTTTAAGAAACTCAAGTAGCCTCACTTGTTCCATTTTTTCATAATATTTTAGATTCTATCAGCATGCATTAAAGGCAAGAGCCAAGAGGGATGAGCCTTTCTGTTGAGTTTCAGCTCCTGTCCTCCTGTCCTATTTGGGGTAGCAAATGCCAAGAGTCCAGCCACACGGGGCTTAATAAAGGATCTTAGTCCAGGAGTTACTCTTGAATATCTAGGCTGAATTCTGCATTAACCAGTCACAGAACCTTCAGCAATGCAAATCCTGATCTGACTACTGAGCTTGCAATTAAACCAGTATTTGCCAACAAAACAGAGAACCTCAAGAGAAGATTGAGGCAAAGCACTAAAAAACGACAGATATTTGCATCATATATCTCATACTTTTTGTTTCCAGAATGTGGGATAAAATATTAAGCAAGAACTGAAAGACAATGAATGATACATTACATACATCAATGAAAAAAACAACAATTATTTTTCTTCTTTTATGGAAGCTTTCCTCAATTCTTAGCTTTGGAAAAGCCTTTAATTTAGGATTCTATAAAATAAACATATCCACAACCACTCTCAAACAAAAAAAAAAAAAATTGCTTTCTGAAGTAGTAGGGGACTCCTGAAGTACCTAGGGACTCCTAAAATGAAAAAACTGTTTGTTCCTCACCCCCTTAACATGAGCTTTTATTTAAGATGTTTTCTTTTAATACAGGACATCTACACAACATATTTTAGTAGTTTGTGCTGACATTTTCAATTTCTATCACAGTCTTCACGAAAGGGTCTTCTCCCATATTCTTTGTATCTAGTCAGGATCAATTACCATCGAAACCAAAAAGACACGTTTAAAAATATTCTCAGCAGCTCAGTTTGATTTCCCACCAATTCTGCCTTTTTTTCTGCTGCAGTCCAGATATTCCAGGTGAAATATGAGAAATACCAGGTTAATTCTGAAATGAACCCACAGCAGAGCATTTTCCTTAGAGCCTCGTAGTCATCCCTCATGCAGCAAAGCATCAAGGCAGCCCAGAGACTTTTTTATTTTTATGTATAAGAGCTAACCTATCTCACACGCTGTTTTTAAATACTCTTTCACCTTTACATCCTAGATGTCACAACATTCTGAGGCAAAAGGCTCCAGTCTATTGAAGAAGCCTGTACAACTACATGTCCTTAGGCAGTGAATTTGGCAGATTTATGCTGAATTTCATAGAGAAGTGTTACTTTCAATGCTCCTTGCGACCTTTCATTTTCTGTAGTTGGGGTTTCCATCTTCCCACTCCCCCCGAGAAAGTCTGCCTTTAGTGTGCTGCCTCTTGGTTTTACAGACTTGACTTGACTTTTGCCTCCTCTCTTCCACCTTCCCTACATTCCCAAACTCTTAACTGGTTTCCATACTCATTAACTCCTCCATTTTTGCTTTGCCGACAGTTAAGGGTGAGCACTGCAATCTGAGTGGTTCACATGCAAGCTCCCCCAGAGTGGATCCATTTTCACTACTGCATCCACTTCTCTATTCCAACACTTTTTTCGTCTTTCTTTGCCTTTTTCTTTTTTTTCTTTTTTTTTTTTTGATTTTGTCTTCTTGTAGGCTTTGCCTACACGTGAAGCAACCATTTGAATGAGCTCTCCAAGAAGGATGCTGGAGGAGGCACAGCAGTTTCAAAGAGCACACATTTAACAGCAGTTCAAATTCTTTCCCCCAATGCCTCAGCTCTCCCTCTTTTTCAGAGGGGCTCAAAGCATCGTGCCCGATCTTCACACCACCATGGCCATAGCGTCCTCACGGTCCCACCGTGGCCATAGTGAAGCAGATCCCAGGGAAGGCCCAGGAGGAGGGGGAAACATGATGGGAGGACAAGGGGAAGCCTCTGCTCACACTGCTTCTTTGAACTGTAGTTTTCAAAATTCTTCTTTAAATCACAGTATTTCCATTCGCTGCGTAAACAAAATAGCAGCGAGTTGAGCTCTCAGAACTCACTCCTAACTGGGAACACTCAGAGATCTCAAACAACATCCACCTTCGGGATTAGTTGTTGTCAAAATGTCCAGTTCTTTGTGAACAGGGTATTTTTCTTCCTGCTTCCACACCTATTTCCTCTCTTCTATTTCTCACCCCATTTCCACTGTAAATAGAATATCTCCAGAGTCACCATGCTGAGAGCCACGGTGCTCCCAAACTCTATGAGCCCCAGCACCAGGCAGCCTCCGTAATGGCTCCAACTCTGTTTTCTTCCCTGGAAAGTGGGAAATGAGGACAACTCTTCCTCCTCCTACCATACAGGGCTTGCAGCAATACTCTGAACCTTTGAACAAAACTAATTCAATATTATCAAGCACTGGCACTAAAAGACCTTGAGCTCAGGTTGCACTTGGCATTTCACCCAACACAAAGATCCTTGTCTCCAACGCAGTACTGACAAAGTATTTGGTCGCATTACGTCTTTGCACTGAGGTTGCTTGTGCACTGAAATACACAGAGGAATTGCTTATTCTTTTCACTTCTGTCTCTCTCTCCATTGGGTCAGTGGTACTTATGACACTTCATACTAATGTTTCAACAGAAGTTACTGTATTTGTTCAGTTAGCACTGAAAGGAACAACTTGTGCCTCAACAGCAAAAAACCTCCCAGATCATCCACTTTTTCATAGAGACAGTTCTGCTAATAGAAGCTTTTTCCCAGGTCTGTATTAAGTACACCCACTTCTTTAGCAGTAATAATACATTTGCAAACAACACAATCTTAATGTAAACCTGTGAGCTTAGAAAGCTCCAAAGAGCAATCTGCAGTGTATGTGTAAGTTGTTTTTTTGCCTGTGTTTATACATACACATAGATACCTGAACGGATTAAGCTGGTTTTGTGTTTCCACTTACGTCCTCTTGGTTTCAAGTTTCTAAATTATGCTGCACGATGTCTAGAAACTAACTGCCAGCTATATGCATTTATTTCCCTCCTGCTACCAATATTTTCTCAAAGACAATCAGCTGAGCAGTAAAATAACTGCAAAATAACTCACCAGCTCTTACATAAAAGCACCCTGAGTGTTTCACAAAACTAGCTTATGAATTAGGAATCAGACACTTTCCTAAAACCAAGTGAGAATGGGATTACAGTTAATCACATTAGCCTATAACATTTTTCCTCTAAAAGAAGGATTAAAGCTAGAGATATGGAACTTCCCACATTTTCACATGCCAGCTTCATTCTTCCAGACTTCATTTGATTAACAGCTAATAGAATTACAATTCATAGACCTGGGATTTTAGGGGATTACTCTAGAGAGGTTGCTGCAGGAATTTGCTAGGCTGTAATTCCAGGCTTTGTGCAACTGGAAAGGAATGCAGAGACCTTAAAATGACATTGAAAGGTAAACTGGAGGTAGCCCCAGCTTGAGAAAGTTATCATCGACATTTTGCAAAGGCCAGTGAGATACTGAGCTCAATTAAAGTTTATTGAGGAGAATAAAGACAAGAACTGAAAGCACATGATGGAAGGTGTAGTAGTGTGACATGTGACATGGTAACGGAGAGAGGAAGAAGCCCCTGAGTCAGTTTTATGTTCCATTTTAAAAGCTTTTAAAAGAATTTTTTAAGTTTTAATGTTACAAAAAGTGATCATCGGTTTCAATCACAGTAGTGTAGAAGACACGACTGATTTTTAAATTTTACCTCTTCTGTCCTCCCACTCCCCTTCTTCAAGTATGAAGGTGAAAATTTATTTATATCGTTTCATATTTTTTTTTTATTCTGAAACATGGAAATTGCCCAGTTTAGACCAACAACCTACAAAACCTTATAATGCCTATGGCACTATAAGCATTTATATTCATTTGTATGTAGTTCAATGATCAATGCAGTTCTAAATCAGTTTGCAGTCCTAAATACTTGAACAAATACCCGAAATAGCATATTCTACCTCCATGTATGGAGCTCTGTATGGAGAGCTCCACCCATACAATGCAATGCAAGTTTCACTGTACCACACTTAAAACTTCTAATGCAAAAATACTACAACTTCGAACAAAGATCAAGTGATGGAGGTCCTTGGAAAGTAGTGGAAAAACGAGCTTGTAATTTCCTTTTCCAATAAAGACACCCACAAATAACAGCAGCAAAGAAAAACAAAAATTAGCTTCAGGCAGGTTCCAGATCAAATTTCGACTCAAAAATTGACTATTCACAAATGAAACAAAGACCCTTAAAACAGATTTGGAAGAAAAAGCACTTTATCCAAAATGCTCTTCTTAAAACTGCTTAAACCCAGTAATTTAAGGAACCCAGTTTTATTGCACAGACTCCTGCAAACGATCACTTACTGCCGAACAAATAAACAAAAAAAAACGAAGCATTGCATTGAGAAGGCTCGAGTGCTTGCACAGAAAGGGAACCTGTGGAATGAATGGGAGACAGGGGGAGAGAGCCGAAACCCCATGTAGTGCCCAGAAACGCAGGGAGGCGAGAGCCCTGTGCCCCACGCACGAGCAGGTCACGTCCCCTCTCTTCCACCGCTAAGCAAAGCCCCTGCGTGCAGCAGCAAGGCAAGAATGTGGCAGCTTTCATTTGGCAGCTCGCAGCACCAAAACAAGTTACCAAAAGCTCAATGGACAAAAGTTATGTTCTAGGGTATGATGGATCTGAACTAATTTTGGAAGCATCGTACCCAATCAGGCAACAGGAAAGGATTACTTCCCACTGTTAAGATTCACAGCATCTTCTCATCTTGTCCTCCTCATGAACAGGCAGCACAGATTGCAAACCAAAAAGAAAAATTTCCCAACCCAGGGTGGGGAAAGGAAAAATATATAATTTCTTCAATTTCATTCAGTAACAGGAGGGGACAGGGTAGAAAGTTTAAAAATAAATAAATAAATAAATAAAGAGAGAGAGAAAAAATAAAGATCAGCGGCACTTTGAGCAATTCATTTTTCTGACACTGACCTCCCTTTCATTGAAACTGCATCTTTCAAAAGCCAACAAAAATATGTGATATCAAAGCTGCAATGTCTGTAGTGTTTTCTTAGACTTTTACTTAGTTTTCTAATACGATGTTTAAAAACAGAGCACACTCACACAAAAGGACCAAGCCTTTGCCCAGGCAGCTGCCATGCAAAGGCTACAGTTTCACTCCGGCCCGTGGTATCGAGTGTCCGGCAGTTCTGGAAAGCTGCTACTTGCTACTCCAGACAGCCCGAGGTGCTCCCAGGGTAATGTCTGTTGGACAGCCTGTTGTATCTGAAGAAAACGGAGATCTCAGAAGAACAGGAAAGTAACTTTTTTTCCCCCCCTCTCTCCTTTTTTCTCTCTCACCTTTTGTAGGAGTGGGGAGAGAGGACTACACTCCTGCACAAAAGGGACCACGTAAAAGCTGCAGGTCTACTGCCAGTCCCACTTCTGATGGGAGACAAGGACTCAGACAAGGAACAGATTATTATTTTCGTTTGATAGCTCTTTTACAGCAGGAAAAACTTGCACAAAAGCTTGTACTATGCATCAGCTGAGGAGGTCTCTAGCCTGTACCTGAAGACAGAAAAATAATGCTTGGCCTGAATGAACTGATTCTGACCCCACCAAAAAAATAAATAGATAAAAATATCTGCTGTGTAGTTTGGCTAGAGCCTGATTTCTTTCAACTCTCCGCAGGGAAGAAGCTTGGAGAGCAGAAGTTGCCATAACAGGTCAAAAAAGACAGAGGGACAAATTAGGGAAATTCAGACAGACTTGGAGGAGGAGCAGAGATTGTCTCTTGCATTGGTACCTTCAAGCATATGGGCAGATAAGGAGGCAAGACTACATAGAGATAGTTTGCCATGGGACCACATGATTTTAAAGGAGAATTTATGTGGAAAGACATTAGAAGCAGAGCTGTGATGACAACGGGATCCTCAGACAGTCTGTGAGTCCTCTAACTCCAGCCCAAGGATGCTCTGCAGCAGGATACACACCACAGCATGATCCATAAAACCACCACGAGCCCCCAGGCAGCACCTGCTCCACTTCCACCCTACAAGTGCACACCACGAGGAGAGAGACTTGCTCCTAGTATGAAATAAGCAAGGGACAAACAAAGCTCAATCTGTTGTTTTCCTCTTACTGCACCAGGAAAAATTAATAATGATAAAAAAAAAAAAAAAAAAAAAGGAAAGGAAAGCATACACAAGATGTTCCACATATTCCCATTCTTTCTCCCATCCTCTAGCCCTTTCTTCCCCAAACTAATTTGACTACTTTGAGCAATTATATTGACTGACATCACCAAAACTAAAAGCAATGTTGAAGAAGGCATGGATAGCAAAGGAGTTAGGACAGCAATGAAAACAGTCAGTCAGGATTGTACATTTATGGTACCACTTCCCCGCAAAAACACAGAAAGGGAGACTGAAAATGGCCACCCCACTTTCAGGCCTAGCGAGCGTCAAGACCAGAGCCTGCTTTTACTAAGAGAAAATCCATGGAGCTGAAAGCGTCTGACAAGGTCCTTCCCCTGGAGAGGAGGTGCCCGCCAGAGTTAGAGCCAAGCTGACATTATCACAAGTGAAGGAGAGGGACGAACTGAGCTCCGCGAGTCAGTGGGGCTGGCGGCCTTGGCAAGGCCGCTCTGCCTGCCCGTGTCAGACTGGGCCCGTTCGCCCTCCGCCTGCCATGAGGGAGACGGAGACCGTTTGGGAGCCGCACAGGGACCACACAGGACACTGAGGCTAATGCAATCCCTAGCACTAAAGGAAAGAGAGAAAGAAAAAGGAGGGAATTAAGTAAAGCAGAACACAGATGATAACCACCCAAGTGAGCTGCACTGACAGCTTACCATTACAAGTTGTTGCCTTTTTTTTTTTTTTTTTTTTTTTTTTTTAAATATCTTCTCAGTTCTGCAGAGCTGGAGGGTCTCCTAGGATACAGCATTTACCATATTCCTCCACTTCAGCAATCCTGCGTTTCCCCAGCAGGCTGCCTCCCTGATGAGCCTGACTGTTGAACATAGATTTAAAATGAGGAATGAAGTTTAGAGATCTGTAATTCCCACTCAGTATTAAACATGAAGAGCAGCTCTGCCACAGCAACATTGATAACCTCTTCTTATTTGATAGTACAGGGTTTTTGACTTTTTTTTAATCAACACAAGTTCAGAGTAATGCAGAGGGTTCATATTTTGGTTTTCTCATCTACGGATTCTTAAGGCAAACCCTCCTGCTCAGAGGCTGCCTCCCACCATGGTATGTATCAGTGCCAGCTCCCTCTGTTTTTCTTTCTTTTCTTTTCTTTTTTTTTTTTTTTTTCCCCCCTGCATCCCCTCCTTAGATCTCAGGAATTGATCAAAGCATCGTTTAAGGGGCAGAGATATCAAGCAGACCAGCTCTATCCATACTCTGGACACAAGCTGGGGTTTCTCTCACCACCTCTGCAAAGTTTGATGTTCTGTGCACTGGAAACCATGATCCCTTCTGCTCTACCTAATGCACAAGCAGGGAGACTATTTGGGATAATGCCATGAGTTCTATCCAACCATGCCAAAGACAAAGTCTAGGTCACAAACAGGGATAGCTACATGGGAATCAAGTCTTATAAGCAACCTCCTTATTATTCTGTTAACAGAGGGGAAAAAAGAAAATCCTTAGGCAGTTAAAAGCCAACAAAATGCAGCTCAACACAGAAGTGACTTACCTATCCTTAAGCCTACAAACCATACTTCCTCTTCATGTGATATATGGGCCCCATCACTGGAATGATTTGTGTGATGCAGCAGAGCTTCAGAGCTTCCTTTCAAGGTCAGAGTCAACATGTTAAATTTCATCACATTTACAGCATGAGAGAGGTTCATCCTAAGGGGCACAGCCCTGTCAGGTTACTTTATAGCACAATGATAATTCTGCCAACCTATGAGTGCTTACGCCCTTCTCGAGCTGTGCAACAGCAATATCTAATCCAACTGAAAAAACCTGGACTGTCTGCAGGTAACATCTGCCAACCCCTGCCAGCACCAGGCTAAGAGGGGGCTGAGCTACAGCTGTCTGCATGCAGGGACACAGTTTCTCTCCAGCTTCAGGAGCCTGGACTGTGCTTAAGCCAACTTGTCAGAAACACATGAGACAACAACAGTCTTAAGCCTTGGGAGACCAACTATGCAATAGGGCAGCTTAGATGGATGAGTTGCATACTGATGTCTTTATCAATCATAGGCACACAATTTAAACAACATTAAGGACACCAGAACATATTGTTTACTATTTTGTTCTTTTTTCTTCTTTTTTTCTCCCCTCCCCCCCCCCCCCCCCCCCCCGTTTTTTTCCCCCCTGAGAGGTCAGAAACCACATAGCAAAAGCCTAGCACACAAAGACAGGAAAAATACACAGCAGTTCAAGCCCAGATCTTTAAACTTGGGATTCATTCTCAATGTTCATGCCTATCTCCTTGCCAAAGCTTTTCCTGCCTGCCTCAGCTTCATCATCTGAAGAACCAAAACATTCATACAGGTATGGTTTTCAGCAAGGTTATTTTGAAATTACTCTTTGCAAAACACCTGGCAGATTAGAGGCATTACATAAATATTAAGTGCTATAGTACACACAGGCACCCTGGCTTTATACAAGGAAAGGGATTTCTGAAGTGCTTACAACCACCATGAGGTTTCTGTAAGCTGTTGTGTGGCTCAAGTTTAAATAACTGCTTGGCAAGGTATGTTAGCATGAGTATTACATCGTGCATAGAAAAATAATTCACAGGAAGAGTATTTGAAGTTCTATAAGAATATACATGGGATTTAAACTTCAAGCTTCATTATATCAGGTACTATCCAATTGTGTGTTCTGAACCACAGAAACAATTGAAGAACAGAAATTCACCTAGACACAGAGACACGGAACCAATTTTTTTTAAGGTAATCCATTATGTTTTACAAGGTGTGTGCACTTAACCTAAGGAGGAACGCAAAGAGAAGATAAAAAAGGTGCTGCTTCTCTCCAAGCCACAGTATCCTCCTGAAATTTGCACCAAACAGAGCACATATAAGAATCCTGTTTACAGATGGGGTATGAGTCACACTCCCAGCTGACGATTTGAAAGTCTTGCTCCCAGAAATGAGAATGTAACTTTCAATCCACGTGAGCATGAGCACGGCTGCTACATTCTCTCCTTTTAACACAAAGCAACAAGGTTTCGAATAAGAGATCAAGAGTTGCAAGCCCTAAACTATACCCCGACATCACCACATGTCCAACTTCACACCATAACTTCCATGTCTCCGTTTACCCCATATCATAGCAGGATAAGCTCTCATCTACTTCAGCTGGTTACTACAGTGCTCAACATAATGCCTGCATAAGCAGTTCAGTCTGCAAAGACAACATGAAAGATAAGCCTGGTGGAAAAAGCATCAACTTAAATTTTATGATGCCCCCAAGAAGGCTGAAGTGATTTTAATTAAAGAGCAAAAATCTGTAGTCATCAAGCTCACATGCATATCTTTTCTATAAACTAGGCAAGTAAGACAGCATGAGAAGATACAACACAACATCATCAGCCATAGAAAAAAAACAGGGTGTGTGTGTATATATATATATATATTTATTTTGCAGGGGAGGGGGCAAGGAAAGAGAGTGCAAAAAAATAAATAAATAAACCAGAATGTTTTCCTCTTTCCAGTCAAAGTTCCTGCTGCAACAATGTGCTGTTATAACAATGCTGTGGAAGGCCATGGCCATAACGCCTCACCCACAGCTCTGCAGCCGTTATGGGTCAGTTGCCACTGTGCCCCAAGAACGTGAAATTGCTCCTGCAGGCCAGCAAGCAGCGGACCACAGCACTGCCGGCCTCCTGAAACGCACAGGCATGGAGGAAGAGTCCGCGCTCTGCGCCTCGGCAAAACGGGGGCACTGCAGGGAGGATAAATTAACTTAAAGTCAAGAAACATGCACACCACAAAAGTCTTGCCTGTGCCTATTACGATTTGTGATGACCAAGGTATCTAAATGTCCTTTAGAATGGAAGGCAAAACTAGCTTTAGCATAACAACATATATATATATATATATTTACATATATATACACACACATATATATTTATATATTTATATATATATATGTATACACACACACACACACGACTGGTAACGTTTCCACATTTCCCTTCAGTGTGCTTAACAGCACTTTCTGAGATTCTTCAAAGCAATCACAGGAAGGTAAGATTGGAGAAGAGAGAAGAGCGAATGCAATGCAGAAAAGGCTGGCTATGATCTCATGCTCACAAGTCATTACTTAGGAAAGCAATTACAGCTCTGCATTTGGGACCATCAGAAACACATCTTCACATTCAAAGCAGACTGAAGAAAACTAGAGTTTTGTTTCTTCATCATAAAACGCTATTCAGTGGCAGTTTCTCTGCAGCACTGCGAGCAGATGGCTATTTCTTGCATTGGTGTCTTCACATTTTTGGAGTCCAGAGAGGTCAAGCAGGACATGGCCCTCACCCCACAAGACTGAAGGCTCCTTCCACCCTGTTCACACTCCGCCTGAAGGTGGCAATCAGAAAAACACAAAAATTAGCAGAGTGTGAAAAATACTTCCATGTTCAGATTTCAGACACCGGTGAACAGCATCCAAGGTATTTCATGTTAGACACTGCAGTTATCCCACAACCCATTCTCACCAGCCACTTTCGGGGTTTTACACACCACTAACGGCAGCTTAGCAGAAGTTCTATGGGGAAGAGGTCGTAACGCATGGAAAATGGCACAAAACAGGACTGCAGATGGAATTTTCCTCCTGGAAATGGGGCAAACCCAGCAGGAGCTGGAAACTAGCTTGCAGCTGCAAGGAGGAGGCAGCCTGGGGATCACGGTGGCCCCCAGGGATAAGGGGGGGGCAACGGGTAGCGAAATATTGGGCAGGATTATTTTCCCCTCTCCTTCCTCAAATAAATCACTCAACTTTCAGAGAGCAGCAAATCTCCTTACGCCTTCAGATTTAAGGCAGCCCTAAAAGAGTATTTGTTAACAGACTCCCCCCTCCTGGGTCATTCTCACCACATGTCAACTGCATTCAGTAAGGCCACGTTAAGTACATCCTTGGTAAGGAATAAAACGGTTATTTCTAAACAAAACAAGACCCTTAAGCACAATTAAAAAGCTTATTGGATTTGATTTGGGAAACAACTTTCATTTTCCTTCTACAGAATTTGATGACCAATAGGAAAGTGGGGAATGCAAATATTTTAAATACGTCGCTGCCACCTGCCATGCTGGGGAAAGATGTAAACTAAAACTCAAGGTCTCAAGGCTTTTGTGCAGGCAAAGACAGTGCAGAACAGTTGTTTCAAAAGACAGTTTTGAGTCTGCTCCATAGGGAAAGCATAGTCCCTACTGAAATTGCAGGAAATACACATGTTCCACCCCAGCATCAAGCATGTTTTTGAAGACCTCATTTGCATGCCTATGTGCTTTGCATAATGATCACAGTATTAAAAGAGGAAAAGCTAATAATAAAAATTAAAGGCTAATTTACATTTCACTGCATACCACTAGGAGATAATTTATTTTTAAAGTTAGCTACTTAAAATATATGACATGAATGAGCAATACTATAAAAATATCTATCCCCTAAACGACTCAGCATAACACAGGCAAGGGAAAAAGAGGGAAGGAGAAGAAGGAGCAGTGCTTGCCGGAAAAGAACAAGTCCAATGAGCATGCATATATGGTGAGAAAATAAATAGCAGGCTGGGCTTTTTTTTTTTTTTTTTTTTTTTTTTTTTTTTTTTAAATCACTGTTTGAGGGTGAAGAAAAACCTATTCTCAGGAGCTGACAGAACAAGATAGTTCCTTTATCTTCACATCTGAGAAAACGATGCATTTTGTGGTTTCAGACTGCTTTAATCCAGCACAGGAACCAGCTGTAATCCCAAAATGCCTTCTCGAGTTCAGATGAAACACTGACACGACCAAGTGGAGCCGTTCCGATATCATCAGTAAACCGACGTGCTTTTACAATGAAAGAACATAAAAACTACAACCACCTTTCCGAGCCAAGGCCTCCAGGTGATGTCTCTGCTGAGACGGAGCTTCCTTCCAAACACAGCAAAATAAATCTGGTGCTGGGTGCATGAACAGCCTCCTTGGCCCCAACTCTGTGTGCAAGGAGGTGCCCCAACCGCCCGCACAGAGACTCCACAGCCACCAAAGCGCTGCAACCACTTTTGCCGTTTCACCTCAACACGGAAATGTAGAAAATCCAGCAGCTCAAGGAAGTTGGACCTTGCAGCACAGCGAGAAGGAAAAGCGCTTGCTGATTTTATCCTACCAAAGCAAGCCAGTAAAATGAGCGCTAAATTGCTGCCTTTTGCATTATGCCACAAGCTACTTGTGGGGACAGCAAGTTTTCCTCTAGCGCTTGCAAGGGCTCATTCATGCTGTAACAAAAGGCAAATACTGCTCTGATAGTTTCTTTCTTTTTAGACACTAATATCATGCTAAATAATAGCATAAAAGGACTTCATTCCTCCTTCAAAGCAAACAAACTTAAAATGTATATATAATAGTAATGCTTCCTTCTTGGCATTTTTCCATCTCTTTTCTCTCCATATAATTTGAACGCATTCCACAAGGAAAACA